>NC_139663.1:15363709-15463709 GCF_951799395.1 Argentina silus
TCTCTCTCTCTCTCTCTCTCCCCCCTCCTTCTCTCTCTGCCCTCTCTCTCTCTCTCTCTCTCTCTCTCTATGTCTCTCTCTCTCTCTCTCTATGTCTCTCTGCCTCTCTCTTTACCTATTTCTCTCTCTCTTGCTCTCTCTCTCCCCCCTCCTTCTCCCTCTCCCTCTCTGCCTCTCTCTCTCTCTCTCTCTCTCTCTCTCTATGTCTCTCTCTCTCTCTCTCTATGTCTCTCTGCCTCTCTCTTTACCTATTTCTCTCTCTCTTGCTCTCTCTCTCCCCCCTCCTTCTCCCTCTCCCTCTCTGCCTCCCTCCCCCCCCCCCCCCCCCCATCTAGGTCTAGTCTATGACACGTTCATGCTGAAGCACCAGTGTATGTGTGGGAACACCCACATCCACCCGGAGCACGCAGGCCGCATCCAGAGTGTCTGGTCCCGGCTGCAAGAGACTGGGCTGCTGGGCCGCGGAGAGGTGAGAAACCCACCCTGCTGACAGCACCACCCGGTGGCCAGGAGGAGCACACTGCAGCTTGTGTCAAGACTATAGTCATAATAATAATAATGCATTTATTTTATATAGCGCTTTTCTCAGTACTCAAAGACACTACAGTACATTACATGGAGAGAACAAGAATAGATAGATTCATAAAAAGTCAAACAAAAGCACAATCAGTAAAAACAACGATAAAAATAGTTTATTGTTAAAATAGCACTAAGTACAGTATTCATGGCCTTCAATGGTCCTAAGATGATCGATTTGACCTGATTCAATTAAGGGAGAGGCCATTTTGTCATGTCAGTTTCACAAAGCTGAAGGGGGGGAAACTCTCCCCAGATTGATAAAGGAGAATGAAAGAACTTTTTTTTTATTTATTTTTTTAACATTGAAGTCATTTAGCAGACGGTTTTATCCAAAGCGACTTACAATAAGTACATCTGTCTAAAGTCAGTGAATCAACTGATGAGTCAACACAAGTAAAACCTTTGATAAGAACAACCGGTCATCGGCAATCACAGTGAGAAAGAAAGAAAACTGGTTTTTCTCATAAACTTTCCTGGTTGGATAAATAAATACATTTTGTTGTGAGGTCCTTCCTGTGTAATGATGTGTGATGATGTAATTTCCTGTTCAGAGGATCCGTGGGAGGAAGGCGACACTGGATGAGATTCAGACGGTGCACTCTGAATACCACACCCTGCTGTACGGAACCAGTCCCCTCAACAGACAGAAACTGGACAGCAAGAAGCTGCTAGGTACTGGAGGGGTGTGTGTGTGTGTGTGTGTGGGTGTGTGTGTGTGTGTGTGTGTGTGTGTGTGTGTGTGTGTGTGTGTGTGTGTGTGTGTGTGTGTGTGTGTGTGTGTGTGTGAACCTGTGTGTGTGTCTGTGTGTGTGTGTGTGTGTGTGAACCTGTGTGTGTGTGTGTGTGTGTGTGTGAACCTGTGTGTGTGTGTGTGTGTGTGTGTGTGTGTGTGTGTGTGTGTGTGAACCTGTGTGTGTGTGTGTGTGTGTGTGTGTGTGAACCTGTGTGTGTGTGTGTGTGTGTGTGTAGAGGTGTGTGAACCTGTGTCTGTGTGTGTGTGTGTGTGTGTGTGTAGAGGTGTGTGAACCTGTGTCTGTGTGTGTGTTGTTGTTGTTGTGTTTTTCTGGCCGCTTCGCTGGAATGGTTGAGCAGGATTTGCCTCCAAGCAACTTCTGAGGCAGCAACCACCCCCCCCCCCCCCCCCACCCCCCCCTATACACACACACACACACGCAGTCAGGTGGGTTGTTTAAAGGCTTTCCTCCCCTGACAGATATAGGGGGTATTTTAAGTGATGCTAGTTCCAGGAAGGAGGGAGGGAGGGATGGATGGAGGGAGCGAGGGATGGATGGAGGGAGGGAGGGAGGGAGGGAGGGAGGGAGGGGGGGGGGCTCTAGACGCCGGTCCACCCCCGCCTGGGTGAGTCATCCATTGGGCCTCAAAGGAGAGGAAGATGACTGCACTGGTCCAGCGGTAGACAACACAGACACACACAGCCTCACACACACACACACACACAGCCTCATACACACACACACACACACACACACACACAGACTCACACACACACACACACACACACACACACACACTGTGTGTAGAACAGGCCTGAGGCTAAGGGAGAACATCAATGGAGGAGAATAGGAACCTGCAGTGTTTCTGCTGCTGAGTCGCTGTGTGTGTGTGTGTGTGTGTCTGTGAGTGTGTTTTGTGTGTGTGTCTCTGTATGTATCTGTGTGCGTGTGTGTCTGTCTTGTGTGTGTCTGTATGTATTTGTGTGTGTGTGTGTGTGTGTGTGTGTGTGTGTGTGAGAAATGAGTGTTGGGTGTGTATGAACGGTGAATGAGTATGGTGTGTGAGTTGTCATTGTTGTCACCAGACATTGAGATAGGCATGAGGAATGACAGGGAGACTGTGTTAAACGTGTGCGTCCTGTCAGTGTGTGAAACCCTTCTGGTCTATGTTCAACATCACTGTGACAGTCGGGCCCAGTCCGTTCAATGAGAGTAGATGTGTGTGTGAGTCGTGTGTTGTCGTGTGAAATGTTCCGCTTGTATGATACGACGTCATCCAATCCAGCCTCTTGACCTGTGCCCCCTCTTCCCATTGGCTCGTTCAGGTCCAATCAGTCAGAAGATGTATGCTGTGCTGCCCTGTGGAGGCATCGGGGTGAGTCATCCATCCATCCATCCTTCTATCTATCTATCTATCTATCTATCTATCTATCTTTCTAATTATCTATGTATCTATTTATCTATGTATCTATCTATCTCTCCTTCCTCCTTTTCTTTTTTCATGCCTCTATCCTTCTATCCATCGTTCTATCCATCCATCTCTCCATCCATCTATCCTCTGTTCTAGTCCATGTGTTTTGTCTATACCAAAAGGCCATTATGTAACAATGACCATCATCCAAATGAATGAAGTGAATAAGTCTAACACCTCCTTTCCCACCACCACAGCCCTAGTGTTATTGGTGTTACATGACTGTAGCCTGGTCATAACAGCGGTGTGAGTGTTCATGTAACAAGTCAGTGTGAGGAGAGAGAGAGAGAGAGTCTGCTCCATAGAGATAGCATGGTCTCTGCTGCCCCCTGCAGGTGGACAGTGATACTGTGTGGAACGAGATGCACTCCTCCGGAGCGGTGAGGATGGCTGTGGGCTGCGTCATCGAGCTGGCCTTCAAGGTGGCCGCCGGGGAGCTGAAGGTTAGCATAGACACACACACACACACACACACACACACACACACACACACACACACACACACACACACACACACACACACACACACATACATACATACATACACACACACACACACACACATGGGTGAACGCAGGGACATAGGCAGACATAGACACACACACACATGTACGTGCACACAGACACACGCACGAAACGCAGGCACACACACGCACGAACGCAGGGACACACACACACACATCCCTGTGCTTGATCAGTTGAAAAAGAAAAGTATATCTGCAATGTCAAACAATCCTAATGATCTCTCTCACCCTCCGCCTCTCTCCCTCCCCCTCTCCCTCCCCCTCCAACTCCCCCCCGTCTCAGAATGGTTTTGCCGTGGTCCGTCCACCAGGCCACCATGCGGAGGAGTCCACTGCTATGTGAGTACAGCTGCAGTACATTTTACATTTTATCTTAAAGGTCCAGTATGTTCAACGTTCAACCTTTCTAAAAAGCTTCCTTATGGTTGTAATTACTATGTTTAATCGGTAGCGATCAGGGAGTGAGATAACTCTAAATTAAATGAATAATTTACGAACGCTGTTTTGGTCCGGAAAAAGTGCTTTCTAAAATGGAGTGTTCACTCAGTTTGTATACAAACATGTTGTTACTGCCAGGGGTGTTCTAGGGGAGGGGCCAGGGGTGTTCTAGGGGAGGGGCCAGGGGTGTTCTAGGGGAGGGGCCAGGGGTGTTCTAGGGGAGGGGCCAGGGGTGTTCTAGGGGAGTAGAGTGCCTTTTTCTCTCTGGTGGTTGCCTCTTGGAATCATGCGCGCATGCAGAAACACAACAGCTAACATCCGACACTGCAAATGCATTTCGGGGGGATTATATTACTATTAGGGAGGATGTTGTTGTTTGGAACTTCAAACTGAATTTCGGCGTAGTGGCCAGAGGTGGCAGATTACAAAACAAACCTATGCCCTGCGCCTCTAAACATTTTCCATCTTCAATACCAGATACTGTTATGTTGGGGAAGTGGCAGGGGAGAGGAGACCAGGGGGGTGGAGGGGTTAAAGGTCAATCTGAAGTCACAGTGTGAGAGCACTTTATTGATACAGCACCACTTTGTTTGAGCTCAACGCTACACAGACATGATGAATAATTGATGAGCGTCTATTTTGTGTGTGTGTGTGTGTGTGTGTGTGTGTGTGTGTGTGTGTGTGTGTGTGTGTGTGTGTGTGTGTGTGTGTGTGTGTGTGTGTGTGTGTGTGTTCACCATCCTCACTATGGCTCTGTGTGTGTGTGTGTGTGTGTGTGTGTGTGTGTGTGTCTACAGGGGCTTCTGTTTCTTCAACTCGGTCGCCATCACTGCCAAGCTGCTTCAGCAGAAACTGGGCGTGGGCAAGATCCTCATTGTAGACTGGGTGAGTCATGCGTGTGTGTGCGTGTGTGTGTGTGTGTGTGTGTGTACCTGTCTGTCTGTTTCCTTGACTGTGTGTCTGTCTACCTGTCTTAATCAGGTATGAATCATCTTTGACTATTTGATAAACTAAATCTAACCTCCTCCCTCCCTGATTTCCTTCCCTACCCCCTCTCTCCCTCCCTCCCTGTCTCCAGGACATTCACCATGGCAACGGGACCCAGCAGGCCTTCTACAACGACCCCAATGTGCTTTACATCTCCCTTCATCGCTACGACGACGGGAACTTCTTCCCTGGCAGTGGAGCTCCTGAGGAGGTACGTCTGTCTCACACATACACGCACACACACGCACACACACACTGTTTGTGCTAACACCATCATTCTTCTTCTCTCCAGGTGGGTGCAGGTCCTGGTCTAGGGTTCAACGTCAACATCGCATGGACGGGAGGAGTGGAGCCCCCTATGGGCGACGTGGAGTACCTGACCGCCTTCAGGTGACAGAGACATGGCATTATGTCGTCTCATAGAGCCTTATAAACACTCATAGAACCCTATAGATACACAACCCAATCTGAGACCAGCAATAACTGCACCTGCACACGGATCTCCTAGCTATGTGGATAGGTGTCCTACAGGTCTACACACCTCCATTCAGCTCCGTTCAGCTGCTTTTATTCACAATTGTGAGACATTGAGTCAGTCCATGTGTCATACAGATCTGTGATGATAACTGTATCTCTGCCTGTCCCGCCCTGCAGGACGGTGGTGATGCCCATAGCCAATGAGTTCTCCCCTGACGTGGTCCTAGTGTCCGCTGGCTTCGACGCCGTGGAGGGACACCAGTCCCCTCTGGGCGGCTACAACGTCACAGCCAAGTGTGAGTCTCTCTCCTCCCACTGCAGCGCCATCCCTCCATCCCTCTACCTACCCCTCCACTCTTCCATCTCCCTCCTCCTCCCCTCCCTTCCTCCATCCTTCCACTCCTACATCCCTCCATCCCTCTACCTACCCCTCCACTCTTCCATCTCCCTCCTCCTCCCCTCCCTTCCTCCATCCTTCCACTCCTACATCCCTCCATCCCTCTACCTACCCCTCCACTCTTCCGTCTCTCTCCTCCTCCCCTCCCTTCCTCCATCCTTCCACTCCTACATCCCTCCATCCCTCTACCTACCCCTCCACTCTTCCGTCTCTCTCCTCCTCCCCTCCCTTCCTCCATCCTTCCACTCCTACATCCCTCCATCCCTCTACCTACCCCTCCACTCTTCCGTCTCTCTCCTCCTCCCCTCCCTTCCTCCATCCTTCCACTCCTACATCCCTCCATCCCTCTACCTACCCCTCCACTCTTCCGTCTCTCTCCTCCTCCCCTCCCTTCCTCCATCCTTCCACTCCTACATCCCTCCATCCCTCTACCTACTCCTCCACTCTTCCGTCTCTCTCCTCCTCCCATCCCTTCCTCTATCCTTCCACTCCTACATCCCTCCATCCCTCTACCCCTCCACTCTTCCATCTCCCTCCTCCTCCCCTCCTTTCCTCCATCCTTCCACTCCTCCAACCCTTCTTTCCTAATCTATCTGTTACTCTCTGTGACCACAGATGACTAACTTTGTATCCATATATGTAGGTTAAGAATAAACAGCTACATTGTAAAAAGCTATAGAAGTGATTGATTGATTGATTGACTGATTGACCCCCCTCCCACCCTCTCAGGTTTTGGTCACCTGACCAAGCAGCTGATGAAGCTGGCGGGGGGTCGTGTGGTGTTGGCGTTGGAGGGAGGTCATGACCTCACGGCCATCTGTGACGCCTCGGAGTCCTGTGTGGAAGCCCTGCTAGGAGACGAGGTAGGATGCACTGAACACTGGCTACTGCTCCAATGTACCGTTAGCATGTAGCATCACTGCTTACTGCTCCACTGTACCGTTAGCATGTAGCATCACTGCCTACTGCTCCACTGTACCGTTAGCATGCTAGCATCACTGGCTACTGCTCTAACGTACCGTTAGCATGTAGCATCACTGCCTACTGCTCTAATGTACCGTTAGCATGTAGCATCACTGCCTACTGCTCTAATGTACCGTTAGCATGTTAGCATGTAGCATCACTGGCCATACATAAAGAGCATTGTGACCAACACTATGTAGCCTCGGTTTGATTATGACTTCACTGCCTCTCACACTCACTGTCTTTTCTCTTCTTTTTGTCCCTCTCCCCCCTCCCCCCCCCTCTCCCCCGCCCCTCAGTTGGACCCCCTGCCCCAGGCTGTGCTGCAGCAGAAGCCGTGTCCTAAAGCTGCGGCCTCTCTGGAGAGGGTCATCGAGATACAGAGTGAGTAGAATGATGGAATGTAACTCACTAACTGCAGAAGAATTCCGGAACGCTCACCACCTAGAGTGCCAGGTGTTTTATCTGGTGTTTACCTACAGACAGCACTTTGATTGGCTACAGAATGAAGCATCACAATTTATTATGCATTTTCGGTGAATAAAGTCGCCCTTGGCACTCTGGAATGTTGACGAATTGGGCGACATTATTCACCTTCGCCACTAAATGAGTTAAACCAACTAACACATCACCACCCCTCCCCCCCCCTCCTCTTCCCTCCTCCCCTCCTCCCCCTCCCTCCAGGTAAACACTGGAGCTCTCTCCAGAGGCTGGCGCCGACCGTCGGTCAGTCCCTATTGGATGCTCAGCGGCGGGAGAAGGACGAGGCCGACACAGTCACCGCCATGGCCTCACTCACCGTGGACACCGAGCAGGCCGCTGCCGCCACCGCCGTTGCCACGGAGACCGGCAGGTACGCGCTGTTCGGGAACTTTATTGTCTCGCCGTCGACATCCTCGCTTGAGATCGGCGCCGCGTAACTGCTCACGTTCGCCTGTTTGCGGCGAAACACCTGGTTTCTGTGCGCGCGCGTCTCGAGTTAGGATCCGCCTCTCCTGAGGCTTAGAGCTGCTCTTCTGACAGGAGTTAGAAGTTTCACTGCGGTGTGTTTGAAGTGAAACCTGTCACTTAAGACAAAGATACGAGACGATAAAAACGAGGACTGTTTTTTTACCATAAAAGTTTCACCCTGTCTTATTAGTCTGTTGAGGACTTTTATTTTGACACGGTCTGAGGGTATGATGTTGTCACTTCCTGTCTGCTGTCCCTGCAGGTCCACAGAGGAGCCAATGGAGGAGGAGCCAGTGTTGTAGGGCGGAGCAGAATCTCACGGGGAACCACCTTCATCTCCACTCCTCCCTTGGCACTGTGCCCCCTCCTCCTCTCACTCCTTCACTCCTCTTTCCAGCCTTCCTTCATCCCTCCCTCCCTCCCTCCCTCCCTCTCTCCCTCTCTCCGTCCCTCCCTCCCTCCCTCCCTCCCTCCCTCCCTCCGTTCACACCAGGGGTTGATGGACTTGTGCTCAGCCCCGCCCTCTCCGTCCACCTCAGTCTGTCAGAGGTGAGTGTGTACGAGAATGTGTGTGTGGGAGCGGAGACGGAACGAACACACACACACACACACTGACCCAAGGGGGGGGGGCCAGCGGCGGGTGTTTTTGATTGGTCGAGGGGACAAGAAGGAAGAGGCGGGACCTTTTTTTGGAGAAGCCTGTGTCTTTTTTTTCTGTTTTGTTTTTGTTTTTTTTGTATCCGTTGGACAGAGAAAGAAACAGACACGTTGGATATTATTATCAAAGGTCTCCACGGCGACACCCCTGAGTGACTTTGTACATTTTTGTCTCTTGTGATACTCTGTACATTTTCAGGATGTCTGAACTGAAAAAGCCAACAAGCAGCAAAAATATTTCAATATCTCAACAGCCACAAATACACTCAAACTCACAAACCAACACACACTTCTATAATATTATTATTATTATTATTATTATTATTATTATTATGTTTCACACTACGTTCCCATTGGTGGGACACCTATGAGTTGTATCACTGAACTCAGCTCTACCTTTCTGAGCATGTTGGACCTCTCCCTCTTCTTCGTTGGTGTCCGTCATTTGGTAATTCTCGTGTGTCTGTTCAAATAATCTGTTCAAAGAAGCACACAAATATGAACACTCATATATGAATTCTGATATATGGATATGCGTATATATGTGGCTTTATGTGTGCTCTATACACATATTTGCATATACATATATAATATAAATATTGTATATTCCTTTTACTGTTGATCCGACATGCGCTGTGGTCGTGTGTGGTCGTGTGTGTGCGTGTGTGTGCGTGTGAGTGTGCGTGCGTGTGTATGTGTGCGTGTGTGTGTGTGGAGGCTGAGCCTAGGATCCTGCCAAGGGACACACTGGCTGCAGGTGAGGAGTTACCATGGTAACAATGTTATTACTATGGTATGTCCCCCTGTGGGTCAGACATTTCTTTCTTTCTTCTGGAGACCCTGGGCTCCCTCCACTCTGTACGGGACAGAATGGTTGTTTTTACACAAACACACACGCTCATGCACACACACACACACACACACACACACACACACACACTCTTAAACTTACCGTCCGGTGCAATCATGGAATCCCACGGAATGGATGACAAAGCAAAGGAAGGATGTTGTGGGACGATGTACGGATTAAGACTTTTCCCTCAGCCGTCCATCCGTCCATCCGTCTCTCTCACGCTGGCTGAGGGGACCGGAGGGAGTTTGGTGGTCAGGTGGTCAGGAGGTCACTGGTCAGGTGACTGGTCAGGTGACTGGGAAAGAGAGAGACGTTTGGCAAGAAGAAGAACTCGGTGCCTTTTATATGAGAACCCCCAACGAAGCCGCCACCACCAACACCACCAACACCACTGACCTAGCAGAACACAGGAAGGACACAAATCCACACACGTGTTACTCTCATGTTTGTTTATCTGTTTGTTGTTGTTGTTGTTGTTGTTGTTGTTGTTGTTTAATTGCTTTGTTTGTTTGTTTCTTTTAAAAATGCCTTAATTTCCTCTCCAGAGAATGCACCATTTTTAGCCATCTCCATTAAGTTGCAGAGCCAGGATTCTATTCCTCCTCTCTCTCTCTCTCTCTCTCTCTCTCTCTCTCTCTTATCCCTCTTTTCTTCGGGGATGTGTGTGATGCTCAAGGTCAATGGTCGTCTCGCCTTGACCCCTTTGAGTGTTGGCGTCCTTCATCATCAGTCCCACGCCGCGGCCAACGGACGGTGTGATTGTGAGGACATTTGAACGATACAACGACCAACTCGTTTTTTTGGGTTTTGTTTTTAATTTATTTTATTTTAACAAAGTCACTTCCTGTCACTTGTAAATACTGTTTCCTGTTCAGTTCCTGTTCCTGTTCCTCCCTCCAGCCTGAGACAGTTCAATAACTAACGCTTTAATAACTAACGTTCAATAACCAACGCTGTTGTTTTCCATTATTACGGGACTGAACACAACAACAACATGGTCACTTTTATAACAAGCTTCTGATTTTTTTTTCTCTTTTGTACAAACAACAAAAAAAATCTATATACGAATAATGACATTAATAACAGTGTTAATCCAATCAAATTGGATTTGAATATTATATTTGAGAGAAGAAAAAAAAAAAGACATTTACTGCTTAAGGGCGTCTAACTAAGCACATTGTGTTCTTTTCCAGTTTGTTGTCTTGTCGTTTTGTTGCCCGGCAACAAGTGAGATTATTGTTTGTTTTCCGACTATGGGCAGTTTGTTGGTGTTGTTGTTTTAAGTGTCATTCAGGACTGAACCATGATGGTGATACTGTGGGAGGGGGGGGGGGGGGGGGTTCTGGTTTCAGGCTATAACACAGAACACCACTTCAGGAGTGTACACTGCAATACCCCCGACCCCTCTGACTGTCCACAGATTGGTTTGAACCATTCTAATGACCTTTTTCCAGTTGCTGTGTTCATCGGTCTCGTCTCGCTGCCCTTACTGTGGCTGTCAACATCAGTAATGTTCAGTTGATGAAATGTGTATGCCGGCAAAGTGCTGGCATATATGACAACAATACCTTGTAAATCGTCTTGTTGTTCAGTGGTGATAAGCACACACAAGTACGACCTATCACGTTTGAGAGAAGGTCACCTCAGATCCGATTGGACACAAGTAAAGTTTATGTACAGCATGGAACCTGGAGAACTCACTTTCCCAGTATACACTGCGATGTGTGCTAGCCTGCTAGCCTACATTCACCATCATACACTGGGGGGTACTACCCCCCCTACACACTAAACCTGTGTTTTATTTCAAGCAATACGCCATCAGATTGACTGACTGAGTCTCTGGCATCACACTACTCCTGTCTGCTCACCTTGATTCAAGGTCAAAGAGTAATCAAGGACCATTTCAGTCTATTGTAATCATGACTCTAACTATCTGTCCACCTTAAGACACTGTAAGTCCCTCCATCACACGGCTGTATACTGCACTTCAACTACATACTTTAACGGTTGAGTATAACATTAAAGGGGAGTTTCACTCTATATCCCATATCTCCTAATTCCATGTCTCCATGATATGAAACACTTTGGGCTAGTTCCCCGGACCCAGATTAAGCCTAATCCAGGACTGAAGACCATGTCTTAATGGAGAGTCTCCATTGGAAATGCTTTCAGGTCCAGTCCAGACGTGGGTTTCATCCGTGTCCGGGGAACCCTCATCCAGTCCCCTCAAGTCCTTCCCACTGTTATACCAACCACTGTTTTGATTGGTTGTTTTCTGTGTTGGTTTGCAGTGGTACTGTACTTCCCAGTCGGCATGACGTTCCCCCTAGGCCCAAACCAGGGGAGGGACGGGCTCATTCTAATGCATGGAATGGAATCGATCACACCTGTTTCCTCGTTCCATTCCATGCATAACGATGAGCCCGTCCTCCGATTTCTACCTCCCCCAGCCTCCCCTGGCACAGGTCTAGGACCAGTTTACCATCTCCACCTCCCAATCTTCACCATCTGACCCAAGATCAGCTCTTATCAGCTCTGTATTGGCATACTGTAATATAGACACAGAGGTCCCCTTACTTACTTTCTTTGTGTGCGCGTGTGTGCGCGCATGTGTGTTTGCACACGTGTGTGTGCGCTCGTGCGTGTGCGTGTGTGTGTGTGTGTGTGTGTGTGTGTGTGTGTGTGTGTGTGTATCTGCCTGTCTGTCTGTGTGAGGGTTACGTACAGTACAGGATCTACAGTTTATTCTGTAATGTTTTGATATTTGATCACTGACCATTGGGGTTTTGTGCACGGTTTTGTATCTCTCCACCTATATGTATGGACAGACTGGTGGCGCAGAACGGTTATTGGCCACCTTGTGTCTGCCGATCAGCCATGGGGTTTAAAGAATGACGCTATATTTTTGATTGATTGATTGACTGACTGACTGATCGGGCCCTGTAACTCCAGCCAGGCTGGTTTGAGACTGACATAGGGGTCACGAAAGGTCATGGTAGTTTACTTATGGGTTCGTCTCGCTTGCCCAGACTTGTACAAGAACCTGGCTGGCTGAGGCGACCTGTATCTGTGTTGGAAAGGCAGCAGCGAAAAACAAACAACACAAACACAAACACTCACATCCAGAGAAAGGCTGGCCGAGGCTACATACACATCACAGAGGCGTGCCGCGGTGCCTCTGACACACCAACTACTACACGTGGCGGCCATGCTAATGCTAGTAGCGTCCTGCGGATGTTTTTATTTCTCTACGAACAGATACTGGAAAGCGTCCAAGTCTGTGTGTAAAAATGATATCGACTTTATTCACCATTGAAAATAGCTTTCTCGTTGCTGCCACACTATTTTGCTATTCAGTAAATAATGTATATTTATTGATATTTCATACGTTGTGTATATGTAGTGACCTATGCTCGTCGAGGTTTCAAAGAGTAATTGTATATTTTTTTGACTTTGGAAAAAGAGAAAGTGTGTCTCTTTGCATTTTGTGTCCTTCCACTGCGCTGGTGTTTCAATCTTCACTTTCCGTGGTTGGATGTTTTGAATATGTGACCGTCTTTTACCTTATATTTTAAATATATTCTTTCTCTCTATTC
The DNA here is from genome assembly GCF_951799395.1 of Argentina silus. Lineage (NCBI taxonomy): Eukaryota > Metazoa > Chordata > Actinopteri > Argentiniformes > Argentinidae > Argentina > Argentina silus. The sequence continues at coordinate 15,376,337 of NC_139663.1, forward strand.
TGGTAATAACAAAAAATGCAGAAGTTTTGAATTGAATCAAAGCACATTCCTTAATTTCTTGTGTTCTTTCAAATGCTTTCCTGTTGCGACAAGACAAATGTGTTTATACTAATTGCTACTCACGTGTATATAAGTGCATATATGTGTACACATGTGCAATACACGCTATTTGAGCAATCTATTACTGTGACTATTATTGATGAAAATCGCTGTCCCTTTTTTTTTTGACTGAACCCTTTTTCTTTTCTGTTTCCTTTTCATGAATTGCATTGTGCACAGCGCCACCCTGTGGTTTTTACAGTGCAATTGCAGCAAGGATCTTAAAGGGAATGTTGAGTGTCATTACTGTTTTATTTCAGGTTTTGTGTACATTTTAAAGAAGCCCTTTTTTATTACTCTCATTGTAATGTTGTGACATGATCCTATTTTTTTTTTCTTTATTTTCTTTTTTTTCTTCTTTATTTTCTTTTTTTTTTCTTTTTTTTTAAAGTGGGCCTGATGTTTTAATTGTCTGAAACTCAATAAAGCGATTCACTGCTCCAGTACAAACAGGAGTCCCGGAGTAAAGACCTATCTCTCACATCGCTGCTGCTTCTCCCTCCACAGTCATGCCTTTGTACAGTATAGCGGATGAGAGGGATTCTTTTGTCTCTTCGAGGGAGAGAGAGGGGGGGGGAGAGAGGGTTGACAAGATAAATGATCAGTTGACTCAGCATTATTTCAGCACAAGTATCACTAAATGAGGCTTGTAGCCTTGTAACAAGCACACCTCAGACTATGCAACGGCTGCCCTCCATGAGGGAATGGGATATGTTATTATTAGAGGTGATTTTAGCTAAGTATCCTATACTGTATTAAGTATAGGTGCAGCGATGCTCTATTAAGCATGTGGGCTAATTTCACAGCCACAGATTAAGTCAAATCCTGGACTATGGGGAATTCCCATTGAAAGTGGACTTGACTTAATCTGTGTTCAGGAAACCTGCCCTAAAAGTTCTAATCAGTTTAATTAGATTTCCGTTACAATGACCCCTTCCTCCGATTTCTGCCTCCACTGAGTGTCGCATATCTGAGTAAATGAAGACATGACCTGAATCACTGAACTTGAATCAGGAGTGTTAGCGCTAGGTTAGAAGAAAAATGTGGAACCTCTAGGCGTCATCAGGATTGAATTTCAGGGTCATCTGCACAAGTGTAACAGCCACATTCAGGTGAGTCAAAGTTGACTGGTGACATGACATCACAGATAGTGATCGTTTTTCAAGGGCACACACAACTCAATGGTGAGACAGAACTCACACCACACCATTCATGAAACCCCCCATTCATCGCGTGACACGCCCATCAACATTCCCCACACCCGCTTCCAATGACGCCACGGCGCATATCAACGTAAATCTGGCGCTCCGGTTTCCTGGCGGAGAAGATGGCGGCTCCTGGACCGGGGGAGTATTTCAGTGTCGGGAGCCATGTCTCCTGCCTCACCTGCCTGGGGCAGCAACTGCAAGGGGAAGTCGTTGCCTTTGACTACCAGTCCAAGATGTTGACTTTGAGTATCCTTTTATCGTTTTCCGTTCTCGGGCAATCGGTGGTCTCGCAGGCTGCAAGGGGCCTGGGGGTAACTGGTCACTCCTGCCAAATTGGGATCCGCGCAAGCGTTGTCAGGAGACTAGCTGGCTGGCTAACTTATGCAATTTTGCTCTTTATCATAACGCAGCCACACGGGGATTTAAATACAGTATGATTAGTTCGAACATGGGTGGTATCTGTGCTTATTGGCCTTGAATCGCTCAAGCAAGGAATGTTACTTTTGACAGGGTAATCCCTCCCACATGCTTATTGTGGCTATGGGCATGCTGATGCTAAGCTAGCTATCACAGTTGGCATGTATTGTGCCATGATGCTAGTTAGCTAGCTAGCTAGCTGCTCAACACACCATTAAGCTATTGTGGTCAGCGTTAGCACAAATAGTCCTTGTATGGATCACTATTTGGCAGCTGCAAGGGGCGTTATGCCTAGCGAATTCTTTACGTTAGCTAACGTTGCTAGCTACCACGCTTGTCATTTTGAATGTTGGCCTAAAATCATTATGGTCACCAAGAAACAGTGTTTGTATTTGTGTTATTTGGCTAGCTGACTGGTTGTTGGAACTCGTGACAGGCCATTGGAAGACACTGACAGTGAAGAGGTGTGCGCCTGTAAGTTAGCTAGCGAGCTAACCTACCTAGCTAACGGTATTAATTTGGCTTTTCAGCGCTGGCTTAGTAGATGTTCACGGCGACCTGTCAAACGACCTGTCAGTATATTAGCAAGAAAGAATGATAAGCATTCAATCTCGCTAACGTGATTGTGTGCACGCTTAGCTAGATTGCCATCCAACCGCAATGTCCTGTTTGAACCCCCAGCGCACTGACAGAGCCGGTTTGTATGGATTTTAACTGATCACTTTCGAGGTTTCGATTTGTCCAAATTTCAGCTTGATGGTTTAACTACACCCGTTATGATACCGTTGTCGCTTCCTGTGCTTTAAGTCATGAAGATGCAATTTTGAATGTTATGCAGGCAACACATGATGAGACCATGAGATCACTATTGGGCCCTACAGAGATGGCAATAGAAGGCAGAACACTTAGAATTCTGCAGTTCATCTACCAAGCCAGGGAGTGTTCTAAGCATAGACATTATCATTCTAATTCTATGGTTTAGGATTTCTGGGAAACCGGCCCTGTACATGTCATCATTCTCTCTGTGTTCTAGTGAATGTCAGTGATGGGTAGTTGGAGAGGCCCACAGCACTGTGTGTGTCAGTGTCGGTCACTATCTAACACTGTTTGTCTCTGCTAGTGACAAACCTCTAGTAGACAGTTACATGCGGGGCGAAGAGGCCCAGGCAGTGAGCTACTGTGTAGTTTGCTTCGGATAAAAGCGTCTGCTAAATGTAAAAAATGTGAATGTTGTGTGTCTCTCTCTCTCTCTCTCTCTCTCTCTCGATATAACACTGTATTTCTTTGAAGAGATTAACCTCTTAGTGGTAGTAGACCACTCTGAGAGGAAGCCCTCTACAGTGTAGGCCTAGGCCAGGGTAGTAGGGTAAAGTGTGTGTTTATTTATTTATTTCACTGTAATAGTGGTAAATATCAGGAGAAGAGAGCCACGTATTGAGGCTTGGAAAGGCCTAGCTAGGCTACCCTGAGTGGGAGCTGCTGTGTAGGCCAGGAGCTAGGTAGTAGCTTAAGGAATTTGATCTCTCTCTGTCTGTCTCTCAGTCAGCTGTTCTCACACACAGCCTCAAGCATTGTGGGTCTTGGCCGTGCATACCATTCGTCAGACACGTCTTCATTACCTGGCGGGTCTAGCTAAGATCTAGCTACAGTATGGCATCTAGCAGGGGAGGCTGGGAGAGGTAGAAATCGGAGGACGGGCCCATTATGGTTCCACAAGTTACACTGTAGTTAGCCTCACGTAGCCATACCTCCAAATCATGGTGTCACGCCTCCTCTGGTGGTCTGGAGGCTTTCAGATTAGCCGTTCTTCAAACCAATGAAATATCAACACAACGTGTTGCGAGGTGTCACTCATGTCAAACGGGTTTCTGCCCCTTTGTAGCCACTTTCTGCAACAGATTTCCCCAGGCTTTCCGAACTAGGACCCTGGTCTCAATGAGTTTGCACAGTAGTCTTCAGATCTAATCTTGTGATCCGATCATAAGTCGTCCGACCAATGTTCATTTATTTGTTTATTGAGGGGAATACTAGCTGGAATGTTAAGAGATTAGCTTGACAGTTGGTCGGTTATACTTTCTCTCTGTGAAGTGACCAAACAAGTCAAGCAGCACAGATCTGATGAATACATCCCATACTCAATTTACTGGCATATCCAGATTTCATGTAGGTAGGAGACCAAATGCTTTGCATAACTGTACATGCTCTTTGAACCAGCCCAGAAGCATAGTTGGGTATGAATATCTTTAATATCTGGAACTAAACTTCCCCATGTCTCCTTCTCCTAGGGTGATTGAGCTGTGTTATTGAGATCTGTTGGATCAATTGTAATGCGTTGAATTGAATGGAATGAGGATCGGTATCAGACACGTGTCATTGTAATGCATGGAATGAGGAATGGTATCAATGAGCTTGTCCTCTGATTTCTACCTCCCCCAGCCTCCCCTGATCTGTGCCTAGTGGTAACGCGCGCTTGAAATTAGTCGAATGGTGTCAATGAGCCCGTCCTCCAATTTCTACCTCCCCCCAGCCTCCACTGTTCAGTCAGTCCTCATGTTAGCGTCAGGCCCTGGTCCCACAGTGTGTATGTAGGTTGATTCCTGGGTCATGTGAGGGTGACTGATGAGGAGTCACTGGGAGGCCGTGGTGATGTCATACAGGAAGCCCTGTGCTACAGTTATGGAGGAAGTGCAGCAGCCATAGAACTATAGTCCCCCCGGATGAGTGAGTTCCCCTCAGAACTATATCCCTCCTTTAGTTCATTTGTACACCTGTCGTGTCATCCTTGATAAGACCTTGATTGATGGTCTATTGAAGCAATAATGCCAGAGAAGCCGTGATTTAACATCAGTATTGTCGCGGCCAGGGGGCTTTGTTAAGCAACCCCTCTACAAGTGTTGCACAATGTCCCAGTTCTACTAAAGTATCACAATTCCCTGCTTTGAAAACGGTTCTATACTTAGAACATTTAGAACCTTAAAAAAATAATAATAATAATAATGTTTACCATAAATGCCTGACACAGTATTTACTTTGAGCTGTGCGGAATATCATCTTACAAGTATAATTTGTCCATGTGCTCTCGGGGGGGGACAGGGGGACGGGGGGCATGACTGGCATGCATAGTGGGCGTGTGGCTGGGAAAGACAACGCTAAACAATCAGACACACGCGGCGTTGACGAGGAGGAAGGAGAAGGATGGAAGCTGCATGTGTCGATGCTGGCCGTCCCCAGCTTGTTGATAAACAGGATGCCAGAAGTGGAATCTGGCGTTACTTTGCTTATAGAGCCGATGATGACGGCGAGCCGACGGAAATCACAAAGCCTGTTTGTAAAAGATGTCCTGAGGCCGTGCTGTCAAAGGGAGGCAGCACGTCACATTTAGACAAGCGTCTTTCTGTTTGGCATCCCGACCTCTTCGAGGAGTTCAGATCACGACGGGTCGGCGAACAGGTCTGATGGCTAAGGATATGAAAATAAGAATTTCCATGTTCTGTTATTTAATTGGATATTCTTTTAATTTGCCTGATTTTTTTGGTTGCCGTGGTATCGATTAAGATTCAAAATCCTGATACTTAGGTTGGTGGAGAGAAACTACAACTAATCGACTGCAGCGTAAGAGTCTCCTGACAGGTGGTTTAACCGGGACATTATCGTTATTAAATCACTGCTTCGTACGGCTCTCGGCCAATCACAATGCTTGTTTTCATCAACCTCCTCAACCTTCTGCTTTTACCGATATCCACCTTCCTTGCCAGATTAACTATCCAGCTTCCTACCCCCATAAGTAATTTCAATGTACCAATATCTATCTAGCCCCATAAGTGACACAGTTAACGCGAATGTCAGTTGGGTTGAGCTTCACTGATCATTGAGATTTTATCTATCCTGGTTTGTTTACAGACCAGACAGTCGTTTATGGACCCACAATCCATTCACAACTCCCTTTTACAGCTTATAAAAGATTAGCTGGGCTCAGCGTGCTTCTGAGGGTCTGTGGTGAAAGTCAACTGAAGGGCAGGTTTAATGTGTGCTGCGTTACCTCGGGTCACAGACCCTAGCCTCGATTATGTCACATGACTAATAAACTAGTCTCACAAGATCCGCTGTGGAAAGACCAAAAGAACTGTGTCCTCTTTGGTCTTACCCGCAGAAGGGTAGTCGTTTTAGTTTTTCTTGGTGAGGCCCAGGGTGGTTCTCCCTCGTGATTCTGCCTTTTTCCCTCAACGTCGACAGTTGTCCTAGATGTAGGCCTCGGTGTCAAGTTTAATTTGATCCCTTTTTGTCCCCGGGTAGCACTTTACAAACACTTGCTCTTATGCCCATGGAATTACACTGTAACAATACGTGGTGTGACAACTGTTGTTTTGACATTTACAAGGTAATCTAGATGAGTGTTATGTGGCCTATAGCTGGCTGTGAGAAGCGCGTATGGAATGACTGAGGGAGTGAATGGAGGTGGGTCCCGCCACAGTCAATGGGATCAGGACCACACTGATTGGGTGCCACAACAGCTTTTGTGTTCAAGAACACCTAGCCTGAATTCAACTGCCGTTTGAAACCCCCCCCCCTCTCTTTCTCTACCTCTCTTCTTCCCTCTCTGCCTCCCTCCTTCCCTCTGCTCTCTCTCTCTCTCTCCCCTTTCTCCCTCTCCCCCCCATTCAGAGGCTGTGTATTGTTCCCTGGGCAAGGGCGGGGGGGGGGGGGGGGTCGTGCGGGTGGGTGGGTGGGTTTGTTCCTGGTCCACGGCCGTGGGTGAACCCTGGACCCGTCTCCATGGTGATGGCTAAGCATGTTCCCAGGGTGTTCAGAGAGACTCGGTTAGGCTGTCGTTGAACTGGAGGGGGGGGTTGGCATGGAGGAGAGAGGGGGGGGGTTGGCATAGAGGAGAGAGGGGGGGGGGGTGGCATGAAGGGGAGAGGAGGAACCATGGAGGGGAGGCGGGGGGGGGGTGTGGAGGGGTAGGGGGAGAGGAGGAACCATGGAGGGAGGTGTTGTATGTCGGTAGCTTAGCATGCTGAAGAAATGCTGAAACGCACTCATACAGTACGCTCTCTGCCTGTCTGTTAGCAAGTCTGTGTCTGCCCCCCCCCCCCCCCAGATTGTGTGTACACTACTGTTGTGTGTTGGGGGCGCTTCGTGGCATAGCACACTAGGCGCATATCACATAATCGCAAGGTTCCTGGTTCGATTCCGACCCTCGACATATCCTGCATGTCATCCCTCCTCTCTCTCTCTCTCCCATCCTTCCTGTCAATCTCGACTATCTCTATCCCAATAAAGCAGAAATGCCCTAAAAACAAACATATTTAAAAAAACAAAACAGTAGTGTTGTGTGTGTTCTCCTTGACCCCCCTCCTCAGAATGCGCCCCCGCCAGTGGTAAGCCCAACGTTAGCGACGTAGTCCTGATCAACCTGGCCTACGTGTCAGAGGTCGACATCATCAACGACCGCACTGAAACTCCTCCTCCTCTAGCATCTCTGAATGTCAGCAAGGTAAGGCAATCAGCCAATCGGAGCTGAGCTCCTCCTCCTCCACACTCCTGTCCATCCTATCAGCGGCGGTCATCACAACAAGCGGGAAAGTTTTGTCAAACCGAGCCGGTTTATGTTGGTTTGTGAAATGGGGACTTGGAAGAGACGGGACATTCCCGTGTCAAAGTTTGTCAAATGTTTTCGGCACTCAAAAGTAGTCTTAAAGACTCACCTTCCCATTTGACGGCCTTTCAGGTCTGAAAACGAACATACATTTTGGAGTGAAGTACTGCTTCAAATATCAAACATCTATTGAAGTTAATTATTTATATATATATATATATATATATATATACACATACACATACACACACACACACACACACGCGCGCATGCCATTTAGTTGACGCTTTTATCCAAAGCGACTTACATTGCAGTGAGTGCATACATGTCAGTATATATGGTCCCAGTGGGAATCAAACCCACAACCTAAGCATTGTTAGTGCCATGCTCTACCAACTGAGCCACAGAGGACCACAATTAAGTATTGTATTGTTTGCAGTGTCTGACGCATTCATAAGTACATTGTAACCATCTGTTGAGCTTGAGGCAGACTGCTGGCGTAGGAATGATCGCCCAGAGACTTTGCCCCACTGGCACAATACATTCCTCTCTAATTCCATCATCTCTGAACTCTGGATGGCAGCAAACTAAACCCACCTATTCCACATCAAACTCACATTAGCAGTTAGCGCTTTTGACAGTTTATTTTTATTGCTAATAAGCGGAAATTCCTTCACGCTGCCTCCAGTTTGTTCTCAGAATCCCGTTGCAGAGAATCGAAGGCTGTTCTCACACGTTGTCATGCCAATACATGTATCTCTTTCACTGACCTCTCGCGTCCAAGAGCATTGTGGTTGGTGTCATTTGAGCATGTCAGGTGCTGGAAATGACTCTAACAATGTTGTTGTTATTTCTTCTTTGTTTGTTTGTTTGTTTTCCCGACCTGTGTGTGGTAGCTTGCCAACCGAGCGAGATCGGAAAAGGAGGACAAGCTGTCCCAAGCATATGCAATTAGTGCTGGAGTCTCTGTGGAGGGCCAACAGTTATTCCAGACTATACATAAAACGTGAGTTTAAATGAATACAAGTTATTCCAGACTATACATAAAACATGAGTCCTGTCTCACCGTCTACTCATGCTCTGACACAAACTGAATGAGCAGTGTAATGTTGACGACAAACCAGTGGAGGCTGGTGGAGGTAGAAATCGGAGGACGGGCTCATTGCAATGCATGGAACGGATTGAGGAACGTATCAAACACGCGTGTGATACTATTCCTCATTCCGTTCCAGGCATTACAATGAGCCCGTCCTCCGATTTCTACCTCTGCCAGCCTCCCCTGCATGTGTTAGGTTAACCCCTACTACACCACTCAGCCTAAGCCTAGAACGTCAGTCGTCCCAACCATGTTCTGACTGTTCATAGAACATCACACTTCTTCTTTTTGCATCAACAATTTCTTTTCAGCTCAGAATAAAGGACATTGAACATACTCAATAGTGAGCCACTACTTTCACATTGTGTTTCAGCCATATTGAGTATATGACATGGTCATATCTAGTATTTAATTGTAAGGAATGCACAGAATGCCACAAATCTTTAGCGTCTAGAACCTTGAACATTCTCCTCCAATGAGTTCTGAGTCAAGGATGGAAAATACTTTTGCAATTTCACTCTAGTGCCTCCTCTAATCCTGTCTGCCCGTCTGTCTCTCTCTCTGCCCGTCTGTCTCTCTCTCTCTGCCCGTCTGTCTCTCTCTCTCTGCCCGTCTGTCTCTCTGCCTGCCTGTCTGCAGCATCAAAGACTGTAAGTGGCAGGAGAAGAATATCCTGGTGATGGATGACGTGGTCATCGCCCCTCCCTACCAGGTGGACAACTGCAAAGGCAAAGAGGGTAGTGCTTTAAGTCACGTACGCAAAATAGTAAGTATGTCCACATGTCTTGAGAATTCTTTAACTTTAGATAATGATTTCACTAAATGATTTGTCATCTAATGCCTTAATCACCACTGGGCACTGAGTGGAGAAATCGCATTACCATAGATGATCGTTGACTGATATAACAGAATGGAATCGATGTTAATTTTCCACAGAATGTCGTGGCGAAGTTATGGTTGGGGATTTACGAATTAATTACTGTTAGAGCAAGTCACATTGTTTTGAAAGGACCTTTAAACACGAAATGTGATGTATTTCAAAAAGAAAAATGCAGTTATAGATTTTCTGTGTCCCTCTCCTCATCCTTCTCTCCTCTCATCCTCCTCCTTATCCTCCTCTTCAGGTGGAGAAACATTTTCGAGACGTGGAGAGCCAGAAGCCAGTGCCCCGGCCACAAGCACAGCAAACACAGAAAGACACGTCTTTATCATCATGAGGCAGCAGTTCAGTCTGGCTGGGGGGAGGGCGGGGGGGGGAGGGGTAGGGAAGGGGGACGGAGGGCACAGGGAGGGGGGGGTGGGCACGGCACAGCGACAGAAGCAGTTTTGGTTTAGTTTCTCTTCCTAACCCCTCCCTCTCTTTTTCTCCACCCCACCACTCATCGTTAGACCAAGGCCAATGTCCCCCTTCCTGCCCCCATCCGCCCACCTGCCCCGCTATGAGAGATGTCCATGGTTTTTACCTGGATTGAGGGAGGGGCAAGGGAGGATGATATCTAGTTCGTTTTAAAGATAATCTAAAGTTAAAGAAAATAATATCCATTTTTCTTTCCCCCACCGTACAGTACCCCTTTTTCTTGACCTTCCACGTTTTCCTTTCCTTTCTCCTCCCTCCTTTCTCCTCCCTTCTTCTCCTGAAACCAAGGCTAGCTCCTCACTCTCCCATTTCAAGAAAAGTCACTTCTTTTTCTTTCTTTTTTTTGTTGGTAATCGATTTTCTACTATAATCATTTGTCCTATATTTCAAAATGAATAGGAATTTATGGTGTGAGATATTATAATTTTTTTCTAAAAAAAATAACTAAATACTGTTTTGACAAGAACACTAATTGTAACAGCTTTCTTGAAAGCGTAAGGTTATTTTTTTAAACCACTGACTGGTAGGATCCTAGTTGATCCATGGGAATCTGACACACAGGAATTCTACCTCCTTATTACAAGGCTTTCTCAGTCATCCTTTTTGGCCAAAGTATTTTTGCATAGTATGTTCAAATCTTCCCTGTTTTTTAGGGGTTTTTTTGCAGTCTGCTTTTACCCATAAGCTCTTGCTGCTTGCTCCCACTTTTGAAAAAAAGGTGCTTTTTATTACTTGTTTGTTTTTATTTGAAGTCTGACTACACCTGGTGACCTACAGCTAGGTTTCCATACCACAGATCATCATATGAGATATGGATGGGTAGAGTGTGGGCTGTTCTTTCTATCCTCTCTCTTCCTCCCTCTCTCTCCCTCCCTCCTTCCATCCCTCCCTCCCTTCTCCCCTCACGGTCCTTGATTCTATGATACTATGGCTGAGTTCCAACACCCACCCTAGCAGACCAGTTAGAATGCAAGGCCAACACATTGCTTCTTTCTAAGTGTTACGCTGGTGTGGATGTTGCAACAGAACCTATACCTCTTCCACGATGGGACCACTTCTTGTGAAATCCAGCTTTTCTTCTTTTCCAACGTGTTTTCATTTCCTCCTTTTACCCCCTCCTCCTGACGTTGCCTCACTCTGGCACTTCTGCTCTTTCCTCTCTGTCTCCCTGACTCAATGCATTCCTCCCCAACCCCCCCCATTTGAACAAGACAATAAATTAACTAACGTTGGCCCGACCATTCTGACTATCGCGTGCCCCAGATGAACCGCCGCGCGCGACAAGAACGATCAACCTATCGAATCTCAGTTCTGTATGGGAGGCTTTGTATTCACTTTTTGGAAGAAATAATAAAAAAAAAAGAATTGTACTACTCCAGATGATCTTGCCATGTTTGGAGCCTGGGACGGGGAGCAGGGAGGCCGGTTGGCCCAGCAAGGCCCCTATCCCAGACTTGTAACAATGAAGCCTGATAGGAGGCTCGGCCAGTGAGGTTCAGTTTGGAACGGGCGGGGCGGCCATCTTTGTAGTTGTTCACCAGTCCATCTTGGGGTGTTCAACCAAGGCTGCTGCCGTTAACTAGGTTTCCTTCCCAGTATTTTATTTTTTATTTTTAAATAGTAACATGGAAATAAAAAAAGAGAAAAACCTAAATGTTTTCTGTGTTGTCTTGTTTTGCTTTTTTCCAATCAAAGATTGTTGTTTTAAATATTGCTGGAACTTGTTAGCTTAAATGCAATCAGTCTTTAATTTTGGCCTACTCTCGTCAAGGAATTGACAAGGACATGACTTTAGCCGTTTGAAATGGGAGTTATGTGATGTTTATAAATCGAATCAAACTTTATTTTATGCACTTCATACGGCATTTGCACAAATGCAATATAATGAGCTTCACTGTGAAAGGATGAGACAAAACGTACGAGGATAAAGTATAGCAGCCCTGGGAGTAAACAAAAGCAGAGATTAAGTGAGGCCCGGCAGGCTGCTCCAGAGGCGGGGGTATAACTACTAAAAGCTGCCTATCTGCCTATTGGTCCTGGGCTTCGGAACAGTTCAAATGCCGGTGCCAGAGAACGTGAGGGACACTGTACAAGCATGTCGGTCATGTATTGACCAGAAAAAGATGTATAATAACAATAACATCTTAAAAATCTATTCTAAAACGAACAGGTAACCAGTGCAGAGACTTGAAAGCTGGTGTGACGTGTTGTCGGTTGCTGTGTTCTGTATGGGTTTGCAGTTGACCAATGGCTTTTTTTGGTAGACCAGACAAACAGGAGAGCAATGTAAGGTTAATTGATGCCACACTGCGAATTACAGACAATGTATTGGGTCAACCTTTGATTTGCAGTTACGTCATTAGAGGGCTTCCATACGTATTGAAGTAACCCCTGCAGTCACTGACTCACCTGTGTGAGATAATGGCTAGTCTTTTTCACACCGTGTAGTTTGCTGCTATAACTGTTGCTGTCAGCAGAGGGCGGTAGAGATACAAATGGAGGTGGGACATTCATGAGTCTTATTGCTGTCTAATTTGAACCCAGATATTGGGGAAACACTAAATAAACCAGGATGGCATGGCTGCCGTAACACACAAATATGACTGTACTTTTGTTTTACTTTTAATTTAGCTGTCTATTCTTGTTCTCTCTATTAAATGCATTGTCTTTGAGGACTGAGAAAAGCGCTATGCAAAATAAATGCATTATTATTATTATTATTATTATTATAACCTCCTCATTCAGAGTGTAAACAGCAGGCTCTCAGATATGCATGCCAGCGTTACAATGACCCGAGGTAACCCAGCTGAATCATTCATGTTTCCTGAGACGTGAGGGAGAATCTCCATTGTCCAGATAGAGAGGTTATCGTACACACAGATATCTAACCCAAACCCTAACCCTCTGATCAGCGTGGCATTGTATGGTGCCTTCACTATGTATCTATTATTCACACACATAAGTGGTTCCGATATCAGCCAGACCCCCCAGGGAACACGGTGGTATTCGCTGCCGACGTTGACTTACCGGAGCATAGAATCGGTGGTTTTGGTGGAATTGGTGGTTTCGGGAAAATGATCAAATTCCATGGAATTGAAGGGAAAATGCTTTCGCATATCGTAATATGTCAGTCTCTGCAAAGCTGTAAGTGTCATGCCAAGTTGGTTGTTTCTTAAGTGTGCAGCAGAGGTCGTGTACGTAAAATAAATTGATCTTTGCATAGCCGTACATGTAAAGATGAATTGAAACGGTTTAGTATTTATGTAACGTAAAAAAGACAATTTGAGATTGGTACATCCATTCTTAGACTTCTAAATTAATTATAAAAAGACTGTCATACCCCATCAGAATACAAAATATAAGATTGTTTTACTCCATTGTTTGTAAACAATGTAATCGTAAACAAACACTGTATGCTAAAGTTATATCTTTTAATCTCATGGAAATTCAGCGCTTGCATCCAACCTGTCAATCAAATACCACAGTCCAAGCATGGACCAGCTCCCCCATTGGCTGGGGACGTCAGTTTCGCGGATCAATTTGCTTCAGATTTGTCGGCTAATGAATTGCAACAGAAAAAACTCCTATTGTTGGATGAGAACAGCTGGTGAGCTCGAGATTGATGGATTACAAACTGTGATCAGAGTGGTATTTTAGAAAGTCTAACAGCCGACACCACTCTGACAGTCACTGGTCAGCCTAGGAGAGAGGCGAGACGAGGACGCAGTTTGTGTTTACTGTCGCGCTTACGGAAAGACGATAAACTTATTTTATTCCTGCGGAGATCGGAAGGTAAGGTGATTATTAATATTAACTGAATGTAGCTATGTGATAAATACACGTTTGTTTAGATAAAGTGCAGCGAAAGCTAAGCCTAAATCCTTCCGAATTACGTACGCACCATATTGCACAGAATCATTGCGTGCGAAAGTTGTGGGCTTTCTCTCAGTTTCAAAATAGATTTATTTTCCAGATTTGTATAATTGAACTAGAAATATATATATATATATTGTTTTTATCACAATGAGACTAACCTAAACATAAATAAAGGTTACAGAAGTGTGCTGTCGCCTGTCACTCAAGCTAATACAAGTGTTAAAGGGGTATTCCACTCAAAATACAATTTGACCCAATAGCCTACCCACTTTTGCATTTTGTTCTTGTGATTCATCAACACATATGACAGTTCTTGACTGTCCTGTTTCTGCTATCCAACCTCATGCTCATACATCTTTTGTCATATTATTTTATTTATTAAATACATTATTTCATTAATGAATTAATTTCTTTAGATATATGTAGAACTCTGTGAAGGAGGAAATCTCATAATGCATGGAATGGAATGAGGAATGGTGTCATTTCTACCTCCACTCTGCCGACATCTGGATGCTGCTGAACCCAGGAGCTGGTGAGGCTGAGAGTGACCTCAATAGTGACCTGTAGTGACCTCGCCACCTCGCTGTTATCAAAACCAGCCAGCCACGCCTAAAGGACAAGGACAACTCTCTGGTCTCGCCTCGTTACGAAAGGAACACACCGGTGTCGTTGGACAGGTGCTTGAGCCACTGCAGTCACGTTTCTCTGAACTTCACAGAATGGTCCAGTTTACACGTGCATTTATTTGATACTCACCTCACCTCACCTCACCTCACCTCACCTCACCTCACCTCACCTCCACTCCACCCTCTCCTCTGCTCTCCTCACCACACCTCACCTCACCTCCACTCCACTCCACCCTCTCCTCTGCTCTCCTCACCCCACATCACCTCTCCTCACCCCACATCACCTCACCTCTCCTCCCCTCCTCCCCCCACCATGCTCCTCCTGGCTGGCCTCCTCCTCCTCCTGCAACTCGCCCTCTCTACCCCGGATGGTTCCATGCTGTTGTGCCCTCACCGCTGCCTGTGCTACGAGCACTCAGACCTGGTGGACTGCCGGGCCCGGGGGTTCCTCCAGGTCCCCCATGGTCTACCCCACGGCACCTGGCTGTTGGACCTGGGAGGGAACGTCCTGACGGAGGTCCAACATCACGTCTTCACGGGCCTCTGGTCGCTGCGTGTCCTGGTGCTGTCTGACAGTGCCATACAAGACCTCCAGCCACAGGTAACAAACTGATGGAACAAGCGGTATGACGTTTGTTATTTGTGAAGTTTATACGACAGGGACAATGTAGACAACCAAAACAAACATCTCGAAAGCTGAGTTCTGATGCGTCGTATCAGATATAGCGATACAGCTTTATCGGAGGACGGGCTCATTGTAACGCACGGAACAGAAATAGGAATCGTATCAAACACACGTGACATTACAATGAGCCCATCCTCCGATTTCTTCCCCTTGGGGAGGCTGGTGGAGGTAGAAATCAGAGGATGGGCTCATTGTAATGCATGGAACGGAATGAGGAATGGTATCAAACAAGAACTGTTGGTGGAGGGAGAAATCTGGGGAGTTTAGCTGGTCAGTTTGATGACACTGAGTTGTTCTCTGGTCTCAGTTAGTCCTCTCTGTGTCGGCCATGTTGGTGGTGGCATCGTACATATTCACTGATGAAATGGGTTCTTGTTATAATAACCACACAGTGCTGTCAATCTGACACTTACTGTATTTGTGTCAATTAAAAAGATTTTCTCCATCCCCACCCTCCCTCCTCCTCCCCTCTCCTCATCCCTCCCCTCCCTCCTCCTCCCCTCTCCTCATCCATCCCCTCCTTCCTCCCCCCCTCTCCCTCCACCCCCCATCCCCTCCCTACTCCCCCAGGCCTTCTTCTCTCTAACCTACCTAGAGAAGTTGGATATGAGTCGTAACGCCCTGCGGCGACTGCCCTCAGACTTCTCCTCCAGTCTGTCTTCGCTGAGGGAGCTCCGTCTGGACCACAACCACCTGGAGCTGCTGGAGGTGAGGGGAGATCAGACACTCACTCACTCACACTTTTTAAATTTTTTATTTTTTTATTTTATTTAATCAGGGATTTAATTAAAATAATGGACCCAGTATTTACATAGTAATTAATAAAAATAAAAAAAGGTTAAGCTAAAAAGATCAATTAAATCTAATTAATCTTTTGTGCTTTACGGTTCATGCTGGGTACATTCCAATAAGCATGTGTACTGTTAAGAATGTGTGACATTGCTTCATCAGAGTACTCTGCCGGTGATGACTGGAAGTTAACACGTACATTTTCAAGTTTTAATTCTGATTCGATATCAATTTTCATTGTCCCTCACTTTCATAGATGCTTTCTTTCCTATTTCCTATTTGTGTTGCTCTTTTTAAATACATTTGGAGTCAAAATTTGTGTTGTATGTTTTGTATTGAAAACTCTCTTCGGAACTATCTTCCTGACAATCTAAGGGCTGTTCAGACTCTTTATCAGCTGGCCTACCCTTCCTCCTGGACTTTGATTGCTGCTTTTATTATATGGTTATATATTTTTTTTTCTTTTTTTTTTTCTTCTTTTTTTTTACAATTTTCTGTTTTCTATTTTATTTGATGCACTTTGAGATTATTCTTGTATTATTAAAAGTGATTTTTAAATGTAATAAATTATTATTGTTATTATTATTATTGCAGGTGTCCTGCCTGGAGGGCCTGGAGAGCCTGGAGAAGCTGGACCTCAGCCACAACCGCATCACGTCCCTGGAGCCCGGAGCCTTCCGTGGCCTGTCCCGCCTGCGCCACCTCAGCCTGCAGTCCAACCAGCTGCAGGCACTCCGCCAGGGCTCCCTGGCCATGCTGCCCGGCCTGGAGGTGCTCCGTCTGGGCCACAACAACATCAGCCACCTGGACACGGAGGCCCTGGCCCCCCTCCACAGCCTCTCCCTGCTGGGCCTGGAGTCTAACCAGCTGCAGCGCCTCAAGTTCAAGACCTTCCTGAGCCTCCACACGGCCTCCACGCGCCTCCAGCTATCCCACAACCCCTGGAGCTGCGACTGCGACCTCCACCGCGTCTTCAGCAAGATCCTGAGCGTCAGGCACCTCCACGTGGACGACTACGCCAATGTGACCTGCCGCGGGCCGCCACAGCTGGCCGGGGCCTCGCTGGCGTGGGTGGACGGTCAGCTGTGCGTGGCGGAAACGGTCACTGTGCTGGTCATCACCCTGACGGTGCTGGTGGCCGTCATGGCCGCCGTGGTCATGGCCGAGCACACCCGGAAGAAGAACGCCCACAGGAAGACCTGGGACACCGAGTCGCAGACGCAGGGACAATGACTGTTTTAACGGAGGGGAGGAGTTCAGAGCCATAGAACCAGAGACGATGACTGTTTTAACGGAGGGGAGGAGTTCAGAGAGTCTCACACTGTCGTTTGTGGTCTGTCCAATGACATTAAACATTTATATAGATTTCATATTTACACTGTACTGAACATTCCTACGTCATTTTTTCCTCTCACACACAGAAATGTTTGATTGTATATTCTTCTGTTTGATTGTATAACCTAAGTGCTGATGGTATTAAAGATCGGGATTACGTATTCATTAATTAATTTTTGTACCAACTGAATAGTTTGTTTGACATGATTGCTGCTGTACCTATTATACTCTTTTACTTCAGGGGAGGCTGGTGGAGGTAGAGATCGGAGGACGGGCTCATTGTGATGCATAGAATGGAATGAGGAATGGTATCAAACACGTATCAAACATCCATTCTCTACACTTGCTCTAGTGGCACCTGTCTATGATCAACATCAGCTTTAGCCAGCGCCAGATTAATCACACAGATTACCACTGGCTTTCAATCTGACTAAAGAGCCGTGTCAGGATGCTGATTGAGAGTTCTCAGATTAGAGATGTCCTTCTAGATCCCTTTGTAGAGTTACTGTTACAATGTAACAATGATAGTTGTAGGGGTTGTGGTCCAGGGGAGGCTGGCGGAGGTAGAAATCGAAGGACGGGTTCATAGTAAGGCATGGAATGGAATGAGGAATGGTATCAAACACACTTGCCAGGTTTGGCCGTCGTGAGTCAGGCAGACAGGCTGATATGGGGAGAGAAAGAGAGAGAGAGAGACAAAGAAGCTTGTATCCATCATCACCAGATTCCTCATTTGGGCTTCACTCGGCTGGACTGATCATTGATTCCCTGGGTTAGACAGAGACATAGAGAGAGAGAGACAGAGATAGAGAGAGAGAGAGAGAGAGAGAGACAGAGATAGAGAGAGTGAGAGAGAGAGAGAGAGAGAGAGAGAGAGAGAGAGATAGATAGGCTTGTATCCAGGTCACAGTAGGCTGGCTTGGGGCCACCACCACATCAACAGATTACTGGGCTGGGCTGGGGTGGGCTGGGTGCTCTGGGCTCAGTCTCTGTCCATCACCACCGCATCATCAACATCACCACCAGATTACTGCTCTGAACTCCACTAGGCTGGTCTGATCATGGGGAAACCCCCCCAGGGCGAGAGAACAGCCTGGCTCACATCCCCCAGAGAGAGAGAGGCGGCTGTAACACACTCTCAACATAAGGACGGACGTAAGACAGGACACGGGGATTATACTGACACAAGTGACGTCATTTAGCACTATTACTTAATAATATCTCTCCCCAGGAGGCCGATGACATCGTTGTTTTTGCCCCGAAATTTCATCCAATTTTTTGGATGAGATGTGTAGGCCTATGAGATTTAGTACTTTACCGTTTGAGGGCCACAATGGAAATGAGTGTTTGACTGTATTGTGGAGGTATGTTTGTATTTACACTCACCGGCCACTTTATTAGGTACACCTTGCTAGTACCGGGTTGGGCCCCCTTTTGCCTTCAGAACTGCCTTAATTCTTTGTGGCGCAGATTCAACAAGGTGCTGGAAACATTCCTCAGAGATTTTGGTCCATATTGACATGATAGCATCATTGCTGCAGATTTGTCGGCTGCACATCCATGATGCGAATCTCCCGTTCCACCACATCCCAAAGGTGCTCTATTGGATTGAGAGCTGGTGACTGTGGAGGCCATTGGAGTACTGTGAACTCATTGTCATGTTCAAGAAACCAGATGATGTGAGCTGTGTGACATCGCGCGTTATCCTGCTGGAAGTAGCCATCAGAAGATGGGTACACTGTGGTCATAAAGGGATGGACATGGTCAGCAACAATACTTAGGTAGGCTGTGGCGTTTAAACGATGCTCAATTGGTACTAAGGGGCCCAAAGTGTGCCAAGAAAATATCCCCCACACCATTAGATATTTGCGTTAACGAGCAGTTGAACAGGTGTACCTAATAAAGTGGCCGGTGAGTGTATGTGTGCGTTATTTTAACAATTACCGAATAAACTAAACTAAACTGTCACCCTGTGGATTATCTCAGATTGAAATAGGCCTTTAAAGCAAATTATTTCAGGTAATGTAATTCCCATGGTCTTTGATAACCTATGGTTTATGATATCAAACACTGTAAACTTGCACCCGATGTTGGGACATCGTGGAAGGGTACTCATGCCCTCTGCTGGTGAGACAACAACACTGCAGGTTGACCACGTGTGAAAATGAGTTTCAGTAAGCATGCTGTTGCTTGCTCCCAACAGCTGTGGTCCCCCGCCGACAGGGGCGTCATTTCAGAGTATGGCAACAAAATCATAGACTTATCATATACGAGCTCACACAGAAACATTTCTAAGCAGCAGTTCGCTTCATGGAGAGCCAAAGCACAGGGGGAAACAACGCTTCTGCGTCAGTTGTATCAAGGGCGCATCTTTTACTCCGAAAGAGCGGAGTCCGTTTCACGGGCGCAAGATGGGTTCTGTGGCCTCTGTGGGGGATTGCCCAAAAAGATGTGCTTAATCACCTAACTTTCCTCGGCCTAGTTTAACCACAACACACCGACAATCACTCCATGGAAACTGTTTGTATTACTTTTATAGCAGGGGGAACATGAAATGAACATGACATATACGTGTATATGACATGATATGTTACAGAGAGGGGTGAGTCTTCATTTGTTGTCTTAATTATCGGGATTGTTTTTTTTGTCAGGTTGGTCTCTAAGTGTGAGAAAACGTGTTCTTTATTTGAAGGAGAAGACAAACTACTTCTTACTTTTAGCTATTTATTTATATGTCAAAATTCTAGACTTGTACAAGGACCACTTTTGGCGAAGAAAATCACAGTCAGCAAGCTGTTAATCTGTAACCAACCTTCCAAAAATGGATGCATTCAAACAGTCAAACAAAGTATTTACAGAATACAAAATGATTATGATTGGCTATTTGGTTGGGGAGGAACCGTGGTTTAGACTTGGCATCCCTTGTTGTTCACGGGCTGGTCATCCCAGCTGCAGAGTCAGCACCCTGTAAGAGATAAGACACCTACTCTGGTATGTCCTCCCTAGCCTGTCCTCCCTAGCCTGGTACTATTCCACTATAGCTCTTTGTGTATGCGTGTATTGCAACATCTTTCTTGATGACCTGGCTTAACGTCTCCATGTATTAATCCAACGTACTATGGGACTAATGCTTGATTCATCTCTTTTATCAACAGGCCATCACATTAGTAAATTTAGCACACTGCAGTAATGTATTTTTATTATAGCAATAATAAACTGTTTTTATAAAAAATAATTTCTAACATAAGGCAACTGCCGAAACTCACCAGACCTGTTTCCCTGTTTCCAAACACTGCGCGAGCTCAAACCACAACCGTTTCAACAGTGCTTTTTATAAGACTCACTATAACCTTCCAAAATAACTTACGTTTCATGACTTCCTCCACGGTGGACAAAGGGCCTAACAGCAATGATCGTAGTATATTTGAGTAGGGACAGACTCAAATACTTATTAGAACACTGAGACATGGAATTATCAAGAGTCAGATGCATTGCGCCATCATGTTTTAGTTTCTGCTAATATACAGATGGGTCGAAAGCTGGTTTTTAAAAATGTCCATACTGTCAGAGGCTCTGACTGGGTTAGGGTTAGGGTTAGGGGGGGGGGGGGGCTGCAGAGGAGGTGGTCGTCTGTGGCTCAGTTGGTAGAGCATGGCGCTAACAACGCTTAGGTTGTGGGTTTGATTTCCGCTGGGTTATGTTGGTTAATACCTATTGTTAAGGCTGTTTCCCAAAACCTTCGTTAATAACGATGCACCTGAAAACGCTCGTAAATTCACGAGAGCCTCAGACCACTTTAGAGTACAAGAGAGCAATGTCCATCGTAAGGACTAAGTATTGTAAGTCGCTTTGGATAAAAACGTCTGCTAAATGACTTAAATGTAAATGTAAAAGGTGTAACGTTGCCCTCCTGAGTTAGGACACGCACAACAGGTGCGTCAAATATAGAATTCATAGGTTTGTTCACCTCCCTGGGATCTTTGATAGGCTACTCATCCAGGCAACTTTGATAACAGTTCGCAGATGTCTTTGCAACAATTTACTAATCAATAAGCTGTTTTGAAACGTGCACATATGAAAATGAGGAGATTGTGTATCATAAGCTTAATTATATTTCAATCATGAATGTGTAGATTACAAACTCATCGCTTCTAGATTTCATAACGTGATATCATCACTTTGACCTCGGGCGCATCAAAGTAACCAAATATGTTAGAAGGTTAAATACTGAGACTATTGCTTTTACAAGAATTTAAATAAGTCATCGGAAGCCGCTGTTGTGTTGAGATGCACTGCCATACGGAAATAATATTTCCCAAGAGCTGCTCTATTGTCAACATTGTGTATAACTCCCCATGTGAAAATAAACATTGGAACAGATTTAGCTGACCTGAGTGCACCGTTTCAAGCCGATCGATGATATTTGACATAATGTACCTCTCTGATCTTAGGATGCTATTAGGATGCTATTAAGGATGCTCTTAACATGCACTTAACGAACGTTTTCTCTACACATAAGAAGAAGCGGCACTTAGGAGGATGCATCGTTCAAACTCTCGCAAAAGCTTTCCAGGGAAACGAGGCCCTTATGAGTAGTGAAACAGTTAATGTGCCTATACGAGCTCACACCAATTCTGCTATTGGAGAGAAGGCGATTTGGAACCATGCACTGGTGACGAGGTAGCCCTGCCCTGCGGCTCCTAAGACCAGATCTCGCACCACGAAGATGACCTCTGTATAACGGTTTAGGTCATCCATTGGTAAGGTCCCCCCAGTTCACACTCAGTTACAATGGCGGCCAATGTTTTCCTAAAACAATGGAGTTGTAACAATGTTGTCAAAGCTCATATAGGCACGCACTGAAGCGTGTTGTGATCGGTTTCATACACGTATAGAGCCTATACACAATTAAAGATGTTGTCAACAGACACTAGCCTTCCCCGCCTCCTCCGGCCAATAAAGATACTGGAAGAGCAAGTTACTCACCGAGCTGGTGATCAGACAGTACAGGCGGCGGTCTACGCAGGTAAGATTCACCTTGATCTCAAGCTTGTTTCGTCAATCAATCAATGTTTTTTTTTTTTTTTGGGGGGGGGGGGGGGGGGGGGTTGGCTTTTAGCAATTTGTTTCAAAGTGCTTAACAACATGTTAACCAACTGGGGTGCTTTTAACAGCAAAATAAAACTACTGAAAAGGTCACATTCGAAAGATTATGTTTATTATAACACCGATAGGCTATATAAATCACTAGCGGCAAATATGATTGGATCTGATGGCTTTAACTCAATGTTGTCAGGCTGTACTTTATAGTCACAGTAGCATACCCGCAGTATGTCGCGCGCCTATCCTGTCTAAGTTAACCCACATTACGCGCGCTCTTGAAGTTGCCGGATTCGTGCATAAAAGCTCATGCTTGTAGACTATATGAGTTCTTTGATTTATGTGGATGTATGAATTTACCTTGCTTTATATAGCATTATTTGAAATCAACCCACATATTTGGATGAGTTGGGAGTCATGATGAGAGCGCAGTTTGTGCGTGGCAGGTGACTATTTGTAGACCGTTGTTTAATCTATTCGTTTATTCGTTGCATTATGACAAAACAAAATGTTTTATACAGATAATTATGCGTAATGAGTTACAAAACTAGGCATACGTAACGGAGGAAATTTTAAAGGAGACCACATTACGCTCACGAGCAGACAGTTCGATTAAACACCGCGCTGATCGGCCCAGAAGGGGAGATTAGCCAACACGTTGCACTCTCCTCTTAAAGCATTAGGCTACATAATATAACAATAGACATAGGCAATAAACAAATTCATACACATACTGACACGCCATCGGATTCAATATCCTCAAGGACCCCACCCACCCCTAGCAGACTGCTCACACTTCTACCCTCAGGCCGGAGGTACAGAAGTGTTAAATGCAGGACCACCAGACTAAAGAACTCCTTCTTTCCCACTGCCATCAGGCTCCTAAACAACGCATAGGAGATTATAATCATGGACTACCTCATATAACTGTACTACCTCATATAACTGAACCCGACTGTTACATTTTCAGTTTGCACATGCATAATTGCACTGCTTACATTTGCACTGTTTTATTATTATTATTGTTGCTTTTTTATTATCACATGCTGTCTTAAATTTTGTTATCTTGTACATTTTGTTTAGTAAATATTGTATATTTGTTAGTATTGTACATTTTATATTGGTTGGCATTCTGCGGACAGCAAAGCAAGAATTTCATTGTACAGGGAAACATGTTTTCTACTGTGCATATGATAATAAACACTTTGAATCTTGAATCTAATATGTACTGTAAAAAGGGCCACGCTGCATTGCAAAGGACCATGCTTTGTTTGCCAAATGCACTGCAAATATACCTACAAATGTAGACCAGTCTGGTCCGGACTGTATTTTAAGGTCAAATTAAATATTTCACAACACCTCTATTATAAAATGTTTGTACATTTGTATTTAAATAAAGTATGTATACTTATTTTCTTCACAGTTGCTGAAATCCAACCAGTGCCCAGCTACCCTACAGTCAAGAAGAAAATGCTTTTCTTAAAACACAGAAAAAGCAGGGCTATAATACTTCTGCTTGGCATCAGCACTATCATTTCCGTTTTTTATTTGCATGGTCAGACATCGTCCAACCCATTTCGGGATCTTTTTAAATATGTCCACGGCCTGCTGGACAAGACGTCCTCCCACTCTGGAGATACAGTGACTGTCAGAACAGTCTCCGCTAAAGTAATGGCGTCCTCCCACTCCATTCCTCCTTGTGCCTGTCACAAATGTATGACAGAGCCAGAGGATGATCCCTGGTTTGTGAAGCGTTTCAGACTATCTCTTAATCCATTTCTGACAAGAGCAAACAAGGAACTTCCTGGGAATACCATCAAGTGGTGGAAGGTAAATAATTGTTATTGAAGATTAGTTCCCGAGAACATCGTCACAGCACTTACTGTAACTTCCAACTTCACTGGAATTGTTTAGGTCATCAGTCATCATTCCACGTCATCAATCCACGCCCCAACCTTTTATGGGGCTAGATAAGCAATAAAAGGCAGACACCCCCCACCTCTCACCCACAACCGACAAAAAGAAAGGAAAAATAATACACATATTATGGGCTGGCTTTTTAAAAGCAAACCTTTTAAAAGAGCCTAACATGCCACACATTCTTAATAGGGGAATTGCTCAAATGAACGTTTCTGAGTAAAAACCAACATATTTGCTATGGGCATACCTCCCAAGCAAAACAAAACTTTTTTTTTTTTTTTTTTTAAATAAGTGTACACTAAACATGGTGTCCCCCACGAATGATGATGTAGCGCCCCTCTATAAAAGGAGAGTGACGGAATGAAGCCTGTGAATGAAGCAAGGTTTATTCATAAACTTTTTACTACACTGGTTGCCTCTGATTTACAGCGCTGTGTCCCTGCTGCAGCACAGGGAGGGCTTTCCTCTTGGTGCAGAGAGAAAATATTTGGACGTCATTAGGCTACTAAAACAATCTCTTTGGCAAGACGCATCTTTCACCATAGTTTCGGAAAAATTGTCCCAGTGGTGTCGGAAGAAAAAGCATGTGACATACGAACGGACAGAGACCGAATCATAGTCCCCTCTCCGATTTCATTGGTGGGAGACAACAAAACGTTGCGCTTGGGGCCCCTACGCATAGTCCGCATATAGGAAGAGCGGCTGTGCAGATGGTACATTTGCATTTACATTTACATTACTGTAGCAATGTTCGTTGTCACACAGAGGCAGACGCAGCGTTCACGGTAAGGGAACAACTTTCCCGTTTATTCATACAATGGTTTTCAATGTCTCTTGGCTTTCCAGCCTCCTTCACACACGGTCCGCTCTCTCTCCGACAGCGTGCCCGTCTCGCCGTTTCCAGCTCCCCTACTCAAATGGCAGAAGCACACACATCTTAAACAATCGCCGGCGAGACTTCATTTGCAGCAGGTGTGCAACAAAGTCTCGCCGACACACCCCGGCCACGGTCCTGTAGCTCCCTCTACAGGCCGAACGCTGCATGTCCCCCCCCACAATTACATTTACATTTTTTATATTTAGCAGACGCCTTTATTCAAAGCGACTTACAACAAATACATTTGTCGAAGTGAGTGTATCATCTATCCATCAGTCATCACCTGGGGCCATTGGCAGTCACAATGCTAGAAGAAGGAAGAATTATTATTATTATTATTATATATATATTATATATATATATATATATATATATATATATATATATATATATATATATATATATAATTATTATTCTTTATTTACAGTAAAGAAACTGTACAGGGGGGTAGTGGGGTTGAAGAGGTCTTTAGGAGGGACAGTTAAAATGTAGCCTTTAGAGATGGGTCTTCAATCTACGGCAGAAGATAGGCAGTGACTCTGCAGTCCTGACAGCAGTGGGAAGCTTGTTCCACCAGGGGGGCGCCAGGACAGTGAAAAGTGGTGACCAAGTAGCGTGACTGCTGCATTTACGTAGAGGCGGCGGTGCCAGGCGACCAGCCGAGGTGGAAGAGTGGAGTGATCGGGCAGGGGTTTGGGGGCTGACCATTGCTTGCAAGTAGGGAGGGGCTGTTCCCTTTGCCGCCTGGTAGGCGAGCACCAGGGTCTTGAATCTGATGCGAGCTGCTACCAGGAGCCAGTGAAGGGTGCAAAGGAGGGGGGTGACATGGGAGAACTTGGGGAGATTGAACACCAGATGGGCGGCATGGTATTGGAGTATAAAGTACAGTTTTAAGGTTTCTGCTCATGTATGGCTTGTCATCATCAGACGTTGCAGAATGACAATGGAAACTTCTGCAAAGTGGTGGAGGAGCTATTTCAGGTCATCCCTGACAAGGAGCTGTACATGGATGCAGGACCTGGCCGCTGTAGGACCTGTGCTGTAGTGGGAAATTCTGGGAATCTCAAGGGGTCCCACTACGGAGCCCTCATTGACCTTAATGATGTCATCATAAGGTACTGGCAGGTGTGGTGCATTAGGAGCAGGCCATGCACCAGAACATCCTCAGCAGTTGGGAATTGTATTTTCGGTGGGGGGGTGGGATATTTTTGAGGGGCACGGTTGGGGTGGCATTGCTGTGTAAAACGTAACAAAATGTTTAAAAGCAACTGACATTGATGTTTTATATATTGTACTGTAACAGCAAAGTATTTCAGTTTTTAAGACAACAGTTTTTTTTACCACAACATCCTAACCCTAACCCATATTTTGACCCCCAGTAACAATAGAAGGTAAACTTCTCTCTATTATGTGTCAACCAGAATAAACAAGGCATCTACCAAAGGCTATGAAGAGGATGTGGGGACCAGAACCACTCATCACGTCATGTACCCAGAGAGTGCTGTGGACCTGGACAACACCACTCATCTGGTTTTGTTCCCTTTCAAGACTCTGGATCTCCAGTGGCAGCTCGATGCCTTAACCACAGGCTCTACCATCAAGCAGTGAGTGACCATGGACTTCTAACTTTCTCTGACTAGTTCAGAAGTTCATTTACTGATAGCCTACTGTTAATGACATGTTTAAATGATCTTTGCTCTTTTAAAACTTTATCACAGGGTTTTTGACACTAAAAGTCACAATTACACAAAAAACAGCAACATCAAAATGATCAACTGAGGTCTTTTTGTTGTATTCAACAGCACATATGCACCAGTTAAAGAAATTATCAAAGCCAACAAGGACTTGGTGAGTCAATTAGAAACATGAGCATGGGTGTTATGGTTTCTAGAGAGTTGAAGATTTCAAATGAATTCTTTTTAAATTTCTCAGGTCTCTTCTTAGTGAGGAGTTGGTAATGTCTCAGATGGATCAAATATGAGTAGTTAAAAGTTTATTTTGCCAAGAAAAATGTATTACAATACTTTACCTCCAATGTGGGAACAGTGATGCCCTACTACCTTCTCCCTGACAAAATACTAACTGGACAAAATATGTTATCTATTTTAATGAATCATGTATGTCCATGACTCTCATGTTGTGCACATTCTGTGACATCACTACACTGATTGAGATAACTATGTAATTCATAATTTGTGCAGGTAATGGTCCTGAATCCTACTTTCATGAAATATGTTCATGATGTTTGGCTTGAAAAACATGGCCGATATCCATCCACTGGATTCATGGCTCTGATGTATGCCATACACATATGTGATGAGGTAAGCCTTGATTTGAAGCTATCTATTGGTGGCAATAAATGACTGACCTGAGACACTGGAGCTGAGTTGAGCAAATGCTCCAGCACAGCAGGTGGCAGTGCATCAACAACATTCGATTTACTCCCACTCAAACCTCAGAAAATGAATAACGTTCATATAATCACAGTTCAGTTAGGAGAGTGTGCCCTCTAGTGTTTATATCTCTATGGCATCATGACACAGTGCTAGCATGTTGGTGTTGCCCAGGTGAATAGAAATAGAGATCAGTATGATGCCCTCCTTTTTTCTTTTCAGGTGAATGTTTATGGATTTGGGGCAGACAGATTTGGAAACTGGAACCACTACTGGGAACCAATACCAAATAAGCTTTTATATTTATCTTCAGCGCATAGTAGAAATCACGAGCATTATGTCACTATGCAGCTCAGCGAAAGACAAAAAATCCAGATATTCAAAGGATTGTGACTAATCTGCTTTGAATAAATGGCTTGTTGCCCATCTTGATATGTCAAATAATGTAATCGATTTATAATATTTATAACAATTCAGGGAAGTTACTGTATTTGGACAATCTCAAGGCTTGTATATGATAAATTAAGTATGTATATTAAGTCTAAATAAGCATGGGCTTTTACCAAATGGCAAAATAAAACCACAATTGCAATAATTGAGAGCCAGTTGATATAAGGGTTACATTCAAGGAGGGTGTTGAACGTTGCAAATAGATGTGTCATGAGTAGAGCTGACACCATCCATATGTCTGAGAGGTACTTCTGTTCGACATCATATATTTCTAGTATCTGATATTTCCACAAAATGATGCCCTGCTGAATGCAGCCCGGCCCAGGTTTCATTTACAGTAGGAGCCAGTTCAAAGAAAGATAAACATCTTAAAGGGCTGTGATTATGTCCATCCCAAATCGACCCCTAGCCTCTAGGCACTTGTGGAGATCTGAGAGGGTTGTGATTCTGTAGATGGTAACATCATAGTAATGCCTGTAAATCCAACATGGCCTCTGATAGGCTAGGACTAGGTGGAAGTTTTGCCATATAGACACAATATTTACTGAATAACTAATCCTCATGTCCAAAAGTGCATTAGAGGAAGGGCTTTGTTTGGGATTGAGTGGGGCATAACAACATATCACTGGGCCTACTACAATTATTCAGCTGTGGCCTTATCTTGTCTGATGTACGTTAAACTTAACTGTATTGCTGCACTATTAAACGTTGCTATACTTTCCTTGGATATGATGCTACTTCTGTTGTTTTTCTTGTTCAGAATTTATGTGGATTTGCTAAATCTGTAGTGTATTGCGTAATGGTGTGTGCAAAAACGGAACTGCTTCGCTCTTTAGAAACAATGTATTCTAATAAACAAAGCTGAATACGTCTTTCCTACAATCAACAGCACAAGGATGACCATTCGAGGCTATATGGATATACACTCACCTGCCACTTTATTAGGTACACCATTACTACCATTACTGCACTATTACTTAATAATATCTCTCCCCAGGAGGCCGATGACATCGTTGTTTTTGCCCCGAAATCTCATCAAATTTTTTGGATGAGATGTGTAGGCCTATGAGATTTAGTACTTTACCGTTTGAGGGCCACAATGGAAATGAGTGTTTGACTGTATTGTGGAGGTATGTTGGTATTTACACTCACCGGCCACTTTATTAGGTACACCTTGCTAGTACCGGGTTGGGCCCCCTTTTGCCTTCAGAACTGCCTTAATTCTTTGTGGTATAGATTCAACAAGGTGCTGGAAACATTCCTCAGTTGCTACAGATTTGTCAGCTGCACATCTATGATGCGAATCTCCCCTTCTACCACATCCCAAAGGTGCTCTATTGGATTGAGAGCTGGTGACTGTGGGGGCCATTGGAGTACAGTGAACTCATTGTCATGTTCAAGAAACCAGTTTGAGATGATTTGAGCTTTGTGACATGGCGCGTTATCCTGCTGGAAGTAGCCATCAGAAGATGGGTACACTGTGGTCATAAAGGGATGGACATGGTCAGCAACAATACTCAGGTAGGCTGTGGCATTTAAACAATGCTCAATTGGTACTAAGGGGCCCAAAGTGTGCCAAGAAAATATCCCCCACACCCTTACACCACCACCACCAGCCTGAACCGTTGATCAAGGCAGGATGGATCCATGCTTTCATGTTGTTTACGCCAAATTCTGACCCTACCATCTGAATGTCGCAGCAGAAATCGAGACTCATCAGACCAGGCAACGTTTTTCCAATCTTCTATTGTCTAATTTTAGCTGACAGGAGTGGCACCCGGTGTGGTCTTCTGCCGCTGTAGCCCTGCTTCAAGGTTCGATGTGTTGTGCGTTCAGAGATGCTCTTCTGCATACCTTGATTATAATGTGTGGTTATTTGAGTTACTGTTGCCTTTCTATCATCTCGAACCAGTCTGGCCATTCTCCTCTGACCTCTGGCATCAACAAGGCATTTTCGCCCAGAGAACTGCCGCTCACTGGATATTTTCTCTTTTTCGGACCATTCTCTGTAATTTTTACGCACAAGATGGTTGTGCGTAAAAATCCCAGTAGATCAGCAGTTTCTGAAATACTCAGACCAGCCCGTCTGGCACCAACAACCATGCCACGTTCAAAGTCACTTAAATCACCTTTCTTCCCCCATTCTGATGCTTGGTTTGAACTTCAGCAGGTCGTCTTGACCATGTCTACACGCCTAAATGCATTGAGTTGCTGCCATGTGATTGGCTGATTAGATATTTGCGTTAACGAGCAGTTGAACAGGTGTACCTAATAAAGTGGCCGGTGAGTGTGTTATTGATTCAGTTCCAGGACAGAATACATCATCAAAGTCGAAATATCCTTTGATCGGTAAACATTTCATAAAAACAATATCCACAGTTTTAGACCATGGGTAGTCCGCATCACTTGTTTTTATTAGTTGCACTAATACAGTATCCATGGCAACCAGAGGTAAGAGAGGTCACGCCTTTGGTAGTGAACTCGCGGAGCCTCCTCCCTCCATCTACGTTCAGTCCGTGGAAACCTGAGCCAACCGCCTATGTTTCTGAATGTGTATATGTGGCTTCGCCGGTAAAACTTCGCTACTACACGAGGTGGTTGAGCTGATAGGTACAGTAGTGTCTTTAGCACCGGCTTAACCCGCAGTCATGGCCAAAGTAAATACGGGCTCTTCCAGTTGCAGAGCTATGGTAATGGCTGGCAAATACTTGTCAAATCCCTCACCTGCGCTAGCTCCGAGCACAGCTCAGTGGAGAATGCACCGCTTAGCAAGTTCGAATGCGGCTGGCCATGGAAGCAAAACCCCGGCTTTGGCCCAGCAGGAGTTCCCTAGGTCTTTCTCAGCCTCCGATCGTCATGTTTTGACAAACCGCACACTAATTTATCGGGACGTGAAGGCATTTCTCAATGAAATAGGTGGGGACCCCCGAGAGGCCCGGTACTGGTTGACCCATTTCCAGAGGGCCAATATGTCACAATCGCCTGCATTTGCGGTTCTAGAGGTAAGTGTCTGATGATGCAAGCACATGCTAACTTGATTAGCCAACATGAATAAGTTGACGTTTCTATTTGTAAAAGTGATGAAATAAATTAAGTTCTGAGTACATTTATGATCATATCGCATCCATTCGTAATTTTGGCCAAAATGCGCCGAGAAAGTTTTGAACTTTAACCCGATCTTGAATGTGTAGATAGATTAATCTATTGAGTCGTTGCTTCTGCTGTAGCCTGTTTCTCTATTGCCCCCTACTTGGCATTTTGACTTCGGCTATTTTAAGTCTTGAAAGCTAAATTTAAAAGGAAAGTGCATCAGTGGTCATCATCATAATCATAAAATGTGAGTTTAGCCGAAAATTAATAAACATTTTATAACTTGACAGTAGACTGAACTATTTTATGATTGTCTTAAAGGGGCAATCTGGGATTGCTACATTCATTTTGGACATTTAGATGAATAATGATAGCCATTGATTCATGAAGAATAGGCCTATACCTTCTAAATGGCTCATGGGCTTAGTTCAACGAACCGTCTTACGCTATTATAGAACGCAAACTGTAAGATTGCTGTACTCCTATGTTTGTAAACAATGTCATTGTAAACAATATATGTATAGCTTCAAAACATTAAAGGCCCTATAAAGTGACTTTGATTTCCATATTAAATTATTTCTGGGTAAATATTACACACTTTTTAATTGTTTACATCAATTACATTACTTTTTACAGACTACAGGACTGACTGGGCATGACGCTCGCATTTTTGTAAAATTGTTAGCAACTCTACTAAGATAAGTTAGCAGACAGGTAGTTTTTCTAGCTTACAAAATACAACACTGTGCTAGCTCAAACAAGATAACTTAACTTGCATTTTCTTACCTTTGTATTCTGAACAGCCTTGCATCATTTTACCACAACATACTAAATGGCCAGTTTAATTTGGTCTTGGCTGTTATCTGTACCTGCTGGGAGAAATGAAATGTGTTCAGTGCTAGTGCTGGCTAAAATGGGAGGGATGTGAAATGTAGACAAACGATATAATTGGTTTATTTGATTGAGTTTTACTACCCAGAGCACGCATCACATTCGAGCATGAGCAGGTCGTGGTGATGGACGCATAACCTCTTAAATTATACCCATCGAAAACAGACCATTTGAGCAGGCCTATATTTTTACAATGAGAACTGGAAAACGACAGAAGCCTATTTTTCTTTTCATATTTGGGTGATGCCAAGTGTATCTGGTGGAGCCAAAATTCGAACCAAAACACTGGAAATTATGATTTTCACTTTAACTATCATTTTAAACTCCTGGATGGCCAGTCCTTGCATCCAAAGCTCTGTCCATGAATTTAAGAGTGGTTTAATTTCTCCATCCCTCAGCTGTTTACCAAAAAAATAAGTGGCTGTGTAACAGCTTTGTTGTTGTTTGAATCCCTGATTGAATTCCTGAATGTCTCTTTGTCTGATCTGTCCTTGTGTTAGGTTGACAAGTCAGTGTTTGAGAGCTGTGAGATGGTGCAGAGTCTGGCCTTTGGGCTCTCTTTTCTGCAGCGGATGGACATGAAGCCAGTGGTTGTGATGGGGCTATCACGGTGTGAGGAGGCCGGGTCTCCTTCCAACACCAGGGCCCATCTAGTGGAGCAGTGTCAGGCTCTGACAGAAGTTCTACAGCACCATTCTGCCAGTGTTATACCTTTCTTTAGCGCTGAGGCCTTACTGCTGCAGCAGGACCCGCCCCAGGGGAGCAGGTACACACACACACACATACACACAGTAAATAATGGATCTCCCATACATATATCTCATAAGTGGCTGTATCATGTAATCCAAACAGTGAACATATCTCTTTCTCTACCTACATAGGCCTATATTGAACTCTATTCCTCCCTCTCTGCCTCCTTCCCTCCCTCTCTGTGTGTTGTGATCAGTGGTGGCTCCTCCATCTCTGTGGACACAGGTCTGCTCCAGTGGAGCCTGGACAATGGAACCATCCCCCTGGTGTGTCCTGTAGGGCGGGACGCCTCCGGACGCTCAGTGGTCCTGGACTCTGTGGACGTGACAGCAGCCCTCTCAGGGGTCCTACAGCCTCTCAAAGTCATGTTCCTCAACAGCAGAGGGGGACTACAAAACCAGAACCACAAGGTGTGTCTGCCTGTGTGTGCCTGTGTGTGTGGGGGGGTGTGTGTGTTGCTGCCTAGTGATTCTGTAATCACTGTTGTTACCTTGTCTTTCCTTGAAAATGGCACCGCCGATGCCGGTCGCCGTTGTGAGATCTCCGCAGAGGATGTGCGTTTTTTTAGCTTTTATGTGTTTTCTAAATTCTCTCATTGTGAGAAACTCACTGGCACTGATACACTACGACAAGGACACACTTCTACATGTAAATTACAACTTAAGACCAAGTATTTTTGATAACTATTTCATCGACCCGGCGTGGCCGGTGGAGTTCAGAAGGACCCCCCACGATAACAACAATGTGAGCGCACCCAAAAAGAGGAGGAAACACCGGGGGAAGCGGGGAGGCATTCGGAACCGACAGAGCTCAGGCCCACCGTCCACCTCTGCCTAGCATACTTCTTGCTAATGTCCAGTCTCTGGAGAACAAGATGGATGATCTCAGGGTGAGGATTACTTTCCAGCGAGACGTAAGAGACTGTAACATCCTTTGTCTAACAGAGACATGGCTTACCTCGTTGGTACCGGACTGAGTCATCTGCCCTTCCGAGTCCTTCTCTGTTTTCCGGGCGGATAGAATGGGGTGGTGGAGTTTGTTTCATGACCAACAACAACTGGTGTAACCCTATCAACGTAACGACGCTTTCTCAGACCTGCTCGGCGGACCTGGAGCATCTGACCATCTCATGCCGCCCATTCTACCTTCCCCGGGAGTTCAGCTCAATTATCATCACAGCCGTCTACATTCTACCAAAGGCCAACACAGAGGCAGCGCTATCGACCCTACATGATACGCTGTGCCGGCATCAGAGCAACCACCCTGAGGCGGCGATGATAGTAACAGGTGATTTCAACAGGGCTAACCTTAAAAAAGCTATGCCTAACTTCCGCCAACACATCACGTGTGCCACCAGGGGAGATAGAACTTTGGACCACTGTTATACTCAGTTTAAGAATGGGTACAAAGCTGTTTCCTGCCCTCCCTTTGGGAAATCAGACCACTCCGCCATTTTGTTGATGCCTGTTTACAAACAGAGGATCCAACAGGTAGCGATCGTGAAGAGGGAGGGAAAGCGGTGGTCCGACCAATCAGAGGCCGTGTTACAAGACGCGCTGAGTGACGTCGACTGGGATATGTTTCAATCAAGTTCCAGCGATGTCAGCGAGTTTACAGAGACTGTCTTGGACTTCATCTCAACATTAGCCGACAACATTGTACCAACAAGAACGGTAAAGATCTACCCCAACCAGAAACCCTGGGTCGACAGTTCCATCCGTGCCGCTCTGAGAGCCCGCACTGCTGCTTACAACTCCGGCCTGGCATCCGGCAGCATGGAGGAGTATAAAGCGGAGTCCTACAAACTGCAGAGGGCGGTGAAAGCCGCCAAGAGGAGATTAAGGAATACATCTGCTCCTCCCTCCCTCCGACCTTGGACCCACTGCAGTTCGCATACAGACCAAACAGATCCACGGACGATGCAGTCTCCCAGGTCCTCCACAAAACTCTCTCTCACGTTGACAGTCAGAAGGGGGGCTATGTGAGAATGCTGTTTATAGACTACAGCTCAGTGTTCAATACCATAGTCCCCACCCGACTGGCTGAAAAGATAATTGGATTAGGACTGAACATTCCCCTGTGTGCCTGGATCCTGGGCTTCCTGACGGCCAGGCCACAGGTGGTCAGGGTGGGTAGACACACCTCCAGCATACTCATTCTGAGCACAGGGTCCCCCCAGGGCTGCGTCCTTAGCCCCCTCCTCTACTCCCTGTACACCCACGACTGTGTGGCTAAGTCCAGCGACAACTCCATCATCAAGTTTGCGGACGACACAGTTGTGGTGGGGCTGATCTCGGATAACAATGAGGAAGCCTACCTGGACGAGGTGACGGACCTGTCACTCTGGTGGCAGGAGAATAGCCTCATCCTGAATGTCTCCAAGACAAAGGAGCTGATTGTGGACTTCAGGAGAGCACAACATCCAAGGACCTACACGCCGCTGGACATCGGTGGTACTGCTGTGGACAGGGTGAGCAGTTTTAAATACCTGGGAGTCCACATCACAGAAGACCTGACCTGGACTAGGGTTAGGGATAGGGTTAGTAACCCTAACCCTAGTAGTAGTAACCCTAGTAGTAACCCTAGTAACCCATCAGTACACTGGTGGGAAAGGCAAGGCAACACCTGTTCCATCTCAGGCAGCTGAGGAAATTCTCCCGGAGGATCCTTCAGTCCTTCTACTCTGGAGCTGTGGAGAGCATCCTGGCTGGCAACATCACCATCTGGTAGAGTAACAGCACGGCCCAGGACAGGCGAGCTCTGCAAAGGGTGGTACGCCTGGCAGAAAAGACCATGGGAGCTCCAACCCCCCCTCTCCATGTCCTGTACACCAGGAGGTGTAGGACCAGAGCCTACAGGATAATGAAGGACCCTCACCACCCGAAAAACGGACTGTTCCAGCTGCTGTGGTCAGGCAAACACCTTCGCTGTCATGCAGCAAGAACAGAGAGACTAAGACTGAGTTTCTTCCCCCATGCCATCAGGATCATCAACGATGACCCCACCAGTGCCCCCCTCAAGTCACTCACACACTCACTGACATCATAACACATATGTACACACATAATTATCCATTGCAGACTTATCCTCCACTGTAATTATCTGTACTGTCAATCTGTCATTGCCATTGTATATTGCCATTCCATTGCGTACATTGCTTCACCACTGTTTATATTGTTTATACTGTTCATACTGTTTATATTTTTTAGTACTTCTATTTTATTTTATTTTATTCTATTTTAAAACTTATTGTTGCACTACTCTGTGGCACTGTCACTTTTGCATTTCACTGTATACTTGTATGCATGTGACAAATAAAGAATCTTGAATCTTGTTGAGTCTGGCTGTTTTATACCTTTGTCCCTCACCTCCTCTCCCACTCCCTCTCCTCCCCTCCTCCTCCTCCCCTCCTCCCAGGTCCTAGGGTCAGTGTCCCTGCCTGGTGACCTGCCTGGCCTGTCTGAGGCGGAGTGGTTGAGCATGGCAGAGCGTCGTCGTGTTTGCACCATCGCCCAGCTCCTCAACAAGCTGCCCTGCGAGTCCTCTGCCGTCATCACCTCCGCCAGCACACTCCTCACTGAGCTCTTCAGCCACAAGGGTGAGTAACGGACAGACGGAAAGACAGGCAGGCAGAAAGACAGGCAGGCAGACAGGTAGGCAGGCAGGCAGACAGACTGACAGGCAGGCAGACAAACAAACAGGCAGGCAGGCAGGCAGGCAGACACCCCCCAAAACTCTTGTTAATGACCCCAAGATTTCCAACCTATAACACAGCACCTTTCTTCGCTTATTGTACAGATAAATCAAGCACATAAGCATTTCAAACCAATCCCTATCACCTGTTCCCTACCTTCTGGGTTGGCTCAGGTGACGGGAGAGGAGAGTATTACTGTATTAATCCCCAAGAAGAAATTAATTTTCCTCAGCAGCAAGTATACAAAGGACAACATTTACAAACAGACAGTAAATATAAAAACACAGTACACAAACAATCAACACAAGACAATCCACCCATCTGATAGGATCTCATAGGTGTAAGCAAATGTGGTGATAGCTCCATGTTGGGAGTTTGGCCATATTGCTTCCACTATCCCAGTCCGTACTAATCTACCACTTGTAGCTAGCTAAAGCTAGGGCTGGGTTTAAGATGACAAGCTAGTTAGTGTGACCCCTCACCCAATAACCCCCCATGACTTAAACCCCCTTAAACTCACTGCACCTGCCGCTGTTGCCTGGCTGTACACACACACACACACACACACAAGCACAAGCATGTGTGGGGTCCACCTCTCCTGTTGCTATGCAGAGTTTGACTTCAGGGGTGGTTAACTAATGACAGATCATGTCTGCTAATTTTCGCATTATTCTCGAATTATTTTGGAGAGGACATGCAGCATGAATAGTAGAAGAATGCCTTTAGGAACCAGTGTGAACTCAGTCTAAAGTCTCTAGGCATTTAGGCATTCTAAATGCATAAAACAATGATTTTGTATGATCACTTAGCAGCCGTGTGTGCGTGTGTGTGTGTATCAGTAACATGTGTAAACCATCCCAGGATCATGTGTGGGAAGGGTATTTTGAGAGGAGATTTTAACTTAGCACAGCAGATTCAGAAATAGACGTGCTGGGTGGGACCATAACTCGACATGTGTGCAATGTGTGTTTCTCTGACATTTACATGAATCTTGCATTGATGTCAATGGGAAATGTGCATGATTCGAGTTTGGCGCACAGATCTTGAGTTAGGATTCCAGCCTTGTCAGGTAATTATACTGCAGATACACTAGCTGACCAGCAGATGGCCCCATCGCATTATCCTACTCTCTAAGGCAATGTTATCAGTCAATGCAAAGCTCAAGAGAGTAGGGGGAGGTTAGGTTTGGGGGGGGGATACGCTGATCACAGATCAGTGCCTAGGGGCAACTTACTTCACCCTTGAAGCGAACAGGTGATCCTTAGTTAAGAACTGAGGGGAAACTCACCTATAGTTCCTTGTTTCACGCCACATGAACACAGTCAACATTCAAACCAGACACGACCACACTACAGTTCCTATTCTAGTGTTGCTTTGTGTGTCCTCATCACATCTCCATTTTCATCTTGTTCTAGGTTCCGGTACCATGTTCAAAAATGGAGACCCCATTCACAAGTGAGTACTAACCCTAACCCTAAGTCTGGCCCTGTCCACTGTGTCCAGAAACAACCTCAACCTCCTATTCCCTAGCCCCTACTTCCTAACCCCTAGCCCCTATTCCCTGTTCCGTATTCCCTAGCCCCTAACCCCTTGCACCTACTTCCTAGCCCCTACTCCCTTGCCCCTAGTCCCTAACGCCTAGCCACTACTTCCTAGCCCTCTGCAGACCTAAGCAAGGTGGTGGAGAAAACACAGTTGTCTTCACCTCACATGACCTCTTGTGTTCTTACCCCTATAACAATGCTAGTTCACCTGATAGTCACAGTGTTGCCTCTGGAACACTACCTACCCCATACTCCCTAACCACTATTCCCTAAACCCTAGCCCCTACTCCCTAACCCTTACTCCCTACTCTCCAAACACTGGGTAGATACGGAGAGGAGAGGAGAGGAATGGAAGGAGGTAGAAATGGTTCAATTTCCACTATGTCTCAAGACATACAATGCAATAGAGTTCAATACAACATCATGCACACTCACTGTACAATGTTGTATTTAATGTACTGTACTGTGTAGTCTGTCTTGTCTCATTGCTGTATATGTTGGTGAATGAAGAGCTCCCCACCACGCTGTACTGAACAGGTTCTAACAAACTCACTTTGTCGAGTCATTTTGTTAAACACATTTAGTGTGTGTGTGTTCACCCATGATGGCAATCAGTCATGTCCTTAAAATGAGGGCATGGCTTGTTATCATAGCGATTAGAATTATTTGACATATGATACCACTCCCTGTGTTTGTTGAACAAAGCTGCTTGCTCCATTAAGCAATTGCTTTTGGAAATACCAAACATACCTGTATAATGACTTCCTAATAACATTTATAAATGTTAAAAACAGTCTGGGTCGATTGTCAACATGGGCATGTCCTGAATCCTCTCTTCACCTCACATGACCTCGGACCTGAACTCCCATGTATGTATCCAGGTACAGCACACTGGATGACATTGACCTGGACCGCTTGCTGGCCCTGATCAACAAGACCTTTGAGAAGGACTTGAGGGAGGACTACATCGACACTCTCAAAGGACGTCTCCATTCCATCTACCTCTCTGAAGGGTAGGGTATACCCCCCCCTCCCTTATTCACTCTTGATGTGGCTTATTTTTTCCAACAAAATGTCCTACCCAACACTCTCTAAATAACTTTGATCTATATATTTATTTATTATATTTTTTTAAATGTTTTTACCGCTTTTCTGCTTTATTGGGATAGAGACAGTAGAGATTGACAGGAAGGATGGGTGAGAGAGAAGAGGGATGACATGCAAGATATGTCGAGGGTCGGAATCGAACCAGGGACCTTGCTATTATGTGGTATGCGCATTAGTGTGCTACGCCGCGAAGCACCCCACAGTTAGTACAATGTTTGATTGTTCTAGAGCAGGGGTGCCCAATACGTCGATTACGATCGACCGGTCGATCGCGAGAGTAGTGCAGGTTGATCGTGTGACATTAAAACATTTTTTTTTTTTACGACGGACATTTGTGCTTCAGCACGGTACGAGGCAATTGAGCCAGTGTGAGTCCGCCACTTGATTGACGTACAATGCGGCCAGTCTGAGATCGCTTCTCTTCTACGGGTCACGTGTCACCATGCATTCGCATGTATATATTTCGCAATATATATTTAGCATTTTTTAATGTAGGTAGATCATTTTGACCTGGTCATTTTGAAAGTAGCTCACAAGCCGAAAAAGTGTGGGCACCCCTGTTCTAGAGGTTCTCTGTGGCTCAGTTGGTGTTAGAGGCCAGTAGTAGGTCATTAAATACTTTCATTAGTGTCAAATGACTGTGCTGCTCCCCCTGCAGGTACAGCGCAGCGGCCATCATCACCAGGGAGCCAGTGAGCAGTGGCACGCCCTACCTGGACAAGTTTGTGGTGAGCAGCAGTAAGCAGGGCCAGGGCACCAGTCAGATCCTCTGGGAGTGTATACGCCAGGACCTGGGAAAGCTCTTCTGGAGGTCCCGTGCCACCAACCGTATCAACCCCTGGTGAGTCTCTCCTACTGGGCTCCAACAATGTGTTTAGCCTGCTGAGCTCAAGTCTGAATGTATAACATGGGGAATGTAACATTTCTCTGGCTAAGGCATTTTCATTAGTTGTTTTGTAGAATCTTGAGAGCAGAAAAATATGTTTTTCATATTGTATTTTTCAAAAATGTATTTAACAAAATCAGTTCTTAAAAAAACACCATATCTCTTTGTCTTATACTTTCCCTTCTTTCGTTTTCTCTCTCCTCCATTCCTCTGGCATCCTCAGGTACTTTAAGCACTGTGACGGCAGCTTCGTCAACGGCAGCTGGATCGTGTTCTGGTTCGGTCTGTCTGACATCAGAGAGTCCTACGAGCTGGTAGAGTATGCCAAGCGTGCACCCGACTCCTTCCATGGCCTCGCCACGGGGGGAGCACCCGTCGCCACCCTGCAACCACCCCCAGGATCCTGAAGAAATGGTCTCTCCCAGTCCCTACACCTCCAGCCTTCCAAGCCTGCAGGGTTCTAGAACATCAAGCAACACAAAGTGGTTCTACCCGTTGACAAACTGCTTTGTGGAAAGTGTGGTGTGGTATTACTTGAGGTTTTGGGAACTTGCAGTACTGTATGTTGTTAGTTTGGAGTGCCAGAGAGGGTCTTGGATTAGGTGGTGGTGTAGGACCAACATGAGTATGTATGGGTATATTGGTGCTAGGTGGTGGTGAGGTTTGATTGGCAGAAGAGTTGCTTGCTGAGGATTGGTTAAGAGAACAATTCAGTAATTTCTGAGTGACTTAGTAAGGGTTGAATCCTTGAACTTTAGGTGGTACAGCAGACTGTAACTAGTGCTGGATTTTACAATGTGGTGAATGCCATGATTTTATAAAGTGGTAAATGCCATGTTTGATGGTATTTTTTTTTTTCTAGCACTTGTGTCTTAAAGCAATTGCAACTTCACTTAATGTTTACATGCACATGTTAAGAATGATATACTTGAATATTACAAGTATTTCAAATGGACTTTCTGAATGCTGGTTTCGGTCACGGTCAAAGTGGTAACTGGTTTGAGATGCGGAAATATGTCTTATTGAACTCGTTACAACCCTACACTTCACTCCTCTGGAGATCCCAAGTGTTTTAAAGCTGAAATGTAGCATCATTTATTCGCGTGGTCAAACGTTCTGGCCACAATACTATCCTAATGGGGACGAGTTGAGAGTTTTAAGTCCGCTGTCAAGCAAAATAGCCGTTTCGGGCTTTTTTAAACTGTTCAAAATATCCCAAATAATGCGAAATAGTGTACATTTAGCTGTCAGTTAATGTTATAATTACACTTACTGCATAAAACTGTCAGTGTTTTCCTTATAGAAACAATAGCGTATCAGCAGTTAGCCTTTGCTGACAAGCATAACGGTTGCAGCAAGCAAATCAACATATTTTACTGTATATATATCTATATATTTTGATCTATATTGTCGAAATTATTGAACAGTTGAATAACAAAAACCGTTGTATTGAAAATGGGCAACTGACCCGGCAAACAGGAAGAAAACCGGAAGCGTAGCGTGAAATCTAAATTATTTTAAGAATATAAACGGTCGTTTTAGAGTGAGTTTGAGATTTATATTTGTTTTTTGTTGCAAACACTATTGTTAAATACCAAGATATATCATGGTTTTACAGTTTAAATGGTTTTTCCCAGAAATCGTCAAAACGGGTTTGACCTGCCTACAGTTAGTGTGGTCAAAGGTCAAGTCAGAGTGGTATATTAGAAGCACCAATGAAGGGGTCAATGTTCTATTGGCTAACGCTTATGGAGACTTAAATAGTTCCCTCACGCAAATCTATGGAGCAAGTTGCCAGACAACCGTTTGCTTGCCTGGGTAGCCAGTCTGAGAAATCTTGCTACCTTTAGATTATGCTTTTCGAACTGAATAGATAGAAACTTCTTAGCGATAGTAAAAGTTGTGTGATTAAACCAATTCAAGAGGGAGATTCTCCAAATGTGTCGTAGTTTTTTGTTTTACCTGAGGGTAGCCATGACGTTTTGGGGCTGAAACCTTTTTTTGTCCGCCATTTCCCCCCCGCCTGAAATCATGTTTACCCCTTGCATTTACATATCTTAGTCTAATAAAAACCCAGTATTGGGTAAATAGGGCAAGACATTTGTGGGACTATTTTAAGCCTCCAGTAATTTCATTGGTGCCACTCCTCAAATATACCACTGAGCTGAGTCATCTGGGGACTCAAAATATGAAATGACAGTTGATACATGACTGTTTGTTACCTCTCTTCATTTGCATTCTCTAGCAGAGGCGATAAGATTCCAGTTTATTTGGGAATTGTATAACATATTTTAACAATATTGTATGAAATGTAAAAGAACAAGTTATCTGTATATATTTGATTTTGTTGTTTTCCCCCACAAACTCTTTGTAACATAGTAATGAAATTATGTTTACTTGTTAATGCATTGGAAGTTTACATTTTTGATACAGTAGGTTACATGCAGAAAAATATTTTCTGTATCTTTTAGTTGATCAGAGAAAATGTGAATGCTTGACACTGCAACAATCCAGTCAAACCAGAACTGCCTGTGTTATAGAGTGGGTATTTATGGTTGTGGTTTAGTGCCTGCTGTTGGGAATACAACGTTTTATAGGTGTGCTTGAAGTTTTTAGATGTATTATAAACTAGTACTGCGATGCTTGCCTATAGGTGGTGCAGTGGTGATGGGTTCAAAGCCAAAGTGGCTTTATTGTCAATTCTTCACGTCAAGACATACAAAGGAATCGAGAGGACGTTTCTCACTCTCCCACGGTGAGACAGATAAAGTGCCCAGGCACAACAGATAAGACGAGACATACTAAAAGTAAGACATTCAATAAAAATAATTGACTTGCTGCTCAGGTAGACTTCAGTAAAGCTACTGATTCAGTGACCTTTAACCTATAGTTTGGAATTTAAACATATGTATGAATACACATTTGTATTTTGCCATGCATGAATTTATCCCATGATTTTGAGTAAATAAATGATTTCATCCTCAAAAGATGGGTCCAGTTGTTTTATTGTGCTAATGATATGCACATATGTACAGAAACAGTATATATTTTATCTTTTTGTGAAGCACATTGCATTCTTTTATGTAGGAAATGTTCTATAAATAAAGATTGATTGATTGACTGGATTGTATAACTCTCCTTCAAACCCATCTCCATCCTCCCATCGCCACTGCTCTGAGAAAACATAATAGGTGAAAGCATCCTGCTACTATTGTCACACAATAATGGAAAGAATAATGGCATGATGGAGACATTCCACTCCCGAGTCTCGACTAAAAACACACACGATATAATTTGATATACAATAAGAAAAGTAATGGTGTTACACTTACTCAGTGCATAGGAAAGAAAACAAAGGGAGAGGAGTCGAGATCTGGCTAGTGAGAGTTGAAGATTGACAGTTAACAGGTTAACACCTACCTGAGGGTTGTGGCTGATCGTTGATGTACTGTACTCAAAGCCTGGTCAAAGTTTTTCATCGCATGCGACTACAGGTAAATACATTTCACCTGCAGTTTAGTTAAATTAAGATATTTCTAATGGTTAATTGATATGTTCATTGTGCGATCATCAGTGTTTGTTTCAGGATGTTGAATTGTTAAATGTCACCATAGTCTCTGTCCAATCCGGCTGGTTGAATCGTTTTGGAACTTTAAAACAATATATTTTTCGTAATTTAATGCATTATTATCTTGATATTCAAATGAGACAAGACTAAGCAAGTTATTTCAATAAAAAAGACACACAAGTTAGCCAGATGGTGTTTTGTGTTTACTGTGTTACTTGGGTGAGAGGCAATGTTGCCTAACGCAGGTCTGTAACCTGTAACTAACATAACTTTACAGCTCGATAAACTAATATGAAACGAATATGATTAAATCATTCGGTCAAACGTTTTTCATCGCATACAGGTAAACACGCGCTTTAGTTAAATTAAGATATTTATAGAAGTTAATTGATATAAACATTGCGAATTATCAGTGCTTGTTTCATGATGTTGAGCTTTACAATGTCACCATGGGCTGTCCTACATATCCTACTATCATAGACTTGTAGAATCGTCAGGGATATAATGTATTATTGTCTTAATATTCAAGTCAAGACTAGTCGAATTAGAAAGATAAAAAGGTTAACCAGAATGGTATTTTATGTTTAGTTTGGCACACAGAGCTGACTTAATTCCAACAACTTTATAACCTTTTCAAAAGGTGAGTATAAAGTTTGTAGATCAATGGAAGATAAGCGCTTGGATGTACAGTACGAGGCTTAACATTAACTGCTGTCGGACGTTAGAGGAGACACACAAAACCATTATCAACAGTGACCTCTAACGCGTCGTGTCAGATAGTGTTCCCGATCAGTAAACATGGTGTCCCCCACGAATGAACCACGGAGAGTGATGGAGTAGCCTGTGAATGAAGCAAGTCGTTTATTCATAAACGTTTTACTATGATACTCTGGTTATCTCTGTTTTTCAGTGCTGTGCTTTCTATGGAGATAGATTAATGCCATTATGTGCACCATAATCCGTAAACAAAAAACACTAAGCACAAATGTAATTTATTATCCACAGACAAACACCTCTTGATTTGTATGTGTAAACCATTATTTAAATACATGCAAAATAATTGGGCCAATCGGTGTACTTTTGTAAATGCAGCATCTGTATGTAAAGACGCATCATTCACCCAAGTTTCATCACCCACCCAAGTTTCATCACCCAGTTTCTTACAACCACAAGGGGGAACGCTATCTGACAAGGGAACACATACTGACACGACACCGATTGTCTTTGGATCAAGTTAGGTAACATATAAACTGCCATGAATAATTGCGCCAGGCTA
Organism: Argentina silus; assembly: GCF_951799395.1. Lineage (NCBI taxonomy): Eukaryota > Metazoa > Chordata > Actinopteri > Argentiniformes > Argentinidae > Argentina > Argentina silus. Next base: position 15,420,967 of record NC_139663.1, read on the forward strand.
AATTCCACAGCATTACATTCAATTTCATTACATTTATTAATGATGAAATCTATATAAAATATGAGATAAACATCTATATAACATCTGGTCAACAATGAATGAATGAATGAAGAATGCTAAAAACACAAAGGGTTGAACAAACAAACTGTGTCATTAGACTGTATCAGACTAAAGTCTATAACATTACAGTAACGATTGAAGTTAGCTGAAACCTGTTGCATTGCTCTCGTTCCCAACAGATGGGTCGATACAGCGAGCTGGTGGTCCTTCTCTCACTATCACTGGGGATAATAATGTACTACTTGATGTATCACCCAAGTCAAGTGTTCCCCCAGAGCAAGACAGAGGAGGACACACCAGTCTCTCATCGACTTAGGTACAGTAAGGATGATGTCAATCTGAGTAATTCTAAATTCTACCATTCTAAGGGTTCGGCTTGTCCCTGTGGAAGAACCATTTACATTTACATTTACATTTTGGACATTTAGCAGAACCCTGTCTGTGCATCCCATTTTGGTTCTAGGTTGAACCTGTTTTTTTAAGAGTGTATTGTTCTTCTAGATATATATAGAGGAGTTCTCGAGCCAAGTGTAGTAATACTTTAGTAATTCTCCCATGTCACCCCCCTCCTTCGCACCCTTCACTGGCTCCCGGTAGCAGCCCGCATCAGATTCAACTGCCAATGGTCCCTGGTCCAAGCATAGATTTGTTTTCTTATGATGACTGATGTATAGATGATTCACTTACTTTAGACAAATGTACTTGTAAGTCGCTTTGGATAAAGGTGTCTGCTAAATGTCAAAAATGTAAAAATGTAAAGTAGTTACTGTACACTGTGAAACCGATATCATGCTGTTTGGCTTATTCCTATGTATTTCCAGAGCCATGCCAACCACCAGCTCCAGACCACCGTCCCCGTGCTCCTGTCCAGCAGGCTTGTACACACTGAGAGATCACCTTCCCAAAGACCAGTCTGAGGACATCGTCCGACGGAGAGCAGAGGAGTACAGGAAACACCTTGTCAGGTGGGAGAGATGGCATTTATGGTGTCACAGATTCCTGGCTAAAGGAGGGCCAAAGCTGATTATTATGAACCACCAGGCACATTTTTGCCATTTAGCAGACGCACATGACCTGTGTGTGTGTGTGTGTGTGTGTGTGTGTGTGTGTGTGTGTGTGTGTGTGTGTGTGTGTGTGTGTGTGTGTGTGTGTAACACAGGCAGGTATCTCTGTATTTCTGGTGGTCTGTGAGGCTTTAACATGTCTGGTTGGAGGAGAAAGAATTATGTTTTTCATTGTTCTACAAACCATCAAACAAGTAGCTGAATTGTGTGTACAATTTACATTAGAACAATAGAATTATTAAAACTTCAGAATCGACTAAATATACCATGTCTGTCTCTTGTAGGACCAAGTCCAGTTTGAACAGTCTGCTCTTCGCTCCATCAAACTCCCCTTTACAGTACCCCATCCAGGGATTCACTGTGGTCCCTCTAAAGAAGAGCCTCATACCAGGTCAGACACACACACACACACACACACACACACACACACACACACACACACACACACACACACACAATAAGTGAATTTGTTGTTATTCAGATAACGTTATTGTCAACAACATCATTTCAGGTTTAGCTCTGCATGCAAAAACAACAACAAATTACCAGGTTGGTTGGAAACTCTTTGATGTGATAGGGGGCTTCAAGGGTCTTCATCGCTACCGCCTGTAAAAATGAAACGTTTGTTGGTGATGGTTCGGAATCTTTTTTTCAGTAAGGGTATTTCAACACGGATACTGAAAATACACTGATTAACATGAATGAATGATCAATAAAAGCATTTACTAAAATGGTGTCTATGCTTAGCAAGAGTCACTATCAAATGTCCAATAAGGATGGCTCCACAGGGATGCAAATTGCAGTAATCATCAAACCCGTTTATTCATGTTAACTTCTGCATGAACTCATATGATTGACCTTATTGTACAGTGCTTCGCTTTTCCTTCTTTGGGTTAAAAGAACATTACACTCCAAAATCAAAGTGTGTCAGATGCTTTCAGACCTCACAGGTAGTCTCATAATGTCAATATGAGTTCTACACCATCGGTTGTGTAGGTCCAGCTATATCCTAGGCCTCAAATGTGAGTGAGCTGTGCCTATATCAATGATGTCAGAGCGTAGACTTGTCTATGGTGTGTCTACTGTACTGTTTATGTATCAATGATGCGACACAGTCTCCATAAGATCTAACCTAAAGTCTATTCATTCAGATTCAGAAAACTTTATTGTCCCACTCTTGGACGTAACACATTACAAAACCCAACATAAAAAAAACACACAGAATCAAATATGCTGGCTTCACAAACATAACCATTGTTACAAAGTGCACATGTAAGAAGGTCTATGATGTGTACTGTCCAGTTATGCGGGGTAGAGATGGTGTCTATGGTGGGTCTCATCCAGAGAATATAAACTGTCTGGTTCATAGACAGTTACAAAAAAATTTTCAACAGACCTGTATCCTTATTGTAAAGTTTTACCACATGATAGGATTGATTGACCACAACTCTTGAAGGAAACACAGAAGGACAGAGCAAACCATTGGCAAAACATTTACCATTAAATGAAGTAAGATATCCACCTTCCAATGTGAAGTGTTACATCACTACAGCGTCTAACCAGAGCGATAATCTTTCCCTGTAGACATCAACTCTCAGGTGACCATTGTGACCAAGACGTTCCTGCGGTACCGCGAGCTTCAACACCTCATCAGCAGCATCAGGATCTTCTACCCGGACATGAAGATCATCATCGCTGACGACAGCCTGGTGCCTCAGAAAGTCAATGGATCCAACATAGAGCAGTACATCATGCCCCCGGCACAGGTACAAACCACAGAAATGTAATTTCTTGTTTCATCGTTTATTTGAGTGTTTAATTGAACACAACACCGCATCATTTGGTCTACAGTAAATGTGGAGAAAATTTAGCTCCTTAAGTTTAATTGTTTATTTGAGTAGTGACACATAATAATAGAACAACATAATAATAACAATATATGTATTTATATAAACTGTTTCCTGGTTGGCTCTGGTGTCTTCAGGGCTGGTTTGCTGGCAGGACCTTGGGCGTCTCCCAGGTAACCACAAAGTACCTGCTGTGGGTAGATGATGACTTCCTGTTTGATGTGCAGACCAAGATCGAGAGTCTGGTGGAGGTGATGGAGGCCATGCCTGAACTGGACGTGGTGAGAAGAACTGGTCTCTAGTGGTTGTTACTGGTGTTACTGATCTTTGCTAGTGTTACTGGTCCTTAAAAAAAAAAAACCAAAACATGAGACACCCATTCTATTGTTTTCAACAACATTTGTAATGGTTTCCACTACCATACCATTACAAAGAAACAAAACATAGACACCCGGTATCAAACCCAGTCTGTCTTACAAGCACTGGCCGTTTCAACCAACTCAATCTGTTACCTCTCTCTGTGTGTGAGCAGGTGGGCGCATCCGTAGGCAACAACACCTTCCACTTCTCCCTGGCCTACGAGGAGGGTGACGGGGAAGATGGCGGCTGTCTGAACAGGAAGATGACGGGTAAACACCAGCCCCTTCCTGGTTTCCCACAATGCTTTTTCACAGACGGGGTGGTCAACTTCCTCCTGGGTCGCACAGACGCTATAAGGAGAGTCGGCTTCGACCCCCTGCTGAAGAGAGTGGCACACTCAGGTGGGTTTGGTCAATATTATTATATTTGTTCATCCTCGTTAGCTGTTACATAAGCAACAGTAGGGCAACTCTTCAAATCAAATGTTGTTGCACTCTCTTCCCATGGAAACAGTTTATTAAAGATTCAAGAGATTCAAGATTCTTTATTTGTCACGTGCATACAAGTATACAGTGAAATGCAAAAGTGACAGTGCCACAGAGTAGTGCAACAATAAGTTTTAAAATAGAATAAAATAAAAGTACTAAAAAATATAAACAGTATGAACAGTATAAACAATATAAACAGTATAAACAGTATAAGCAGTATAAACAGCGGTGAAGCAATGTACGCAATGGAATGGCAATATACAATGGCAATGACAGGTTGACAGTACAGATAATTACAGTGGAGGATGAGTCTGCAATGGATGATTATGTGTGTGCATATGTGTTATGATGTCAATGAGTGTGTGAGTGACTTGAGGGGGGCACTGGTGGGGTCATCGTTGATGATCCTGATGGCATGGGGGAAGAAACTCAGTCTTAGTCTCTCCGTTCTTGCTGCATGACAGCGAAGGCGTTTGCCTGACCGCAGCAGCTGGAACAGGCTGTTTTTCGGGTGGTGAGGGTCCTTCATTATCCTGTAGGCTCTGGTCCTACACCTCCTGGTGTACAGGACATGGAGAGGGGTGGTTGGAGCTCCCATGGTCTTTTCGGCGTACCACCCTTTGCAGAGCTCGCCTGTCCTGGGCCGTGCTGTTACCGTACCAGACGGTGATGTTGCCAGCCAGAATGCTCTCCACAGCTCCAGAGTAGAAGGACTGAAGGATCCTCCGGGAGACTTTGAATTTCCTCAGCTGCCTGAGATGGAACAGGCGTTGCCTTGCCTTTCCCACCAGTGTACTGATGTGGGTAGTCCAGGTCAGGTCTTCTGTGATGTGGACTCCCAGGTATTTAAAACTGCTGATTACCGGTAGTTTTCTTGATTTTAACAGTAGAATAGATATATGTAGACTATTCAAATAATACTAAATACATGTGTTGATGATAGCGTGGGAGAGGACCAGTGGAACACAACAACCAGTGGAACAGAAACATAATTTATTTCATTCATGCAAATCAAATTTTGAGGGCTTTAGCCCTAGGCAATGCACATATCAGACTTGCAGTCAACAGTGATGAGACACTAATCACGTTCCCAGACAGATTTCCTGCAAATCAGTTAAACGCCCGATAGATTTGACAGAGGAATCACGGTGAACATGTTACAGGTATAGCATAAACTAGGCACATCTCAGTTTTTGGGGAACTGGGGTCAAAGTGTGGCTAATTTAATAAATGCTAGGTGACAGGCAACATGACAATTAAGTCACCATTGATCAGGCGATAAAATCAATGATATCACATTCACCAGAGTAATATAAATTGTTGTCAGACATTGATTTGTAAAATCTTACGGCCTTCTCTATTCTACTTGGTTTCAAGACAATCCTAGAACCTTCTGGACCTTCTAGAGCCTTCTGGACCTTCCGTATGTAACAAATGAGGATTGAACCCTAGCCTCCTGGAAGCCAAGCCCACTCGACCAAGAAGACATCCTCATGATACGAGGGTGACATTTGGCCACAGACGGGGCTACATACTGAAAAACAAGAGCATGATTCTAAACCACCTCCGCTACACACACATGATCAATCCTAATCCCATGTTTGTCTTATTACAGCTGACCTTGGTTTACAGCTGCTGTTTCTCCAGAATCTTCACACAGGCTTAAATCTCATGGATTTAAAAGGATAGGGATTGGTGTAAGAAATATGTTGGAAACCCCCGCAGCAAGGCCCTTGCTTGAACCAATCCAATGCCAGCAAACGCATAAGGGGGAGTGAATGAGTGCACACTTGAGGGAGAAGGGTGTGGGTCTGACCCTGAGGGGGAGGAGTCTGTCCATTTGGCTTGCGGCTTTGAATGTCACCCGAGATTAAAGGCCAATCCTGCACAATTGACCCTGTTAGCCCAGAGCTGCTTCCCACCTCAAGTAATCCTAATCCCATTTCTGGCTCAAACTACAGGGATTAATGACTGAACCCTGCCACTCTCTGTCCATTCATCCATTACAAGCGCCTGCACACACACGCAAGCATGCACGATACATAAATACATTTTCTGGGACACTGACTTATCCAAAATGAATACATTTCAGATGGTTCTTGAAGAAGTGAAGGCCCAGTTTCATTTCCCTGTCATCCTTTGTCTGAGTACGGAAGGTAGAGTACTGCGTGTCTCCTTCCTGCTTGACCTGATGTCCGATGGTGACATGACTACAGGTGGCCACCAGGAGGGTGCCCAGGCCATCCATGAAGAACTCTGAAACGGAAGAAGGGAGTGATGAGGAGAAAGGAGAAAGGGATGGATGGATGAGTATACTGTAGGGCTATTTCCCAATGATTGAATACCTGAAGAGTTCATAATGGGGTTAAAACAGCAACAGGTTCAGGGTAACCAAAAACAATTATTTAAAAGGGGCAATCTGGGATCAGTACAGACATTTTCTGTACTTTAAATTATCGTAAAACTTCTAGCCCTGGCGTTTCATTTCACTCACCATGTAGCGCATCCAGTGCATATTGGGGACTACTATTGCAGCTCGGAGGTTATTCTGTTTAACCCCCGCCGCTGTTGCCAAAGAATCCCTAGTGATAAAGAATCCCTAGTGATAAAGAATCCCTAGCGATAAAGAAAGGTGTGTATTAGCGACTGACAGTGTCATTAGTGTCCTGGCTATTCCTGGAGACTTTTATTGTAATCGTTGTCTCTGTACTTGTACTCTGCACAATGACAATAAAGTTGAATCTAATCTAATGATATTGTTGTTAGAATCCCAGATTGAACTATTTGCATGGGAAGAGAGTGCAACTAGATGATTTGTGTGCCCTGCTGTTGCTTATGTAACAGCTAATGAGGATAAATAAATAAAAGAATATTGACCAAACCCACCCGAGTGTGCCACTCTCTTCAGCAGGGGGTCGAAACCAACTCTCCTTACAGCATCTGTGCGACCCAAGAGGAAGTTGACCACCCCGTCGGTGAAAGAGCATTGTGGGAAACCAGGAAGGGGCTGGTATTTGACATTCTGCTTCCTGTACAGACAGCCGCCATCTTCCCCATCGCCTTCCTGGTAGACCAGGGAGAAGTGGAAGGTGTTGCTGCCCACGGACGCGCCCACCTGCTCACACACAGAGAGAGGTAACAGATTGAGTTGGTGAAAAGGCCAGTGCTTGTCAGACTGGACTTGAATCTGGGTTTCCATGTTTTGTTTTTTTGTCATGGTATTATAGTAGAAACCATTAACATTTTTGTTAAAACAGTAGAACCAGTTCTTCTCACCACGTCCAGTTCAGGCATGGCCTCCATCACCTCCACCAGACTCTCGATCTTGGTCTGCTCCGTAAACAGGAAGTCATCATCCACCCACAGCAGGTACTTTGTGGTTACCTGGGAGACGCCCAGGGTCCTGCCAGCGAACCAGCCCTGAAGACACCAGAGCCAACCAGGAAACAGTTTATATAAATAGTTATTATTATTGTGTCACTACTCAAATTAACAAAAACGTACATTTACAGTAACTACATTTTCTTCAACATCTACTGTAGACCAAAATTATGCTGCGTTGTGTTTCAATAAAAAAAAAAAAAGAATCAAATAAACGATTAAACTAGAGTAACTACATTTCTGTGGTTTGTACCTATGCCGGGGGCATGATGTACTGCTCTATGTTGGATCCATTGACTTTCTGAGGCTCCAGGCTGTCGTCAGCGATGATGATCTTCATGTCCGAGTAGAAGATCCTGATGCTGCTGATGAGGCGTTGAAGCTTGCGGTACCGCAGGAACGTCTTGGTCACGATGGTCACCTGGGAGTTGATGTCTACAGGGAGAGATTATTGCTCTGGTTAGACACTGTAGTGATGTCTACAGGGAAAGATTATCACTCTGGTTAGATGCTATAGTGATGTCAAACACTTCACATTGGAAGTAGATATCTTGCTTGGCTTTAATGATAGTTACAGTGTGAAGTAGCCTATACCAACATACACAGTCAGTGAAGTAATTTAACCTGCTACACCATAGTTGCGCGTGCGAATTCAGGATAAATACTCTCTCTTGTTCAATTGGTAGTATCATTATCTCTGATCATGCTGAGGTACCCCTCCCTTTACTTCCATTAATTAAGATTAGTAAATCTCAGAGATGGAGGCTGAACTCTAGTTTACTAATGGACATAATCTGAAATGTATCATTGAAAGATCAAATCAATCTATTCAAGGAGACAAATGTGCCCTCTGCCCCATCTCCTGGAGTGGCTTGGGAAGCTCTTAAAGCGTTCCTTAGAGGTTTCATAACCGAATCTAAAAAGAGGGAAAGAGCTTGAGAGAGAAAATAGCTGAAACAAACTTTAAGTGTGCCAGTCCAGTAGTCCCTGTAAATATTTAAGCTTGTTATTATAGGGGCCATATTGGATTCACAGAAAAGTTAAATTGTACTCAATAGTCTGTGTATGGGCTTAGATATATAACACAACTCTGGAAATTGTATTTGATCATATATTTGTTTACATTTATAGATTACTATTAATTCAATGGTATTATGGCAGCTGTATTGGATTTGAGGCAAAATCCAGCATGGCCCAAAAGCTTAATTGCTAGAGTAGGAACTATAAATTCACAATCCACTGAGAAAACTTGATTGAGCGAAATAGACATTTTTCCATGGCTGGGCCCTGTCTATATATCATTCAGAAAACAAAGAGAATCTGACCTTTTCCCATGTCGTATAGAACAGGAATCGATGGTCGCTGGATGACTATGGGGAAGACTGCCTCGTGCTGTTCATATGTGAAGTGAGCTGGGGAGAGAAGAGATGAGGTCTAATCATGTACAGAAGGATATATTGAATATTCAAACAGTTGCAGGCCCCTGGTTTCCTCTTACATTTGCATTCATTTGAGCCATATGCATTTGTCTAGAGGAAGCGAAACAACTACATATCACAATCATCACAAGTATGACCTTCTATAGGGGTAGATGCCAGTAGCTGACTTGTGGTCCCGGTCTTACCCAGGTCTTACCCAGGTCTTACCCAGGTCTTACCCAGGTCTTACCCAGGTCTTACCCAGGTCTTACCCAGGTCTTACCCAGGTCTTACCCAGGTCTTACCCAGGTCTTACCCAGGTCTCCGGTGTGTACACGGTACACAGTGCTGGTGTAGGTGAGTCGTCCCAGGAGGTTGTTGAGGTCAGCGAGGCTGGGGGACTGGAGAGTGATCCGACCCTGACCCTGACCAACCACCTGGCCGTCCACCTGGCCCTCTTCCCCTGGGGGAGGGGCTTCTATGGCCAGGACACCGCTGAACACATGAACACTCACCTGCATGTACAGAACAGGGCTCACACCATAGACAGTTTATATTCCCTGGACGAGACCCACCATAGACATCATACAACCCAGTCTCCAATGAACGATTTTTAACCCAAACGTTGCTGGTTCGAATCACGCTGGGGTCACTATTTTTTTGGGGGGGTTCTAATTATTGCTAATTGATGTTGCTTCGTGGTAATATTTGCTAATGCCTTCCCCAGACAACGTTTCTTACATTTTGGACAAAACAGGTGGTCAAACACTGGTATAGGCAGATAATAAGATCCCACCGGACCGTATTTCCTGGTCCGCAGAAACGATCCCCCAGAATGTAATAATTTGGAGACTGTTACATATGCCCTGGATAAGACCCACCACAGACACCATCTCTACCCCGCATAAATGGACAGTACACATCATAGACTTTCTTACACATGCACTTTGCAACAATGATGATGTTTGTGTACCTGCATATTTGAGTCTGTGTGTTTTTTATATTGTGTTTTATAATGCATTATGTGAAATGTCTTTAATACAGCTGCAAAACAAATTGCCCAAGAGTGGGACAATGACATTTTCTGAATGAATAGACATCTTATGGAGACTGTGTCGCATCATTGACACAGAGTACAGTAGACACGCCATATACAAGTCTACGCTCTGACATCATTGATATAGGCACAGCTCACTCACATTTGAGGCCTAGGATATAGCTGGACCTACACAACCGATGGTGTAGAACTCATATTGACATTATGAGACTACCTGTGAGGTCTGAAAGCATCTGACACACTTTGATTTTGGAGTGTAATGTTCTTTTAACCCAAAGAAGGAAAAGCGAAGCACTGTACAATAAGGGTCAATCATATGAGTTCATGCAGAAGTTAACATGAATAAACGGGTTTGATGATTACTGCAATTTGCATCCCTGTGGAGCCATCCTTATTGGACATTTGATAGTGACTCTTGCTAAGCATAGACACCATTTTAGTAAATGCTTTTATTGATCATTCATTCATGTTAATCAGTGTATTTTCAGTATCCGTGTTGAAATACCCTTACTGAAAAAAAGATTCTGAACCATCACCAACGAACGTTTCGGTAGCGATGAAGACCCTTGAAGCCCCCTATCATATCAAAGACTTTCCAACCAACCTGGTAATTTGTTGTTTTGGCTGCATGCAGAGCTAAAGCTGAAATAATGTTGTTAACAATAAAGTTATCTGAATAACAAGTATATTATTTGAAGGAAATGCCATTGGTAACTTTTATTTAGATGTCCTAAACCAATAAGTATGAATCTGAGCTGGAAATGAGCTGATGTGTTGATCTACTAGGTACTAGTAAATACAACTTCTTTACAAACCATCTCAAAACATAAACTGTTATTTTTCCCAATAAGTATATGTACATACAGTAGTGCTGACTAGTAGTGTATGTATGTGTGTGTGTGTGTGTGTGTGTGTGTGTGTGTGTGTGTGTGTGTGTGTGTGTGTGTGTGTGTGTCTGACCTGGTATGAGGCTCTTCTTTAGAGGGACCACAGTGAATCCCTGGATGGGGTACTGTAAAGGGGAGTTGGACGGAGCGAAGAGCAGCCTGTTCAAACTGGACTTGGTCCTACGAGAGACAGACAAGGAATATTTGGTAGATTCTGAAGTTTTAATAGTTCTATAATTGTAATGTAAATTGTACACGCAATACAGCTACTTGTTTGATGGTTTGTAGAACAATGAAAACAAATAACTCTCTCTCCTCCAACCAGTCATGTTAAAACCTCACAGATCAGAGATACACAGATACCTGCCTGTGTTTACACACACACACACACACACCATGTGCGTCTGCTAAATGGCAAAAATGTGCCTGGTGGTTCATAATAATCAGCTTTGGCCCTCCTTTAGCCAGGAATCTGTGACACCATAAATGCCATCTCTCCCACCTGACAAGGTGTTTCCTGTACTCCTCTGCTCTCCGTCGGACGATGTCCTCAGACTGGTCTTTGGGAAGGTGATCTCTCAGTGTGTACGAGCCTGCTGGACAGGAGCACGGGGACGGTGTTCTGGAGCTGGTGGTTGGCATGGCGCTGGAAACACACAGGAATAAGCCAAACAGCATGACATACAGTGCCCTACATAAGTATTGGAAAGAGGAAATATTTTTTTAGCTCTATACTCCAACAGTTTGGATTTGAAATCAAACAATTAGTATGAGGTTAAAGGATATGCTCAAGATTTATAGCATACCACTTCATCTGTGAAACTTGATTTGGGCATGTATAGCAGCCACAAGAACTGGCTACCTTGTCTTAATTGATGATATTACTGCTGACAGCAGCATAATAAGCGTACAGAAACATCTTGTCTGCTCAAGTACCAGCCTCCAAATGCCAGAAATGTGCCATCATTTCTTATTGAACTTATCTTATTGATGCCTCCAAATTCATTGGATGGTGCTTCATCATACGATAAGTATGATGTATTGAGCTAAAAGAAGACTAAATGCATCCTCTTTCCAGTACTTACGAAGGGGACCGTAGGTTTACCTTCACACTATACAATAGCTACTAAATTAATACTACTACTACTTCTAGTAAAGTAGTACAAAATGGGATGCACTGACAGGGTTCTTACACAGGGACAGCCGAACCCTTAGGATGGTAAGAATCACTCAGATTGATATGATCCTTACTGTACCTGAGACGATGAGTGTTTTCCTCTGTCTTGCTCTGGGGGAACACCTGACTTGGGTGACACATCCAGTAGTACATTATTATCATCCCCAGTAGTGAGAGAAGGACCACCAGCTTGCTGTATCGATCCATCTGTGGTGAATTAGAGCAATGCAACAGGTTTCAGCTAATTTCAATCATTAATGTCATGCTGTAGACTTTAGTCTGATACAGTCTAAGGACAGTTTCTTTGTTCAACCCTTTATGTATTTAGCATTCTTCATTCATTCACTCATTAACCAGGCCTCCCTTGTAAAATTGATTTTATCTCAATGAGAATAAATTGAATTAATGAAAAGTTAATGCTGTGGAATTGAGTCTGATACAATAATTCAGGGCAGTTTCTCTGTTACCTAACTTGGTTCAAAGACAACCGGCACACTGCACACTGGAGTGGACCCAATTTGAAATAAGCGGAGTGTTTTGTCATTACTATAACTTCCCAACATGGACAGTTGACTTTGTAGGCTAGGCTTGTTCAAATAATAGTTGGTCGCCCTACTCAAATATTTCTGAAGAGTACACCCCTTTCACCCAATACAATCATCTTGTGTTTGACAGAATAATATACATATATGGGCTATATGTAGAACACAATGAATGTTACTGTCTTGACAGCATAACGTCGACATTCAATCTTGCAGATTTCGAATATATATATTAAGCTGCAGGGTTTGTATACCCATGCAGCATCATGAACAGAGACAGCGTGTTTTTTTTTGCCAATTAAAAGGTACCACGCGATTTCCCCACCTCTCTGTGTGCAACAATAGCAATTCAAAATAGGGCATATTATATTATATTATATTATATTATATTATATTATATTATATTATATTATATTATATTATATTATATTATATTATATTATATGTGCTCACAAACCCTCTCTCTGTTGCCATAGATGAGTGAAATTACAACCTGTATTCATAGTGTGTGGTACGTTTCTGTGTTGTCATCGCAGGATTGAGAGCAGAGCAAAATATTCCAAAATACAATTCCATTATAACAGATGTACAAATAAAGTAGTAGATCACTATTCGATTGTATTCGATTGAATTTGATTAATATCGATGTAATTCGATTATATTCGATTGTACTCTCTGCTATTTAGTTTGATTCGCCACCAACGTCTACAGGCTATGTCTGGTCCAGCTGCAGTAATACTATTATCGTTCCAGGTAAGGTGCTTCTGATCAGTATCTTTTTATCCTAGATGGGGACGCTGTATATCCCCACTTCTATTGTGTGTGGATTGATGGCAAACCCCCCCACAATTTAATCATTTTTAAATTGAGTCTATAACACAACAAAATGTGGAAAAAGTGCAGGGGTCCGAATACTTTCCGAAGCCACTGTATTTGTGCATAGGCTATGTTTGAGTGTAATAGCTCGAGTCGTTTATATGTTATTTGTCGTTAAGTCGTTGAAATATCTTTCATGTGCTCTCTTTTTGTAAAGCGACACAGCTGTCCATGGCTGCAACACTGTATGTATGTCGTTAATTATCCAGGAAACACAATGAAACGCCTATCTTCTATTAATCTACCAACAGCAGCTTTATACTCACCAAAAAAAGTTAGGGTTAGGGTTATGGTTAGGGTTAGTTGTTGTTGGAATTAATTTCAGTTCCCCAATAGAGTGCTAAACTAAACACAAAACACCATTCTGGTTAACCTTTTTATTTTTTCTAATTCGACTTGCTTAACCTAGTCTTGACTCATATCTTGAATATCAAGACAATAATGCATTATAACCCTTACGAAAAACACGATTCTACAAGGTTATGATAGTAGGATATGTAGGACAGCACATGGCGACATTTCAAAACGCAATATCATGACACAAACAGGACAATATCAATTAACCATTATAAATATATCCATTTACCTAAAGCATTAACCTGTCGTTGCCTACGATGAAAAATATTGGACCGGAAAAAAAAACAGTTGTTAATCAATGTAGTTTACGGAACTGTATAGTTAAATTTGTACTTACGAGAACTACCTGTTATAGTTCCTCTCATACAGGTGTATGCACTCCAATACAATGCCAAACTAAACACAAAACTAAACATATAACCTTTTTTGTCTTTCTAATTGAAATAACTTGCTTAGCCTGGTCTTGTCTCATTTTAATATCAATACAATAATGCATTACATTACGAAACAAATATTGTTTTAAAGTTCCAAAACAATACAACCCGGATATACAGAGCCCATGGTGACATTTCAAGACTCAATATCATGAAAAAACAAGCAGATTCGCACAATGATCATATCAATTTACAATTACAAACATCATAATTGCACTATTGCACTATTACTCCCCTCCCCTGCTCTTACTCAATACCACTGCTCTTCTGTACATACCTGTTCATACTGTTCATAATGCACATAATGCACATATCCTATATTTTCTTTAATACTACTGCACATACTGTACATACTTGTTTATACGGCATTCCATATTTATATTTATTCTGCATCTACCTCATGTTACTGTTAATACATATATACTGCTAGACTGCATTACCCATACAGCTCATATGCTGCTACACTGCTCATACTGTAACTATTTATTCTGCTATACTGCACTGCTATATTATACTGCTTATATTATACTATATTATACTGCACTACTACTGATCATATATTGCACTACCTGTAAATACTGTTCATTGCACTTTCTGCTATTTTGCACTTCTGGTTAGACGCTAACTGCATTTCGTTGTCTCTGTACTTGTACTCTGCACAATGACAATAAAGTTGAATCTAATCTAATCTAATCTAATCATAATTTAACTTAACCGCACGTGAAATGTATTACCTGTGGTCGCCTGTGAAGAAAAACGTCTGACGGAATGAAAAAGGAGCATGAGCAGATTGAAAACGTGTGGGTGTTTTTAATATCGACACTCGGGAGTGGTATTTTCCCCATCTTTTCAGGATAAATTAATAAATGTATCCAAAATCATGGGATAAATTAATGCATTGCAAAATATAAATATGTTTAAATTCCAAGTGTTTTGACTCAACTACAGCATAGGCTACAGTAAGGTCACTGAATAGGCTACAGTTAGGTCAAGGTAAGGTCACTGAATTTACTGAAGTCTACCTGAGCAGCTCGTGTCTGTCAACTGCCAACGATAAACCTTACTTTTTTTGTGGTAGGCTAAAAAGCTACCGGAGCTTGTAGTGCTAGGTAGTACTTCCGTGGTCAGTTGGCAGAGTGACTCTTCTCTCACCTCCTTTGACTAGGGAACAAAGAGCATGCAAATTGTCAAAGTGGTTTGACAATAACACATTGTAAGAGGAGGAAATGCCACTGATCCCACCATCTGATTCTTTATTATGAACTAAACAAACTAAACCAGTCCAGCAGGTATGAGATCTAGCAGCCTGCTTATCTTTGTATATACTGAGTGATCTCCTACCTGACCCCTGCCCATCTGACTACCTGCCTGCCTGCCCGACCCCTGCCCGTCTGACTACCCGCCTGCCTGCCAAACCCCTGCTCGTCTGACTACCCGCCTGCCTGCCGAACCCTGGAACGACCCTTGACTACTCTCTATTGGATTATCCTTCTCTCTCCTACCCCTTTTCCCCTTTTATTATTAAATACGCCTTCGGGCTAAACCCCACCACCTTCTCTGTGTGCCATCAATCTGATTCTTCAGACGTTCACGGGTAACACATATAGCGCTCTATTTCTGTATCCCAACCATGGACACACACCCGGTGTCGTAGCCATTTTGATATTGATATTAATATGCATAATCATGCCCTTAAGAATATTATTCTTTAGTTATTCTATAGTTATTCTTTAGTGATTTTGAATGTATATGGTATTTGGTACGATTTTGAATGTATATGACTGTTTACTCTTAGTTTTACGGTAAAGACGGAATATACGTCACTTGTAGGCCTTTGGGTTGATTGGAAATTGGTAACGCAAATGTCGGGTCAGGTGACGGTGGTGGCAAACAATTTTTTGACTTAAATGTAGCGGCCTTCCAAAGTTTCTTAAAATCCAAACTAAGGCCGTGGATCGGGTGAACAGGTGGTCCCTTTCAAACACACTTTGAACACTTTGAGCACTTTGAGCACTTTTGATCATCTGTGGAATATCTAAGTTAACTTTCGTTTACCTTACAATATTGCTGGAATTATCAAGACATTTTGATTCATCTTTTGTGGTAATAAATGGATATATTTTTCTAAAGAAAGTGTCGGAAGTGTGTTTGAAAGGGACCACCTGTTCACCCGATCCACGGCCTTAGTTTGGATTTTAAGAAACTTTGGAAGGCCGCTACACCCGGATTACACACAGTGCAAGACATGAGAAAGAGGTGCTTCCCAAGCTTGTAACGAAAGATCCCACTCGTGCTGGGGCCAACAGACAGATAACGAGCTCATGAGCCGGGGGGAAGTTTTGTCACATACACTCCTCGCTCCATTTTATTTATTGTGAATTCAGATCACCTGAATTGGTTGGAGTGTGCAGACAACCTGGACTATCCAGCTACAGCAGTCGTCTGCATTTCACATTTCAGGTGATAAACACGATTATTTTCCAGTGTATACCCCAGACATGGACTGTTCACCCTGCTCCCGTCTGGCAGATGCTACTGGAGCGCCTAACCTGGGACCAAACGGTTATGTGACAGCTTCTACTCAACAGTTGTAAGACTGATGAACGATCCGCTATAATGTTGACCATTGACTCCCTCCCCCCCCGGATGATTGACTATCTGACTGACTGTCTGTCTGCCTGCCTGCCTGCCCTGTCTGTCTGTCTGCCCTACCTGCCTGCCTGCCCTACCCCGTTTGCCATTCCACCCTGCTTTTCCCTCATTAAATACCCTATTACTTTATATTCGTGTCCTGACTCTGGGTTCATTAGCTCTTACCATAACAGGTGAGAGGTCATGTGAGGTGAAGAGAACTCTGATTTGGTGTAACTTTGGTGGAACTTTCAATATACAGTTAGGTCCATATATATTTGGACTCTGACACAATTTTTGTTATTTTAGCTGTTTACCAAAACATATTCAAGTTACAGTTATATAATGAATATGGGCTTAAAGTGCAGACTCTCAGCCTTTGAGGGTATTCACATCCAAATTGGAGGAAGGGTTTAGGAATTACAGCTCTTTAATATGTAGCCCCCTCTTTTTCAATGGACCAAAAGTAATTGGACAGTTGACTCAAAAGCAGTTTCATGGACAGGTGTGGGCTATTCCTTTGTTATTTCTTTATCAATTAAGCAGGTAAAAGGTCTGAGTTGATTCCAAGTGTGGCATTTGCATTTGGAAGCTGTTGCTGTGAACGCACAACATGTGGTCAAAGGAGCTCTCAGTGCAAGTGAAACAGGCCATCCTTATGCTGCAAAAACAAAAATAATCCATCAGAGACATAGCGGCAACATTAGGAGTGGCCAAATCAACAGTTTGGTACATTCTGAGAAAAAAAGAATGCACTGGTGAGCTCAGCAACACAAAAAGGCCTGGACGTCCACGGAAGACAACAGTGGTGGATGATCGCAGGAGCCTTCACATGGTGAAGAAAAACTCCTTCACAACATCCAGCCAAGTGAAGAACACTCTCCAGGAGGTAGGCATATCATTATCCAACCCTACCATAAAGAGAAGACTTCACAAGAGCAAATTCAGAGGGTTTACCACAAGGTGTAAACCATTCATAAGCCTCAAGAATAGAAAGGCCAGATTAGACTTTACCAAAAAACTTCCAAAAAAGCCAGCCCTGTTCTGGAACAGCATTCTTTGGACAGATGAAACTAAGATCAACCTGTACCAGAATGAAGGGAAGAAAAAAGTATGGAGAAGGCTTGGAACTGTTCATGATCCAAAGCATACCACATCATCTATAAAACACGGTGGAGGCAATGTGATGGCATGGGCATGCATGGCTTCCAATGGCACTGGGTCATTAGTGTTTATTGATGATGTGACAGAAGACAGAAGCAGCCAGATGAATTCTGAAGTGTTTAGGGATATACTGTCTGCTCAGATTCAGCCAAATTCAGCAAAGTTGATTGGACGGCGCTTCACAGTACAGATGGACAATGACCCAAAACATACTGCGAAAGCAACCCAGGAGTTTTTTAAGGCAACGAAGTGGAATATTCTGCAATGGCCGAGCCAATCACCTGATGTCAACCCGATTTCACTTGCTGAAGACAAAAACAAAGTCATTGCCTGCAAAGGATTCTCTACAAAGTATTAAAAATGAACATTTTATTTATGATTATGTTAATTTGTCCAATTACATTTGAGCCCCTGAAAATGGGGGTATATAAAATGAAAATGGGGGTGTATAAAAATGTTGGCAATTCCAATTCCAAAACGTTTCATTCGATATTCTTTTTTTTTCATCCGATAGTTTCTCCAAAACTCATTCAAATATGTCGGCAGATAGAGTTTGGTTGTTGAGTGGATATACATCCAGTAACTGAATGACGGTAACGTAATGAATAAATGGGTCCCCTACAGAAATGCATAATTTCTGGATTTGAATGTAATTCTGAACTGATGATGTAGCTAAAACAGGGAAAGAAAGGTAGAAATATACAATAGACACATTAAGGTAACTTATATATAACATTAAAATGCATACATAACATTGAAAAGGGAAATGGATTAAAAAGAAACTCACAAAACACAAGAAACATAAATCTTCATTTAATGTGATTTAAATCAATGACATTTGTGGTTTTCAGTATCTTCTTCGTCATTACACTAAAAGAAAATAGTCTACACTTTTGACAGCAAAAAGATTATTTAGAAAAAATAAAATACAAGTAGGCCTATGCCATACATATACACAGATATGTGTACCCAATATGCTCCGAGTTTACCTCAGAAGTAGCCACTGCAAAATGAAAAAGCTCTATTGTCTGCAACCAGTGTGGGAAGGATCCTAATAATTGTGAGTGTGAGTATTACACATAATGTTTACAGAAAAACGCATTCTTCTATTTTATTCAAGGAAGACAAATAGGCTTGTCATCATGATACATATTAAAATATATAAAAAGACAACAAAAAAAAACATTACTTTCTCAACAGGATAGGGGAACAGGACATTCAACATTCCATTGATCTTTTGCTTTTTTGTCATTTTACTTGAGAGTATAAAATTCAACATATGGTAAAGCCATAGAGACAGATCAATGGCTTTTTATTGATTATTGAAGATATAAATTAATTTTATCTTATACAAGGCCGGGGAAGATAAGCAGTCATGAAATCATACAAAATATCAAAAACGGTCATGTTTTGCATACAGTCATGAATTTAGAATGCAGAAATAACTACTAATACATTTGATTGAGGGCGGGAATAGATACGTTTGTGTGTGTGTGTGTGTGTGTGTGTGTGTGTGTGTGTTTGTGTGTGTGTGTTTGTGTGTGTGAAAGAGGGAGACGTTGTTTGAAGTTTCTCTGAGGAGATTTTGGCATGTAATTTCAGCAATGCTAACTTAAGTACCATTAGAATCCTGTATATTGGAGAGGGCGCTGCTAACTGTTACTGTTTCCCGCGGCAGCGAAGAGAATGGAGAACGGAAGCAGCTTTTACTACTGGCCTATGAGGACGACTCAGGCTGAACCATCCCTTCAAAGCAAATAAACGCTGGGCTACTAACATTTATTTTACGGTAATCTAAAGAATGTTTCAGTTGACAACTGATGTTTTTATTTTTTATGTATTGGATTTCTATATATCAGACCATGGACAAGATGTTAAGGCTAGAGTGAGTGGCATATAGCCAAGTAAGAATGTAAGCCCTCTTGTCTTCATCTATAATGGAAAAATTTGCACCTTTGATTTGGAGGCCATCATTTAATTGCTAACTTGTAAAGTACCCTATTACTCCCCAACTCATTGTTTAAGCACCACTTTGGGTTTCTTGTCTAGGAATGTTTGGAAATTCTATGACCACCAATATTTTAAGGTGAAAAATAAGGGCGAAAAACAGTATATTTCCACATTAGATTAATTGGTTAATCAGCTAATAGGAAAAGATTAATCAACAAATGTTTATAATCAACTGGCAGCCTTAGTACATATAGATTAGTCTCCATTGTTTCCTTTGAATAACTTGATTTTTTGTCTTTCAAAGAGCTGCATAGTGATGCTATATTCATGATTTCTACTATGCGATGAACTGAAATCTAAAAGGTTGGTTGGTTTTGGTTCCCAGTAGTGATGCCAGTTTCCATATCTGTCTGCCCCAAATCCATAAACATTCACCTGAAAAGAAAAAACAAGGGCTTCATACTGATCTCTATTTCTATTGCCATGGGCAACACCAACATGCTAGCACTGTGTGATGATACTATAAAGATATAAACACTAGAAGGCGCACTCCCCTAAATGGACTGTGATGATATGGGGAGTGCCATGTCGTCAACTTAATCTGTGATTTGAGTGTCAAATGTTGGTGATTCACTACCACCTACTGTGCTAGTGGGTTTGTTCAACTCAGCTCCAGTGTCTCAGGTCTGTGATTTATTGGCACCATTAGATGGCATCCTATACATGAAAGCCATTTATAATCTATAAATAAACCTATTGAAGAAGAAGACCATGTGTTGATCCAATTGGCTGATTCCTTCCCAGCTCATAGGAAGTCCCACCCAAGTTGACTACATGGCACCCCTCATGATGTCACAAATGTAGTAAATGGGAAAGATAACCGGTGCCATCTTGAGTTGTATATCTCTATGGATGATGTACTGTGGGGGAAATAATTATTTGATCCCCTGCTGATTTTGTTAGTTTGCCTGATTACAAAGAAATGAGCGGTCTATAATTTTTATGGTACTTTTATTTGAACAAATAGAGACAGAATATCAACAAAGAAGTCCAGAAAAAACACATTATATAAAGTTATAAATTGATTTGCATTTGATCGAAGGAAATAAGTATTTGATCCCCTACAAACCAGCAAGAATTCTGGCTCATACAGACCGGTTATATGCCCATGAGGCACACAGATTACTCCTGTCACTTTAAGAAAGTACTCCTAATCTCTGCTTGTTATGGGTATAAAAGACACCTGTCAATAGAATCAATCTCTTCCATTCCAACCTCTCCACCACCATGGGCAAGACCAAAGAACATTCAAAGGACATCAGGGTAAGAGTTGTAGACCTGCACAAGGCTGGAATGGGCTACAAGACCATCAGCAAGAAGCTTGGTGAGAAGGAGACAACTGTTGGTGCAATTATTAGAAAATGGAAGAAATACAAAATAAGAATCAATCGCCCTCGGCCTGGAGATCCATGCAAGATCTCGCCTCGTGGGGTAAGGATGATCATGAGAAGGGTGAGGGATCAGCCCAGAACTACACGGGAGGAGCTTGGTAATGATATTAAGGCAGCTGGGACCACAGTCACCAAGAAAACCATTGGTAACACACTATACCGTAACGGATTGAAATCCTGCAGTGCCCGCAAGGTCCCCCTGCTCAAGAAGGCACATGTACAGGCCCATCTGAAGTTTGCCAATGAACACTTAAATGATTCAGAGAAGGCTTGGGAGAAGGTGATGTGGTCAGATGAGACCAAAATTGAACTCTTTGGCATAAATTCGACTCTTCGTGTTTGGAGGGAGAGAAATGCTGAATGCTACAATCCCAAGAACACCATCCCCACCGTCAAACACGGAGGTGGAAACATTATGCTTTGGGGTTGTTTCTCTGCTAAGGGTACAGGACGACTTCACTGCATTGAGGGGCCAATGGACGGGGCCATGTACCGTAAGATCTTGGACGAGAACCTCCTTCCCTCAGCCAGAGCACTGAGGATGAGTCGTGGATGGGTCTTCCTGCATGACAATGACCCAAAACATACGGCCAAGGCAACAAAGGAGTGGCTCAAGAAGAAGCACACTAAGGTCATGGAGTGGCCTAGCTAGTCTCCAGACCTTAATCCTATCGAAAATTTGTGGAGGGAGCTGAAGCTTCGAGTTGCCAAGCAAAAGCCTTGAAACCTTCAGGATTTGGAGAGGATCTGTAAAGAGGAGTGGACCAAAATCCCTCCTGAGATGTGTGCAAACCTGGTGACCAACTACAAGAAACGTCTGACTTCTGTGCTTGCCAACAAGGGTTTCTCCACCAAGTACTAAGTCATGTTTTGCTTGGGGATCAAATACTTATTTCCTTTGATCAAATGCAAATTCATTTATAACTTTATATAATATGTTTTTCTGGACTTTTTTTTTTTGATATTCTGTCTCTATTTGTTAAAATAAAAGTACCATAAAAATTATAGACCGCTCATTTCTTTGTAATCAGGCAAACTAACAAAATCAGCAGGGGATCAAATAATTATTTCCCCCACTGTATATCATTAGTCAGTGATTTCCTGCCTCTTGGTGTCAGTGTTGTTCTATTCCCAGTGCAGGTTGTACACAAGTTACCTTAGTGAGCTGAGCTGTACATGTCAAAATGACTGGCAGAACATTGTTAGTGTTATGGAAAGGAAGGCTCACCTCATCACATATGTGTATGGCATATATCAGAGCCATGAATCCAGTGGATGGATATTGGCCATGTTTTTCAAGCCAAATATCATGAACATATTTCATGAAAGTAGGATGCAGGACCATTACCTGCATGAATCATAAATTACATAGTTATCTCAATCAGTGTAGTTATGCCACAGAAGCTATATACATCCTAAATCCTGTGTGCACAACATGAGAATGGTGGACACATGATGATGCATCAAAATGGAGAACATATTTGGTCCAGTTGGTATTTTGTCAGGGAGAAGGTAGCGTTGTAGGGCATCACTGTTCCCACTCTGGGGTTCAAGTATTGTAATTCATTTTCATTAGCAAAATAAATTTAAACTCAACCTAAGACCTTATTTGATCCAACTTAGAATTTACCACCTCCTTTAATTAAGAGGAGACCACCTGGCATCTTCAACTCTCTAGAAACCATAACACCCATGCTCATGTTTCTAATTGACTCACCAAGTCCTTGTTGGCTTTGATCCTTTCTTTAATTGGTGCATATGTGCTGTTGAATAAGGTAAAAAGACATGTGTTGATCATTTTGATGTTATCATGTCCTTTTTGTAATCATGGCTTTTAGTGTCAAAATACATGTGATAATGTTCTAAAAGAGCACTCAATGATCTTTAAAACGTGTAATTAACAGTAGGCTATCAGTAGATTAACTTCTGAACTAGTCAGAGAAAGTTAGAAGTCCATGGACACTCACTGCTTGACGGTAGAGCCTGTGGTTAAGGCACAGAGGAGCCACTGGAGATCCAGAGTCTTGAAAGGGAACAAAATCAGATGAGTGGTGTTGTCCAGGTCCACAGCACTCTCTGGGTACATGACGTGATGAGTGGTTCTGGTCCCCACATCCTCTTCATAGCCTTTGGTAGATGCCTTGTTTATTCTGGTTGATAGGGAGAAGTTTACCCTCTATTGTGACTGGGGGTCAAAATATGAAGTCAAAAGATATTGTGGTAAAACATATTTTTTCATCCTTCAGCATTATTACAGGTTCTTAAAAACAGTTGTCATTAACTAAATAATTTTGCTAATTATAGACATGCAGCATTCGGCCTGTAGAGGGTGCTACAGGACCGTGGCCAAGGTGCGGAAGCGAGGCTTTGTCGCACACCTGTTGCGAATGAAGCCTCGTTAACGAATGGTTTAAGATGTGTGTGCCTATATAACCTCCCTGGCAAACAGACTGATGCACCACACCTATCAGTACCTTATTATGACATCATTAAGGTCAATGTGGGCTCCGTAGTGGGACCCCTTGAGATTCCCAGAGTTCCCCACCACAGCACAGGTCCTGCAGCGTTCAGGTCCTGCATCCAAGTACAGCTCCTTGCCAGGGATGACCTGAAATAGCTCCTCCACCGCTTTGCTGAGGTTTCCATTATCATTCTGCAACCTCTGATGATGACAGGCAGACCATACATGAGCAGAATCCCTAATAATATCTAATTATATCTACCTCACATATAAGTTCTGCTCCTATTGATAACCCAATGACCAAAACAATTAAAGTGAAGTAAAAAAGTTAAGTGCAGTGACAATGTTGACAGTTGGATTGTGGGGAACTAATCTTCAATAACACAGAAAGCATTTACCTTCCACCACTGGATGGTATCCCCAGGAAGTTCCTTGTTTGCTCTTGTCAGAAATGGATTAAGAGATTGTTTGAGACGCTTCACAAACCAGGGATCATCCTCTGGCTCTGTCATGCATTTGTGACAGGCACAAGAAGGAATGGACTGGAGGGACATCTTGTCCAGCAGGCCATGGGCATATGTAAACAATGTCTTGGAAGATGTCTGACCACGCAAAAAAAACAACGCAATGAAAGTGGTAGTACAAAGTAGAAGTATGAGAACCTTCCTTTTTCTGTTGTTGAAGAAAAGCATTTTGTAAATATGTTTTACTTTAGGGTAGCCGGGCACTGGCTGGATTTCATCTGAGGAGATTTTCAGCAACTGTGAATAAAATAATGACACATCATTTATTCAAATAAGAAATACAAATACAGATTTTATAATAGAGGTGTTTGTGACATATTACATACTGCATAAATAATGGGACAGTGAAGCATTTTTTCTTCTTCTGGCTCTACACTCCAAACAATTACTATGAGGTTAAAGTGGAGATTCTCAGCTTTTATTTGATGGTATTCATGAAAATATTGGACACAAATGCCTCCAAACTCATTGGACGGCGCTTCATCACAGCGGGACAATGACCCAAAACGTAATGCCATAGCAACCAGGGAGGGCTAAAATAGGGGGATTATGTCTAAGAACCCCTTAAATAAAAGCTGAAAATCTCTAATTTCACCTCATAGTGAGTGTCTGATTCAAATACAAACCTTTGGAGTATAGAGGCAAAAGAAAAAAAGATGTTGTATGACATTCAAATACAGTCCGGACCAGACTGTTTCATTTTAGGGGGGTATTTTGCATTCAGCCCTTTGTAGCATGTGGTTTTATGAGGTATCTTAGGCAACACGTCATTGATGGTGGCTTACTAACATGACACATTTGTATTCCAAGCGTTTTCAAGCATTTTTAAGAATATTTTAACGTGAATATATAATTCTGAAGATAAATTATGTTATCGCAATCTGTCAATTTAACACCAAAAGTGATCAAAATGTTTGACTTGAATGACATAAGATTACGGATGCAATCAATTATATGTTATCTGCAAGCATCAGCAACGTTTTACAGATTAATAAATAGAAAATATGCATATTTTGAATACATAATTATATTCATACAGGCGATCTAAAATGCATAGAACAAACTAAATCACTGTTATAATATTGTAAAAGAAAATGTGGTACAAGGGTATAACATAATTGACAATCATAATGGCAAAAATTTAGTAATATAACACTAATATTCATGGTATCAACAATAATCGGAATCAGTCATCATGAAACTGCTTTGGAGGACCACGTGTATATGCCTAGTCATGCGTGGGTTGACTCATAACTGGTTGACCCCGTTTGGGTCGGGTTATATATTAGGGAAAACAATGTATAAATAAATCCAATTAAATCCAATCCTAGGCTACATCTTATCATATTATTGAGCATGCACCTGAGACGTCGCCGATAATTATTCTATTTTATTCAAATAAAGAGAGCACATTATTCTACTTTGGCCCATTGTTATCGATTGTAACTAATTGATTGAGCACAGGAGCACCTTTCGTCTTGATGTTTGAGAGCATCCATCTATGCTCCTGAGCAACAGGTGCATAATTAGTTTATTCCTTTGTTTCTTCTTTTTGTACATTTGAGTATGGACTGAGGCATGTTTTTGTCTGCCTGTTACAAGGATTAATTTCAATGATGATAAGATTTGTTTTTACATGTTTCTGTTTTTTTCTTTTGAATATAAATGTATAATGTCAGAATGTAGCCTATTTATTTATTGAAAATGTAAATTGTTGATTTTTGAAGTTGACCAAAAGACTGAAATAAAAGTTTGTGTACTTAATCAACACTTTGTCATTATTGGTCTTATTTAGCCCTAATGTACTTATATATTAGGCCTATGTAATGCAATGTGTTAACTGTTAAGTTATTACCTTACTATTTTTATTGGTAATGCAGGCCTAGTTGTGCTGATTTAAAGACTGAATGAGCAGTTTCAGATATACAAATGGGAAAACAGCATGAACGTAAGAAACAACCTACTAGCTGGGTCAAATTAACCAATTTTTTGGTAGTCTAGGCAACCCAAACAATTGGGTTAATCAGGTAACCGAATACACTGGGTAGATTCAACCCAGCGTTTGTTCTGTCCAATATTTAACCAGCTTACGTTATGCATTGCGTTATTTTTAACCCAACAGTTTTTAGAGTGTAGCCTATGTTGTCCAATGTTGATGTCGCCGTTACGAAAACATTTTTTTGCCATTGATTAATGCGCAGGAAAACGAGGACTAGGCATATTTCAATAACACGCTGAAAAAGGAAATTCGAATACTCCCTGATTTGTAAATCGTATATTGTTCTTTAATAATAATAATAATAATAATGATAATAATAATAATAATAATAATAATAATAATAATAAATGAATAAAACATTTGGTATGGCGCTGCATGTTGTAGCCTAACATTGATATCAAAGTGTTCGATATGCCATGTGTGCAAACCTGGAGGGGAACTCGACTTGTCTGTCCCAGGATTATGCAATGATAAAATAGTTCTAACACAAATACATTTCACTAATAATAAACAATATATACAAACAAATCATTGCCTTTACCACAAACCCACATACTGTGTATGCCTAGGTTTGGTCATAGATTTAAAGTTAACTTTTGTCCAAGGATTGTACCAATTGAAAGTTATTTGGGTAACAGAAACTCCTTTACACACTTTACTAGGACTACTTTGCTGTTTGTTTTAATTATCCAAGTAAAATCCTATGGGCTACTTTCTGAAGTCATGCAGTTGGTTTGAAAAAGTCACTGGTTGGGATCTGTAGTGTATAGATAGGCTAACCGTTTTTTTTCAAAGAAGTCTATATAGTTTTATATAGTCCAGTCCGTCGATATATGGTATCATCAATGGCCTAATCCACGTCCGTGAGACTCGCGTGTAGGATTTCCGACGCGGAGGCGACCTCAAGCAGGCCCTACTCAAACGAGAGTCGTTTTGGATAAGCTTCGAACCCTTGAACGAGGACGTATTATACCTGTCTGTCTTTTTATGAGCACTATATTGAGTTGAGAGAGAAACAAATATGTATTTTTGCAGAGATTATATGTTGGCACTACTATGATGAGTAGACTACCAGTAGATACAGTCATGAGAAAAAGTTAGGACACCCCCCAAAATATTAAGTTATTCTCTTAAAAATATGGACATATCAATATGTTATCTTCTTTCTAACAATGTCTATAGATAAAGGGGATGTAATTGAACAAAAAACTATGAAAATGTAACTTTGTAATCATTTATTTAACGAAAAATTAACAATAATGCCAATTCCTACTGAGGAAAAAGTTAGGACACCCTATGCCCTAATAGCTAGTATTGCCCCCCTTGGCTGAAATAACCTCAATTAGACGTTTCTTATAACTGTCTACAGGTCTCTGACATCAATTGGGAGAAAGTTTTTCCCACTCCTCCTTGCAGAATTCTTTCAGCTGTGTGATGTTCGAGGGGTGTCTTGCATGCACAGCCAGTTTCAAATCAATCCACAGCATCTCAATAAGATTAAGATCTGGGCTTTGACTTGACCATTCCAGAAATCTCAATTTATTTTTCTTGAGTCCATTCCTTGGTAGATTTACTGGAATGTTTTGGGTCATTGTCATGTTGCATGGTCCACATCTGCTTCAGCTTCAACTTTCGAACAGATGGTCTCACATTTTCCTCAAGCACCCTCTGATACAATACAAAATTCATAGTGGATTCTATGATGGTGAGCTGACCAGGCCCTGCTGCAGAAAAGCAGCCCCAAACCATGACATTTCCACCCCCATGCTTCACAGTTGGTATGAGGTTCTTGTTCTCAAATGCTGTCTTGGTTTTGCGCCAAACATGTCTACTCTTACTGTGCCCAAATAGTTCAACTTTGGATTCATCTGTCCAAAGCACATTGTTCCAGAAGTTCTGGTCTTTCTCTAGGTGTTCTCTGGCAAACTTTAGTCTTGCCCTGATGGTTTTTTTTGACAGCAGGGGTTTCCTCCTTGCACACCTCCCATGTAATGCAAACTTGTTCAGTCTCTTTCTTATGGTGGATGCATGTACTTTGACATCAATTGTGGCAAGAGATACCTGTAGGTCTCGTGATGACATTCTGGGATTGTTGGAGACTTCTTTAAGCATCTTTCGGTCAGCTCTTAGGCTGAACTTGCTTGGGCGGCCTGACCTGGCCATGTTGGTGGTGGTTTTAAATGTTCTCCACTTGTAAATTATTTTCCGGACAGTGGAATGGCCAATTTCGAATAGTTTGGAGATCTTTTTATATCCCTTCCCAGACTCATATGCATCTACAATTTTTCTTCTGAAGGCCTCAGAGAGCTCTTTTGATCTCGCCATGGTGATGCAACTCACTTCAACAATCAAGAGCAAACCAAACTAAATATCTGAGGTTTAAATAGGACAGGCTCCTCCAAAATCCTCTGTAACGATGTTCTAATCATTTGCACCTGATGTGGTGCTCTTTATTATAATTTTAGGCATTTTAAGTGGAACTAAATGTAGGGGTGTCCTAACTTTTTCCTCACAAGAAGATTGCATTTCTATTAATTACATTTTACCAATAATTTTTTAAATAATTTGTTTCAGTTGTATTTGTTTAGTTATATTACCTCAATTTTTCAATATTGTTCAAATGAATATCAAATGTCCATATGTTTGAATATGTTGAAGAAGACAAAGGTTTTCATAGGGTGTCCTAATTTTTTCTCATGACTGTAGTCAAGAAGCATGTTGGGCTGATCAAGATAATAACAGTCAGCGGTTTAAACAGGCCTACGAGCAGTAGCGGACTGGCCATCTGGAGCACCCGGAGAATTCCCTGTGCCGGACGATCTGTGGGCTGCGGGGCCGGTGGATGGGCCGGTAAATCTGTGGGCTGTGAGCCCAAAATGAACGTTGTGGCCCTCTACTCCCTCCCTGTCCTCCCGTCGGGCCGTTTTGCTGTCCCAGTCCAGTTAGTATATGAATATATGTAATTATAACATGTGAACCATAATGGCAGAGATCACTATCCCCTTCAATTCATCATGTCACAGAGCCACGCAGGAGTGAGTGATTGTCCAAAGTTTATATGCAGCTTACCTACATGTTCAACACAATACATTTCACCATCTTGATAGTATAACGTCAACATTACATCTTGCACAGGTAAAGCGTGGGTGTTTCCATTGATATACTATAATCTGCGTTGATCTGCGTGGCTTGTATTTCTCAGTACCACGAACAGATACAGTATGGTGACATGGGTATCTATTGCAATTTGAAAGGTATCATGTGATTTCCCTACCCATCTCTGTTTTGTTTCCTGTTATGAATTGTTATTGTGCTATGTGCTCACAAACTCTTCCCCCTCTCTCTGTTGCTATAGATGAGTGAAATGAGTAGGCTCCAACAACCAGTATTCATGTTTGTGTGTGCAAAGAAAAAAAAATCAATTTCCGTTATAACAGATGTACAAATAAAGTAGGTCACGATCCGATTCGATTAAATTCCATTTCATTGAATTCGATACAATTATATGTTATTAGATTGCAGCCTCTAACAGTAATATTATCCTTCCTCCCAGGACACACAAAGCGCCTATCTTCCATTGACCTACCAACGGCAGCTTTTAGAAACGGTTATAAAGTTGTTGGAATTAACACAGTTCTCCAATACAGTGCCAAACTTAATACAAAACAACATTCTGGTTAACCTTTTTGTCTTTCTAATTCGACTTGCTTAGTCTTGACTCATTTGAATATCAAAACAATTATGCATTATATCCCTTACGAAAATTAAGTCTATGATCGTCGGATATGTAGGACACAGCCCATGGTGACGTTTCAAAACTCTACCCCCTGAAACAAACACTGACCATTCGCACAATGATCATATCAATTTACCATTATTGGTAAATTGATTAGTTTAAAGGGCATATTTACCTGTAGTCATTTGCGCTGAAAAACGTTTGACCCAATGAAAAAAAATAGCGTTGAAAAACGTACATTTGGAAGCTTGGGAAATGGCAGTCGGGCCTACAGTAATAAACGGTTTAATCATGATAAAGATGCATGGTGTTGAGGACATCAACGGTCTATTTCCTCGGTGTAGTCAAACCGGTTTAAATCTTGGAACCCGGACAGGATTACATTACCTTCACAATGGCGTATGAAATTCCAGAGCCTATAATGTTGGCTAATATCGACCTTCTGGCTAATGGGCTACTCATACGGAATATGATCTTAGTAGGCCTATTGTGACAACATCGATACAAAAATCAGCAATGACTGTCCTCCAATAGCCAGAAGTCGACTCCTCCCTCCTAGTCTCCTTCTTTTGCATAGATCTGATGCATGTCACATTACTACTGTTGTATGGAGTGAAATAATTTAGATTTGGTTACAACCCACTTGCAACCCTTATAGGACATATAGTTGCTCCACAAGTAGCTTTGGAATTTCTAACGCTTAATGGAGTATGCATTTTGTTAAACAAACAAAAAATGAATAAAAGCTTCGGCCCATCAGGAGTTCCCTAGGTCTTTCTCAACCTCCGATCCTCATGTTTTGGCAAACCGCACACTAATTTATGGACGTGAAGGCATTTCTCAATGAAATAGGTGGGGACCCCAGAGATTCGCGGTACTGGTTGACCCAATTCCACAGGGCCAATTTGACACGATCGCCTGCATTTGCGGTTCTTGAAGTACGTGTCTGACGATAGTAATACGCAGATGCTAACTTGATTAGCCAAAGTGAATGAGTTGACGTTTCTATTTGTATATGTGATGCAAGAAATCTAGTTGTGAGTACATTTCTGATCACATCCATATAAATAGAAAATCAAACCCCGAGGGAAAGCTAAAGTTACCTAGATAACCCGTTGCTCTATTTCTCTTTGCTCGCGGCAGCTATATTTAATTCATTGTGTCATATATTTTATTAGGGGAGCCAGCTGTGTAGTATATCCACTCTACACCACTGACTGTAGTCTGTTTTATGCTTTTTTATAACCCAGGTATGGAGATGTTTTTGTGTCGATCTGTAAATATACAGTACCAGCCAAAAGTTTGGACACACCTTGCCAAGAGTGTGCAAAGCTGTCATCAAAGCAAAAGGTGGCTACTTTGAAGAATCTAAAATATAAAACATATTCTGGTTTGTTTAACACTTTTTTGTTCACTACATAATTCCATATGTGTTCCTTCATAGTTTTGATGTCTTCAATATAAATCTACAATGTAGAAAATAATAAAAAAAATAAAGAAAAACCATTGCATGAGAAGGTGTGTCCAAACCTTTGACTGGTACTGTATATTCCCAAACATAATCTGTTGGCTATGGTGTGATGTGCACGAGCGCAGCCTCTTTCGCGCCGTTTGATGTGTGAGCCCAGTCTAGCTCGCGCATCCATTCTAGCTTTGTAAATATGTACTTTTATATACTGTAGCCTACAATTATGACGAGAATATTACTCCATCTAATATAATCTTTTGAGAAACTAATTATTTATTGTTGTGTTATTGTATTATGTATTGAATTGAAGGTCTCTTTGATTCATATGGGTCATATTGAATCATTCTATTCTTGTACATTTTTCTGAAACATTTCATTGATTATTCTGTATATTGTGAATCTATTTGAAATGTCTGTTGTTATTATTATTATTCTGCATACAATATGTATATAAAGATTCTAGTAGCATCTGATCAAGAGGGGAGCCAACTATGTACTATTGCCAAGCCACACCATTGACTGTCTGACTGATTTAGGTGCAAGGCCACCCTGATCTAAAGGGGGGCCTCTTGTTATTAAACTGCAGCGGATGGACATGAAGCCAGTGGTGGTGATGGGGCTGTCGCGGTGTGAGGAGGCCGGGTCTCCTTCCAACACCAGGGCCCATCTAGTGGAGCAGTGTCAGGCTCTGACAGAAGTTCTACAGCACCATTCTGCCAGTGTCTGTTGCTGCAGGACCCGCCCCAGGGGAGCAGGTACACACACACACACACACACACACACACACACACACACACACACACACACACACACACACACACACACACACACACACACACACTCACACACACAGTACAATAATGGATCTCATACATATGTCTCACTGGTGGCTGTATTGTGTAATCCCAATCTGCCTAGTGAATGATTTTGTGAAATGCTGTTGTTACCTTGTTGAGTCTGGCTGTTTTATACCTCTGTCCCTCTCCTCCTCCTCCTACTCTCCTCTTCCTCCGCCTCCCCTCCTCCTCCTCCTCCTCCTCCTCCTCTCTCTCTCCTCCCCTCCTCCTCCTCCTCTCCCTCTCCGCCCCTCCTCCTCCTCCTCATCCTCCTCCCCTCCTCGCAGGTCCTAGGGTCAGTATCCCTGCCTGGTGACCTGCCTGGCCTGTCTGAGGCGGAGTGGTTGAGCATGGCAGAGCGTCGTCGTGTTTGCACCATCGCCCAGCTCCTCAACAAGCTGCCCTGCGAG
Source organism: Argentina silus (assembly GCF_951799395.1). NCBI lineage: Eukaryota > Metazoa > Chordata > Actinopteri > Argentiniformes > Argentinidae > Argentina > Argentina silus. Next base: position 15,453,545 of record NC_139663.1, read on the forward strand.
TCCTCTGCCGTCATCACCTCCGCCAGCACACTCCTCACTGAGCTCTTCAGCCACAAGGGTGAGTAACGGACAGACGGAAAGACAGGCAGGCAGAAAGACAGGCTGGCAGACAGAAAGACAGACAGACAGACAGACAGACAGACAGTAAGACAGGCAGACAGGCAGGCAGGCAGGCAGACAGACTAAAACTCTTGTTAATGACTCCAAGAAACACATTACCTTTCTTCCTTTAATGTACAGAAAACCAAACACTTAACTGAAGTGTGTTAAACTGGAAGCAGGGCGGCAGACTGCTGAGATAATCAGCACATTTCCACTTGGAAAAATAGACGGTAAATCTATAAAAACAGTACACAAACAATCCAAACTAGTCAATATACGTCAAGATCTGTGAGTACAATACAGCATCATGCACACACTCATTGCACAATGTTGTATTTAATGTACTGTATTGTGTAGTCTGTCTTGTCTCATTGCTGTATATGTTGGTGAATGAAGAGCTCCCCACAACACTGTACTGAAAACAGATTCTAACAAGCTCACTTGTGGCAATAAAAGGATATTTAATGTTGAATCTTGTACTGCCCTCTGCAGGCCTAAGCAAGGTGGTGGAGGAGAAAACACAGTTTATCTTCACCTCACATGACCTCTTATGTTGTTACCCTTATAACAATGCTGGTTCACCTAATAGTCAGTGGAACATTCACACCATGCTGTTGTGAACGAGACAAGGCTAAGTCTGTGTGTGTGTGTGTGTGTGTGTGTGTGTGTGTGTGTCTGTGTCTGTATCTGTGTCTGTGTCTGTGTGTGTCTGTGTCTGTGTCTGTGTCTGTGTCTGTGTCTGTGTCTGTATCTGTGTCTGTGTGTACCCATTATGGCTGTAAGTCAACCCATACTTAGTACAGTACCTGGAAGTGAGGACTTGGCTTGTCAATGACTCCACACTCCACAATGACTCCACACTCCACACCCAGTATTCCTATAACTGTACATACTGTGTCCTCACTTGTACACACTGCTCTTACTACATACCACTGCTCTTCTGTACATATCTCTCTATACTGTTCATAATCTGTCTATACTGTTCATAATGCACATATCCTTATATTTTTCTTTTAATACTACTGTTAATACACTGCACATATCTGTACATACTGTACATACCTGTTTATACTGTTCATACGGCATTCCATATTTATTCTGCTATTTACTCTAATGTTACTATTAATACATATATACTGCTTATACTGCATTGCCTATACAGCTCATATGCTGCTTACACTGTTCATACTGCATTCTATTTATTCTGCTTATAATGCTACTGCTAATTCATATACTGCTTACACTGCACTACTTATACTATACTACACTACTATACTGCACATATACTACACTACCTGTATATACTGTTCACACTGCACTTTTCTGCTTTTTTGCACTTCTGGTTAGACGCTAACTGCATTTCGTTGTCTCTGTACTTGTACTCTGCACAATGACAATAAAGTTGAATCTAATCTAATCTAATCTAATGTTGGAAACATTTCTTTGAGATTCTGGTCCATGATGACATGATTGCATCACGCAATTCCTGCAGATTTCTCAGGTGCACTTTAAAGCTGTGAAAACCACATTCCAAAGGTGTTCTATTGGATTCAGATCCGATGACTGGGAAAGCCACTGAAGAACTCATTGTCAATGTTCATGAAACCAGTTTGAGATGACTTTTGCTTTCTGACATGGTGCATTATCATGCTGGAAGTAGCCATTAGAAGATGAGTAAATTGCGGCCATGAAGTGATGCACATGGTCAGCAACAATACTCAAATAGGCTGTGGCATTCAAGCGATGATTGATTGGTATTAACAGGCCCAAAGTGTGCCAAGAAAACATTCCCCACATTACACCACCTCAGTACAGGTGTTCCTAATAAAGTATGTACTGTATATTATCAAATGCTATTTCATTCCAATGTTTACTTTCAATTAGGTTGTGCAGCTTTTAATTAAGCAAATGAAATCCTCTGCAAATTGACCAGTGATTGTCTGATGTCAGAAATCAGGGACATCCTGATTAATCAAGAGATTAATTGCACACAATCCTCTAGAGCAGGGGGGTTCTCAACCTTTTGCAGTTGGGGCCCCCCCTCCTCCCGTGGCGCCACCCCCCCCTTCCCGGCGCCACCCCCACTACACCACCTTGCATAGATAGATAGATAGTTAGGATAGATAGATAGATAGATAGCCTAGGCTAGGCTATTATTGTTAGGCCCACACTATTATTATTATTATTATTATTATCATCATCAGTAGCGGTAGGTAGGCCTATTATCATTACTAGGCTATTGTTATAATTGGCAGTAGCACCAGACTTCTAATGTGAGCTTGCAGGCATTATTTTTATTATTATTATATTATTATTATTATTATTATGAGTAGTGGTAGGCCTATTATCATTACTAGGCTATTGCTATATAATTATATGAGGTTACATGCTTTATTGTTGTTGTTATTATTATTATTATTATTATTTATTTTTTTTATTTTTTATTATTATCATTATCATTATCATCATCAGTAGGCCTATTATCATTACTAGGCTATTGCTATAATTGGGAATTGGCACCAGACCTCTGATATGAATTTATGCTTTATTATTGTTATTATTACTAGGCCTAATAGTGGGCATATCATCTGCATTTTTTACAGATGCTTGCAGGTAGGCGATGTTAATGTGAGACCTGAGCCTGCTTTGCCTTGCAAAGATCCTCAATTCTTGGCGCAATGTCTGATAAACATAGCCTCAAATCATCCTCGATTTGTGCACGATTGCGGTATTTCGTTTTGAGTGCAGTAATTTTTGAGAATCCTGCCTCACACAAATATGTCGATAAAGGGAGGAGAATCTTCAAGGCGACGTCACAGAGTTAGGGTATTCCTGCATCAATGCTGCCCAGAATGACGAAAGAGGGCAGGAGTAAAGAGTTCCTTCAGCCTACTGTCACTCTTCAGCTCAATAAGCTGTTCCTGCATATCAATTGACAACTCGTTTGCTATGCACACAAATGGATCTCGAACCCACGCAAAAGAGCGATAATCCTCTTTTAAAGTACGTCGCAAATTGTTTTCTCATTGCTGACAGGTGCTCAGACGCTTGAAATAGAGAGGAGAAATCGTGTGACGTGCCTGCATCAGTGATAAAGTCTGCAAGGCTGATGCGGCCATGCCAGAGGTCAAGTTTTTGTGTGAAGGTGTCCACTGTCTGCGAGGAGCAAAATATGAGTTTCGCGGCCTTGCAAAGACAGGTTGAGGCCATTCAAGCGGTCAAATATATCGACCAAATAGGACAGAGACGCAAGCCACATTGTGTCATCCAGATGCTTCGCCAGATCTGATTTGATTTGTCAAAAAACCACTTCACCTCCTCTTGCAGCTCATACAACCGCTGTAACACCCGCCCCCTGGAGAGCCAGCGAACTTCAGTGTGCAGAAGCAGCTGTTCGTGCCCTGACCCCATCTCCTGGGCAGAGGACCCCAAACAAGCGAGAGTTTAGTGGCCGTGTGATTTGATGAGATTTATCATTTTCACGGATTGGTTCAGCACGGAGTTTTTAGCAGCTAGTGGCTTCGCGATGGACCATGCAATGTGTCCATTTCACAAGTGGAGCTACTTGCTGAACGCGAGCAGCTAGGCCACGCTCACGGCCCGTCATTGCCCGCGCACCATCCGTGCATAGGCCAACGCATCGGTCCCAAGCCAAACCATTTTCATGGATAAATATATCGAGGACATTGAAGATGACTTCTCCTGTAGTGTGCGATCTGCCAGCACCTCGGCACACACGACACACTGAGGTCTCAGATCAGCTGTGACTGTAAACCCAAACTGCAGGTATGCTTCATCGTACCTTCGAAGCTTTTTTGCAGCTGGTGATGCGTCGGTTGCCTTGTTGGTCCTCACTAGAAATCTCTCAATTTTTGTTTGGTTTTGAAATAATTTGGATGTGGATTAGTTGTGTTTTCAATAAAGTTTAGGCTATGATGTAACGATGTGTGTGTGGCTATGTTGAGAGACTAGTATCGGGGGGCTAATCAGTCGGGACTTAGGCACGATCTTTAATACAACAGTACACAATAACGATTTTGCAGGCAATGCAGATTTTATTTTAAGACTTAACAATTGTAGTCCTTTGTGAGTGAGTGTGTGTTGTGTGTCTTAGGCGCGTGGGTCGTATAGTTGTGTTGCAACACGGTGAAAAAGTTGCTAGCTAGTTAGCTAGTGCACGCCAAGCAGTTAAAAAATTACTGGCTAGGGCTGAGATGGGGATAATCTTTAAAAGACTGTTTGTGGGGTTAGTCTTTGAAAAGACTGTTTGGGTTTTGAAGTATAGGCCTAAGTAAATCGATATCGAGATTGATAACAGATAGACTAGCGAGAGCTGGCACAAGCGACCTTGGCAAGAGACTAGGACTAGAGTGAATGGAGCTACGACGCGTGTGCGGACGCTTATATAGTAGCACTTACGTGACGTCGCGCCACAGGCTCAAAATACTACCCCCTGTATTGGTAGATTTGAAATGAAACTGTGTGGTTGATTTGTTTGTGTGTTATTATAGTCCAACCACTTGCATTTCGACATGGGGGGGGAATCTGTTGCATCTCCTTTGTAGGTCTACTAATAGCCAGTGAGTCCGTGATTTTTTCGTGTTTTTTTTCCCCCTCCCATCCTGTAGCCAACTCGCGCCCCCCCGGGAGAGTGTCCACTGCTCTAGAGGGAGAGAGAGCCTGTTCAGTTACGCTAAGTAAACTACATATGGAGTCGTGGAGCTCTGATATGATCAGTGTATGTGGACTCAGTTCACAGAGTCATTCAACAGTCATGGAACAAACAAAGAAAGACCAGATTTCTCAATTTGAACATTTATTCAATATTGCTGATATTATTTTGCACAGGTAATTTTCTATGATAGATATCTAGTTCCTTTCCTGCTTAGCTTCAGATGTTTGGGGTCATTGTCTTGATGGGGCACCATCCAATGAGTTCAGAGGCATTTTCATTTCTCTTGGAGGATTTTTCTGTACACTTCAGAATTCATTCTGCTGCTGTCGTCAGCAGTTACATCATCATCAAGTGTTAGCCAGTTCTAGTGGCCGCCATAAATGCCCAAACCATAACACCCCCTCCACAATGTTCACAGATGAGGTGGTATGCTGTGGATATTGTGCAGTTCCGTTTTTCTCCAAACTTTCCTCTTGCAATCACTCTGGTACATGATAATATTTATCGAATCTGTCCACAATACCTTTTTCCAGAACTCTGCAGGCACAACCTGACTAACCGGGAGACACCCATCAAGCCAATTGTCCATATACCTCAAAACAAACAACTGAAGATGGCTGCAAAACATCACCAGAGAAGGCACCCAGCTTCTAGTGGGGTCAATGGGTCACAGACTTCAGGCAGTTGCATGCGAAGGGTTTTCAACCGAATACTAAACATGAGTGCTTAATTTGGTCTTTATATGAATCTGACCCATTACATTTGGTGCCCTGCAATAGGGGGACTATGTATAAAAAGTGTTGTCATTGCTAAATGCTAAATGGTGAAACCATATGTACACAAATACCCTCAAATAAAAGATGGGAATCTATAAGTTAATCTCAGAGTAAGCGTAACACTGTTACCATAACATATATATTAAATACGCCTTCGGGCTACACATTCCCTCTCTCTGTGTGCCGTCATTTGGTTCCTCAGATGTTCCTGTGTAACATTCCACTGCTGTGAGGAGTCACTAGCTATCGTCCGCCTTAGACTGAAAACCCATCTCTTCAGGCTACATCTTGACTGTCCCTCCTAAAGACCTCTTCATCCCACTACCCCCCTGTACAGTTTCTATACTGTAAATAATAATAATTAAAAAAAAAGAATAAAAGAAAAGTGAAAAAAACATCTTCTAGCATTGTGACTGCCAATGGCCGCGGGTCCTAGCATAGATTTGTTTTTCTTGTGATGACTGATGTATACATGATTTACTTATTTCAGACAAATGTACTTGTACTTGTTGTAAGTTGCTTTGGATAAAGGCATCTGCTAAATGTCTAAAATGTAATGTATCAACCTACAACAAAATGCCCAGACCTACTTATTCATCAAACATGTAATACTGACATTGTCTTCAAAGGGGGATACTGTTGTAATAGGAGTTGGATTGGAGAGCCTTAAAGTATATGCGCACACACACACACACACACACACAAACACAAACATTAGAACGTGTTGGCCAGAGTTTCACCCTCAAACCAGCATGACTCGTAACTGAAAATACGAAAACTAGCATAGATTTTGAGTTAGCTTGCCAAATGAGCCAGTCTCATTTCCCATTAAACCAAATGCACAGAAACACACAGACACACACACACACACACACACACACACACACACACACACACACACACACACACACACTGATTTGTAATATATGTTCTACCTTACGGCAGACAAAGACAATCTAACTTAGCCATTGGCTACAGTGTGTGTGTGTGTGTGTGTGTGTGTGTGTGTGTGTGTGTGTGTGTGTGTGTGTGTGTCTAAGTCTAAGAATGTTGCGTGACAGCTTCTCTCCATTTCCAATGAAGGAGTTGAGGTTTTAGATAGCAGTTGGCATGATTTCAATCTAGAACAACAAAAGGCCTCAAAAACCTAAAGGGCTTAATTGCCTGCATCAAACATGTAAAGCTGACAATGACAATGATGCTGTTGTAATAGGAGTTGGATTGGAGTGCCTAAAAGTACACACACACACACACACACGAATGAATGGATAGAACGTTCAGCGTTCCGCTTGGTGTTACAGAAAACCAACACCAGGTGGTGCTGTTGACCATGTATTGTCAAAGGCAAAACAAATAGTTGTGCTTTGATTTGATTCCAGAGGTACTTGCAATGGAATCTCAGTCCACCATTAGATAGCATCTTGTGTTGTAGGCTACCCTTTATCCAAACTTTCCCAAATTGCTCTGTTTAGGAATGTGTGCTGACTCTTGGAAAACAAACTAAACTAGGCCCAGATATTAAGATATTGGCTCCTGTCACTTCAAGCTGTGGGTCGCCCTTTTCCCTGCCACTAAAAATGGTATGTAAATGTTTTGTAGAAGACAATGGCAGTGAACTTTTCTATAATCTGTAACATAGTTCCAATTACCAATTGTGATTATTATTAATCACAATAATGTCAAACGTAAATGCCTTTAAGAGAAAGAAAATTGTGAGAGAGTGATGTGAGAAATGTGTGTGTGTGTGTGTATGTGTGTGTGTGTGTGTGTGCTTATGCTTGCCTGTGTGGTCGCATGTTTGCATGAGTGTGTGTTGGCTTGTGCTAGCGCGTGCATGTGTTTGGTCTTGCATGCTTGCAACCGTGTGTGTGTGTGTGTGTGTGTGTGTGTGTGTGGGCTTGTGCGTGCGTGAGTGTATGACTCAAGGCTAGGCTACAGATAGCTCTGGTAACTCTAGCAGTGCTACTGGACTGTGTGTGAGCGTGTCTGAGTGCTGTGGAACTGTGTATGTGGCAGACAGACCCGGAAGAGACAGAGACAACCTCAGTGAACCCTCATCCACAACCTCTGCTACTCTATCAGAGTCTATGGTGACACAACACAGACCTAGAGTGTCAGTATTTGCTGAGTCATCTGGGCTAATGCTAAGCTAACACTGTGGGTACAGTCAGAAGTGTTTGCTGAGTCATCTGGGCTAATGCTAAGCTAATACTGTGAGGACCGCATTAATGCATTTCTATTTGTTGTGGCTTTTAAGTAGTAGGCCTTATTGGTTATCATTGACTACACTAAATGGCATGGCCCGTCCTACATGACAATAAGGTAATTGTTCAGGGAGCTGCTGACATTTCCCCCCAATAAGGATGTTTGGTTTGGGAACAGTTAGGTTTGGAAGTTGTCTTAGTGTTAGTGAGCATCAAGCTCTCTCCCATAGGAAGTGTAAAGAGGACTTGGAGAGGTCTGAAGCTCTGCTGAGAGCAAGTAGAGAAGGTGCTGATCTGTGATGAGCTCTGAGGCACACACCCACACACACACACACACACACACACACACACACACACACACACACATATATATATGTGTATATAAATATAATATAAGCCATTTAGCGGACGCTTTTATGCAAAGTGACTTACATTGCAGTGAGTACATACATTTATCAGTATATAGTATATATAGTATATATATATATATATACTATATATACCACCCTGAGATGGATGAGATTCAGCATTAAGCACTCTCTTATATAACGTGTGTGTGTGTGTGTGTGTGAGGTACTGAAGTACTACTAGTATAGTATGCAGTGTGTGTGTTTGTGTGTGTGTGTGTGTGTGTGTGTGTGTGTGTGTGTGTGTGTGTGTGTGTGACACCACAGTCTCTGTCCACCCTGAGATGGATGTAATTCATTAAGAAGTGTAACAGAACAGCTTCAAGTTTACAAGGCCTGAACAGGTCTGCCTCATGCAGGCCTGGGTTATTCCTCGGCAAAGTATTGATTGTAAAACTGGGTGTCTTCTCTCTTATTAAAATGGCATGAAAGGAATGGAACAACTAAGTGTGTGTTTACGAGTGTCCCAATGTCTCCCCAGTTGGGATGTCGCTACAGTATTAGACTGTGACATACTCAGGAAAATGTAAAATTCCCTCATTGAGATTGTATGTGTTGTACATATACTTATGTAATCCTCACATCCCTTTTATAGGCCTAGAGGTACCTCATGTGGTGCGGAAATATCAATAAAAACGTTTCATTTTATTTTACAAACGTATTTTCTTTGGTGGAACAGGGAGTTGTTGACAAGGCGTTGGTGCGGCCATTTTAGGAGTTCTTATCAGTCAGAGAAGTGTCTGGTGATGCTCATGACCCTCTCAGTGTCACACCTCTTTGGAACTACAAACGAGTCAATCAATCCAGGCCATACCAGGTGTGTGGCTACTGCTGTCCTCATACAAGGCTTTTAAGGTCCCAGTATTTCCCTGCATTGGACATAGTAGGCCTCTTCAAGAAACGTGGGAAAACATAACAGTAATACATATGTAAAGTGTGGTTAGAGAGAGCGGTGGTCCAACAACATGAGTGTGTAAGACCAGCTTGTCTTCAGAGGTGTCTAAAGGCCTCATCATTAGAGTTAGTCTTCTCCGTGTGCCTTTATTTACCTGAGGTCTCGCAGGACAGCGTGGGCACGTCGACAAGTTCCCCACGGGACCTCCTGACCCGTGTAGTCGCCACGGTGAGTGTTTGGACAGCGCTGGTATCAAAGTTGCGGTGGGGAGCCTGAGCCAGCCCGGGCTTCCCCAGGCTAAGTGGACATTTCCTGGGGAAGCGGGGAACAGATTGGCCCCAGTGCGGAGGGACAACATGGAGGAGAATCAATGCCCTCTTTGTGAGGAGCTGGGAGTGAGAGGGAGAGGCTGGGGTAGTATAGTAGCAGCACCAGCAGGGGTTCTCCTACCCAGCCTCTCTCTCTCTCTCTCTCTCTCTCTCTCTCTGTCTCTCTCTCTCTCTCTCTCTCTCTCTCTCTCTCTCTCTCTCTCTCTCTCTCTCTCTCTCTCTCTCTCTCTCTCTCTCTCTGTCTCTCTCTCTCTCTCTCTCGCTCTCTCTAATTATTGAATTGTCCCTAACCGAAAAGACCACTTTAGTGATGTTTTTGGGAGACTGTATTTGGGAAAGTGTACCTGGGTCTCATGTGTAGACAAACCACCTCCACTACACTGGCATATGAAGTCAGCCCCGGGAAGTGGCAGGGAGAGGAGAGGGCAGGAAGTCTCTCTACCGGCCAGAGGACATAATGAAGTCTCTCTACCGGCCAGAGGACAGAATGAAAGACTCAGAAATTGTCTCTAGTGTGTACAGTTCTGGCCCATAACAGCAGCTGATTCCTCTCCGCCCTTTAACATCGCAGGGCTGGTAGATTCAGAGAGGAGTTTTGGCACTACAGCAGAGCAACTTTTAACTGTTTAGGCCTATCTACAGTATTTGTTTATGGTTTATGATTTTCTTCAGGGAAACTTACAAACAGGCTGATACATTAAATAAGCAATCATCTGAGACACGCACACACACGTGAGCACACACACAAAGACACACAAGTGTGCATGCGCACACACG
>NC_139663.1:15471209-15488709 GCF_951799395.1 Argentina silus
TCTCTCTCTCTCTCTCTCTCTCTCTCTCTCTCTCTCTCTCTCTCTCTCTCTTTCTCTCCCTTTCCTTTCCCTGGGGGTTTGGGTTTAGGACCCTAATGATTGTTTAGAGGGTGTCCCTGCAGACAGCCTGTCTGCAATCATGATCATTATGACACAGGGAAGGTTGGTGGAGGTAGAAATCGGAGTCCTCTGATTTCCACCTCCACCAGCCTCCTCCATTATGACATGGTGTTGTGTGATGATGAGGGTGTTAACCATGCTGATATCTCTCTATGGAAGATTAACACTCAACTGTGATTGGCTGCAAATCACTTACAGCACTGTCATTTGGTGAGAAGCCCCTGCCTTTGGTGAGAAGTGTTCTGGTCTGTTGTTGTGTTAGCATGCCTGCTATGTTCTGGTCTGTTGTTGTGTTAGCATGCCTGCTATGTTCTGGTCTGTTGTTGTGTTAGCATGCCTGCTATGTTCTGGTCTGTTGTTCTGTTAGCATGCCTGCTATGCTCTGGTCTGTTGTTCTGTTAGCATGTCTTAATGGGTAGTGGGTGGAGAGAGACAGGTGGTGTTTTGGAGGGGTGTGTGTGTTTGGGTGGAGGTAGGCTCCTGTAATTGTAGGTGAGCTGTGGAATCGGGCAGGTAGCCAGGTAGGACTCATACCTGTGGAGAACAGGTAATAAGGGGGCTTTCACGTGTATGTGTGTGTGTGTGTGTTTGTGTGTGTGTGTGTACAAATGAGCTCCATTATGCATGAAATTAGAAAATGTTAGCAACATAACGTCACTAGAGTATGTAAAGTTTTGCTTCCCTATGTATATTTGATGCTCTCTCACATGGATCCATACAGCTGTTAGACATATGTGGTTCCGTCTCCAACCCTTTTCTCCCTCTCTCTCTCTCTCTCTCTCTCTCCCTCTCCCTCTCCCCCTCTCTCTCTCTCCCTCCCCTTCTCCCCTTCTCTCCCTCTGGGTCTCCAACCCTTCTCTCCCTCTCCCCCCCCCCTCCCCTCCCCCCTCTCTCTCCTTCACTCTCTCCCCCTCTCCTTCTCCCCCTCTCCCTCTCTACCTCCCCCTCTCCCCCTGTCTCTTTGGAGCCATGTCAGGGGTTGTTGGCACTTTTCTTTTCTTTTTCCTTTCTTTTCCTCTCTTTTTTTTTTCTTTCCTTTTTTTTCTGGCTCGTTTTTTCGTCCCACACACTCCAGCGCTCTCCCTCTCCCTCTCCCTCTCCCTCTCCCTCTCTCCCTCTCTCCCCCTCTCTCCTGCTCTCCCACTGTTGATGTGGCAGTCAGGGCGGAACAGGAGGAGGAAGAAAGAAAGAGAAGAACAAGGAGGAGAGAGAGAAAAGAGAGGAGTGAGAAAGAATGAGTGATAAATCAAGTCTCTCACAGTACAGTAGATGCCAGCCATAGCCTGATGAGTTGGTCGCTTTTCGTTGAATGGAATAATTACACTAAATATCTCAAACATACAGTATGTTCCACATTTTTTTGACAGCCTGGTTGGATGTTCTGGGTTTCTCTGAGAGTGGCGGCTTTAAATGGACGCCGCACAGCATACACACACTGATGTGGAACAGATAGGAAAGGCTGAGGCCGTTAGATAAACAGCACTGATCCCCTGTATTAGTATAGCTCTCGTAATGACGGCAGAGGTACACACACACACACACACACACACACACACACACACACACACACACACACACACACACACACACACCACACACACATGCACACAGCTCTGTTGCTTAGGACCGGGGGTTGACACATAGCTAACAAACATACACACACACACACACACACACACACACACACACACACACACACACAGATGACACACACACGCACACACACGCACACACACACACACACACACACACACACGCACACACACACACACACACCTCGGGGGGCAGCTGAACTGAAGTCCATGCTGGATCACTGCTTGGGCTTGATGGAAGATTGTTTCACACCAGCCACCTCTTCCCTCCCCCCTCCCTCCCTCCCTCCCTCCCTCTCCCTCTCTCTATCTCCCCCTCTCCCTCCTCCCTCCTTCCCTAATTCCCTGGGAGTTTCCTTGAGTGGCTGAAGAGCAGCCACGCCCACACACACACACACACACACACACACACACACACACACACACACACACAGACAGTGTTCTGTGCACCCTGACCCCTGTTGAGGGGGTGTGGAGTGTGTAAACCCCCTAACCTGGCTCTCGTGTCTGTGAACACACTAACCTAATGTTCCTAGTGGAAAGTTCAACTTATCACGTGCAGTACACTGTTTACTAAAGTGTATCAACAGTTTGAAATTGAAGGACAAGGTCAATGAAATATCAATTAAAAGATGTCATGTATGCCTCTTGTGTACTCTTGTATTTCTGCTCTTGCATGTGTCCTCTCTCTAAAATCAGCCCCTGTATCATATGTGGTGTTTCATAATAGGTTTTATAAAGTGTGATTATGTATTTGAGGGTAAGACTGTGTTGTAATAATATATGCCATTTAGCTGACACTTTTATCCAAAGCGACTTACATTGCAGTGAGTGCATACATTTCTGTATATATGGTCCCAGCGGGAATCAAACCCACAACCTAAGCGCCATGCTCTACCAACTGAGCCATAGAGGACCACTGGTGTTGTGACACCATATGTTCATTATACTGTATATATAGTATGTATTACAGTATATATGTAATAAAAATGAATTATTCAACAAAGCAGAGACATGTCTATAGCTGGTATGCCCCAAGGACACTGTAGGACGAGCCAGACATTATAGATGTTTCCTGCATTTAGAGACTGGAAGAGAGAGAGGGAGAGAGAGAGAGAGAGAGAGAGAGGAGGGAGAGGGAGAGCGAGGGGAGGGTAGAGAGGGAGAGAGAGGGAGAGAGAGAGGGATAGAGAGAGAGAGAGAGAGAGAGAGAGAGAGGGGAGGGAGAGGGAGAGAGAGGGGAGGGTAGAGAGGGAGAGAGAGAGAGAGGGGGGGGTAGAGAGGGAGAGAGAGGAGGGGTAGAGGGGCGGGGGGAGAGAGGGAGAGAGAGAGGGGGGGGATAGAGAGAGAGGAAGAGGCAGACATTGTAGTTGCAGTTGTAGACTGAAGCTTCTGCAGTGGAAACATCAACCATCCATGCATTCTAACTTAGCTATGCAGACAAAGAAAGAGAGATGTTATAGAGAGGGGAGAGAGAGAGAGAGAGAGAGAGAGAGAGAGAGAGAGAGAGAGAGAGAGAGAGACCAGATGGGATCTGTGTCCAACCAAGGAAACGACTCATATGGTCATGGAACAACGGGCCAATCACATACGAGCATCCCTACCATAAGCCCCAGCCCCCTCTTCCCCGTCATGCCCTAAGCTCCGCCCTGACGGTGACTCTCTCATTTTTGAGTGAGTGGGTCGAGACCTCCAGAGGGGACAGAACCCAGACAGAACCAGACAGAGCCCAATAGGACCAGACAGAACCCAGACACATGCCACAGTGGAGGGGCAACCATCTTGTTTTTAATGCAGTCAAATAAGCAGTTTGTGTTTTGTGAATCATCCACCTACAGATCATGAAAACAATATGTTTTCTGTGACAGAAAAAACTTCTTCTTTCTTTTTTTCAGTTGTTCATTTGGGAGGAGGATTAAACAGCTAAAACATTGTACACCACACAAGACACCATGTGACACCACAGCTGGGTTCGAGCAGCTCCTTCCACATCTGGAAATACGATACTTTCCCCCTCCCTCTCTCCTCTCCTCCTTCATCCACCCGTCCCCCTTCCTTTTTTTCCTCTCCTCTCTCTCTTCTCTCAGTGTGACGTGAGTGTCTGGGTGTTCGGGGGCTTTGTGCACTTCCTCCGCTGGCCACCGGGGGGACGTAGGGTTGGGTCTGTGAACACCCACCACCCACCGTCCAACACACACACAGACACACAGATGTTTCAGTAACACTCTGTAGGTAAAACCCATTGTAGACCAACGTATATCAACAGAGTCAACAAACTGTTGAGATAAAGTGATACAGATTTTTTTTCCAAATATGGAAAATATTTCAAACACGCACCAACAGCACTGTGAACGACAGCGAAGGGTTCACATGTGTAAGGTATTCATCTGATTGGTCAAGGTGGTTTAGTGACTCCAGCTAAAGAATGATAGTGAGTCAGAGATGACCACTTCCTGTTCCAGGGGAGACGCTTCCTGCCTGAAAAAATGTAAACAGTCATTGAGATTAGGAAGCGGACAGGCACAAATAAACATGGTTGAAGGGGAGGGCTTAATGGGAGGGAAAGAGCGAGGGGGGGGGGGGAGAAAGAGAGAAAGAGAGAGCGAGTGAAGGGAAGGGGAAAGAAAGAGCAGGGGGAGTGAGAGAGGGAGAGAGAAAGGGGAAAGAGAGCAGAGGGATGGTGGGAAAGAGAGAGTGAGAGGGAGAAGAGAGGGAGAGAAGAAGCGAAGGAGAAAGGAAGGGGAGACGACAGCAGAGAGAGGAAGGGATGAAGGGAGTGAGGGAGAGAGGAGTGGAGGGAGGGAGGGAGGGAGGAATAGAAAGTAGGCCACATCACTGTCAGTGTAGCTGATGACTAATGCTGGCCTGAGATTTTGCTCCACATAATTAATTCACTATGGCTTCCACTGTCCTACTCTCTCTAACTGGGTCTCCCTGCTCTGCACAGGCGTGTGTGTGTGTGTGTGTGTGTGTGTGTGTGTGTGTGTGTGTGTGTGTGTGTGTGTGTGTTAGTGTGTGTGTGTGTGTGTGTGTGTGAGCGTGTGTGTGTGTGTGTGTGTGTGAGCGTGTGTGTGTGTGTGTGTGAGCATGCGTGTGTGCATGCGTGCATTCACACCCCACTCCTGCGGATCTTCTGTGGATCTCATCAATGCCCTGACATTCCAGGAGCTCCTTTGTCACACAGACCTGTGAGCCAATTGGACAGCACCTGTCTCTCTGTCGAGTCCCGCCTCTCTCCTGCCCCCCCCCAGCCCCTCCCCCCCATCTGTCCCTGGGACAGAATCTGAGATGGAGGGCTGACACGTTGTTACTCCTCCTAACCCCCAGGGGGCGTCCCTCTGACCAGAGCCCACAGTAGGCCTATTCAAGCGACACAGTGGTGAGGTGTGTTCCTCTGATACCAGTAACGTGCGGTGGGGTCTCAGTCTGGGGAGGCAGCAGCAAACCAGAGAGGTATTTTTGATCTATCTGTGAGTATCTGCTGATACCGGGTAGGGATTCGCTAAAAAGATATTTTCTTTTTTACGTGCAGCGCTAGCGTACCCCCTTTGAAAAAAACACTCGCCTTGCACATTTTGCAACAAGCAGTTTTAGTGAAGTAATTCCAGACAGCAGACATGGTTGTTATTGTCCTCACCACTCGAGAGCGTGTCATCTCAGCTGTGTGGCTGCCAGTCGACAGCACACATGATTGGCCGTTTTTGTTGTTGTTTAAAAATATGTTTGTAGGGCATTTCTGCTTTATTGGGGATAGAGATTGACAGGAAGGATAGGTGAGAGAGAGAGAGAGGAGGGATGACATGCAGGATATATCGATGGCCGGAATCGAACCAGGGACCTTGCGATGATATGGTATGCGCCTTAGTGTGCTACGCCGCTGAGCACCCCCGACAGCGCACGTTTGGCCGTTTTTTAACAACAGTTTGCACCATGGCATCGGATCAGTGAATAGCATTCTCTAAATCTTCGATTACCAGGGGCGCTCAGTGGCGTAGCACACGAAGGCGCATACCATATCGTCGCAAGGTCCCTGGTTCGATTCTGGCCATTGACATATCCTGCATGTCATCCCTCCTCTCTCTCTCACCCATCCTTCCTGTCAATCTCTACTATCTCTGTCCCAATAAAGCAGAAATGCCCTAAAAAAAACCATATTTAAATGCCGATTCAGCATTTTAGGCTAACACCGTCCCGATACCGACGTTCAGCATCGGATCGATTCATCGCCACCTGTGATACAACGCTATGTACTGTAGTCTACGATGAGAAGTCAGTCTGCCACGTCGACCAGGGAGGGGTGTGTGTGTGTGTAAAGGTGCTTACAGTGGTTCTCCTCTCATCTTTATGGGCCGGTTTTAAAGGGGTCCCCCCTCGGTGCTTCTACCCAGCTGGGGGTGAGGGTACTGGGCTCATTTCTCCCCTCTTAAAGACCCCTTGTTTCCATAGGTCTGGAACAACAACAACAACACACACACACACACACACACACACACACACACACACACACACACACACATATTAAAGTCTCTTTCCCTGCCCTCTGTTATCTATTAGCGTTTAGCATGTTAGCAGGGGGTTTATAAGCAGCGGGGGGGGGGGGGTCTGGGCACCTTTGATGTCCCCATGTACCTGCTAAGGGCTTTGGGCAGCGAGCCTCACCATGGGCCCAGGCTGTAAAGGCCCTGTTAGCAGCCAGGTAATGAAGTTACGTTGAGGCCCAAGGATGAGGCCCCTGCTGGGGGTGGGCCCATTACCTGACTGCCACGGGGATGGAGGAGCTGGAAGTGTTAGAGTGGGTGTGTGTGTGTGTGTGTGTGTGTGTGTGTGTGCGTGTGTGTTTGTCAGTGTGTGTGTGTGTGTGTGTGTGTGTGTGTGTTTGTCAGTGTGTGTGTGTGTGTGTGTGTGTGTGTGTGTGTGTGTGCACTCTGATCATTAGATTGAAGATGAAGAGAGGTGGATAGGAAGAAAGGGAGGATTAAGAGTCATTAGTAATGTGGTGGGCTCTCTGGGGTTGGTAGGCCTTTGTAGTACCTCTGACTACTAGGCTCACTGACTACTATAGTGCTTTATAAGCAGGGCCTATGTGGTGTTTGACTACCATAGTGCTCCATAAGCAGGGCCTACGTGGTTTTTGACTACCATAGTGCTTCATAAGCAGGGCCTACGTGGTGTTTGACTACTATAGTGCTTCATAAGCAGGGCCTACGTGGTGTTTGACTACTATTGTGCTTCATAAGCAGGGCCTATGTGGTGTTTGATGGTCAGCAGTTCTACAGTATATCTATGGTGCTTTTAGTCCTTTTTCCGAACGGAGCCTCGTATAGCCTGTTCCCCTTGGGGGAATGGGGGGATCCTGTCCCCTAGTCCATAACACACACACACACACACACACACACACACACACACACACACACCTGCTGGTTTCTGGCTCCCCATTAAAGAGACCCTGAGACCTGAGGACACTGTAAACACACCAGGCTACCCAGCATGCTCTCTGGCGCTGCTCCTTGATCCTACCCTGTGTAAAAGTGCTGCCGTGGGCAACACTAGGGTTGTGGACCCCCAATACCCCCCCCTCTCCCTCACACACACACGCACATTCACACGCATACACGCACATGCACACGCACACACACACACACACCCAGGAATATTAAGAATTAAAAAACCACCCGACTTGTAGCCCGAATGTTGCTGGTTCAAATCACACCGGGGACACTATTCTTGTTTTCGTGCTAATTGTTGTTGCTCATGCTAATATGTGCTTATGCCTTCCCCAGACAACTTACTTAACCACTGGAACCTTAACCACTGGAAGTTAATGCCTAACCATAATCAGTCAAAGTTAATGCCTACATTTCACCAGTTGAAGTTAATGCTTAATACTGCATTAACTATGTCGCAGGTCGCAAGTCGTAATTCACGTAACTCTTATGCAACGTATCTTAAGTTTTTGACGTATCTTGCGTCAAAACAGGTGGTCAAACGCTGGTATAGCCACATAATACGATCAGCCAGACCGTATTTCCTGCGCTGCAGAAACGATCCCCCAGAACGTAATAATTTGGAGACATTTGAAGTCTGTGTTGACTTCTACTTGTATCTAGCTCTCTCTCTCTTTCTCTCTCTCTCTCCCCCCTTTGCTCTCTCTCCCTCTCTCTTTCTCTCCCTCCCCCCCCCCTCTCTCCTCCTCTCTCCGTCTGTCCCCCCTCCCTTCTCATCTCTCTCTGAGATTTATTTTATTTAATTGATTTATTAAATAAATATATCAAATTGTATTTTATCAGACTAAAAATATCTCCATTGGCTCTTCCAATACAAACTTGCTTCCAATATAAAACTTCCAATACAACAAAGGTTTTATTGATACCAAAAACTGTACCTAGGCATTTAATGGGCTATTGGTTTTGGTGTGAATGGTACCGAACCACAAGGAAGGACCCACTAAATCTTGAACCCTCTAAACTCCTTGGTAACTCGGTGTGAGAGGGATTTTTGTCTCCAGACAGCTTCGTTCATTGTCATGGTATTCTTTGATTGTGGTGCAATCACTTTAATGTACCAGTGGATTACTTCTGTGATGCAGTAATATCAGAATCAAATGACAATTCCAATACGTGATTCCACCCTCCCTGTCTACCTTCATCTCATCGTCTCCTCTCCTGACCTCTATCTCCTGACCCTGTGTGCCAATGACACGTTTCCAACAAGTATCACGTTAAGGATCTGGGGATCTCATCCCACCAGTTTTCCTTTACGTCTCATTTTTCCACAACCCCAGGATTCTGGAATCTCTGAAAATTGATTCAGGATGTTCCTATTTATCAAGCTTTGGGCTCTGGATAGGTGCAAGTCTCCACCTCCTCTCCTTCTCCACCTCTCATTCCCTCCACCTCCTATCCTCCTCCTCCTCCACCTCTCCTTTACCTCTCCACCTCAACTCCTCCCCCCCTCTTCCTTCTCTTCCTCTCCTCCATTTCCCTCCCTCTTTCACTTATCCCCCTCCTCCACTAGACCTGTCTGTCTCTACCAGACCTGTCTGTCTCTACCAGGCCTGTCTGTCTCTACTAGACCTGTATTTCTCTGCTTGACCTGTCTGTCTCTGCTAGGCCTGTCTGTCTCTACTAGGCCTGTCTGTCTCTACTAGGCCTGTCTGTCTCAACTAGACCTGTCTGTCTCTACGAGACCTGTCTGTCTACCAGGCCTGTCTGTCTCTACTAGGCCTGTCTGTCTCTACTAGACCTGTCTGTCTCTCCTCTGGCTGGCGTGTACCAAGGCCTGTCCTTTCACTTTATCCTAGCGAGGACTCTGGAAAAGCTGCCGTCTGCTTTAGTCATCCAGTTTAAAAGCTCTCTGGAGAGTTTGCCTCAGCAATGCAATACTGGCCCTGGACATCTATCTCCACTGCACAGAGAACGAGAGAGAGAGAGAGAGAGAGAGAGAGAAAAAGAGGGAAAGAGAGAAAGAAAGAGATAGAAAGAGAGAGAAAAGTGAAGTGACAGAGACTAATGTGAACCGGTTCTGTTAAACCCACCATTTTAATTCACCTCAGTCTAGCACACTCTTTGTGTGTCCATCTCAAGAAAAACAAACAGTAAATTTTGCCGACAGTCAAAACCCAGTTAGGAGTCCATTAGATGACAGGGTTGTAAACAGTTGGTTTCTACAGTATGATTATGTTCTGGAAGGCCCTTTAACAGAACTCCTTAGTTACGGTCACCAGAACGTGTGCAACCTTAAAGCCAACCATGTCTTTGTGACAGTGGAAGCAGAAATCGGGCCTGACCATCCTGTTGATGATTGGCTCTCAGGCCTGGTCATCTGACCATCCATCTGATGATTGGCTCTCAGGTGTGTGGGTGTGTGTGTGTGTGTGTGTGTGTGTGTGTGTGTGTGTGTGTATCATCTGTGCATGTGTGTGTGTGTGTATCATCTGTGCGTGTCTGTGTGTGTGTGTGTATCATCTGTGCATATATGTGTGTGTGTGTGTGTGTGTGTGTAGAGATGTGTCCAACACCTGGTGGTAAGACCTGCTCTCTCAGGAACCAGGTGACAGGGATGGTGTTGTTGGGAGAGTTTTCACACAAACATTCCTGTAAAAGGCTGAAGACTGCTGCCTTGTTGGAAGCTGTACGCACAACAAAACATGTTGATCAGTTCAAGCCGGTAGAATGAAAGGCCGCTTCAGTGTGTCCATATGTGAGTTTGGTTGGGCTTCTCATGAACTTGAATATGGTCATTTGTGTTGTAAATCCATTTCTGATCCATTTCTGTTCGGTATCAATATCTGGCCAGAAAAGGGAAGTGTTTGTGTGTGTTTGTATGCGTGTGTGCGTGCGTGCGTGTCTGTCTGTGCCTGCTTAGCCTCAAGAGTCTCTTTCATAGCACCATCCCTCATTTCAAAGCCAGGGCCTGAATCAGAGTCATCCCTTTTTCCACTCCTCCATGTTCATTCTCCGTGATCCAATCTCCTTCTTCAGTCTCTAAATCACATTCCTTAAGTTCAGGGATGTTTCATTGGCTGTTGACTAGCATCTACAGTTAGCATTTTAAACATTAACGTTAACACCTCTAAATGGTTTATTTTTTCTCTTTTAATTGTTGTATTCAACCCCAAAGAAGTCGACAGTATTTCTCTCTTCCCCTCTTTCTGCATTACTTCTTTTTCCCCTCTGCTTCATCCCTCCCTTTCTGTCCCCCTATCCTCTCCTTCCTCATTTCTCCCCGATCGCCTTCTCATTCTATTCCTTCTCTTTCCTTCCTCCCTCCCTCCCTCCCTCCCTCCCTCCCTCTCTCTCTCTCTCTGTCTCTCATCCCTCCTCCCTGGCTCTCTCCATCTGTCTGGCAGGACACCAGTGTGAGAGGAGAGAGGGAAGAGAGTGAGGAAGGAGGAAGAGAAGAGAGAGGGAGGAAAGGAGGAGGTAGAACCCAGTGGTCAGAGTGCTTAGTCTCCCTCCACACTGTAATGATACACTGTGTGAATCTCCTCCGTCCGGCCGACTCTCCCTGCTCTCGCTAGCCTCTAATCTAACATGTATTTATAGAGCTTAACTGGCCTGGTGTTCATGCTGCTCCCTGGCCACACACACACACACACACACACACACACACACACACACACACACACACACACACACACACACACACACACACACACACACACATACACACACACACACACACATACACACACACACACACACACACACATCCAACGTATGTGGTTCTCAGGCCATACAACGTGGAGGCAACATTACATTGTGTTATTTTCAACCTGACCACCGTTTGAACTCAGGGGCAGGGAAGACATTTAGCCAGATTTAGTAATTGAAAGAGAGGGCAAAGAAGGACAAAATATGTCTATATGAACAATAACATAACAATAACTGAATCTATCTCAAATCAGAATATAACATGATGACATATATTATAGATGTCCATATACAGCATATGCAGGGTAATGATAGAATATACAGTACCAGTCAAAAGTTTGGACACACCTTCTCATGCAATGGTTTTTCTTTATTTTTTATTATTTTCTACATTGTAGATTAATATTGAAGACATCAAAACCATGAAGGAACACATATGGAATTATGTAGTAAACAAAAAAGTGTTAAACAAACCAGAATATGTTTTATATTTTAGATTCTTCAAAGTAGCCACCTTTTGCTTTGATGACAGCTTTGCACACTCTAGGCAAGGTGTGTCCAAACTTTTGACTGGTACTGTATATTCTATCATTACCCTGCATATGCTGTATATGTTTATCATTGCCCTGCATATATATATATATATATACATACACACACATTTATTTTACATTTACATTTATGCCATTTAGCAGATGCCTTTATCCAAAGCGACTTACAACAAATACATTTGTTTAAGTAAGTGAATCATCTATCCAACAGTCATCATAAGACAAAGTAATCAATGCTCACGCCAGGGGCCATTGGCAGTCGTAATGCCAGAAGCCTATTATTTATTTTTTTATTAACAGGAGAGAACTTGTACAGGGCGGAAGTGGTGGTGAAGAGGTCTCAAGGGTTGGAGTTAGGGTTAGTACAGGGGGGGTAGTGGGGGTGAAGAGGTCTTTAGGAGGGAATATATATATATATATATATATATATATATATATGTGTGTGTGTGTCTATATGAGAGGATAGGAGATTGTATGGTTACAATCTCCTATCCCACACACACACACACACACACACACACACATACCACGCATGCACGCTCATGCGCGCGCACACACACACACACACACACACACTCACACAGACACAGACACAGACACACACACGCACATACCACGCACACATAGATTTCAGGTGCCTACCTGTTGCTTGATAATAACCAGCTTTAGGTCCTGTCCAGGTGTGTGACCATAAAAAATGCCATCCTGTTTTAGAGGCAGAGGCCTACAGCCAGGAATGTACCGCTACCCCATAAAGATGTGGCGGCAATGACACGTAAAGATATACGCTTTATAGGGTGTGACCTCTGACCCCGGAGTGACAGGACATGTAACTACTGTACAAGGAGGAAGAGATGTGGACAGCTGGCTACAGTATGCGGCTACGCCACGTGGCTATTGGCTGGCTTCCCAATGCTTTGGGCTATCACATAAATAATATACAGTGGGGGAGGCTGGTGGTGGTAGAAATCGGAGGACAGGGCTGATTGTAATGCACGGAATGGAATGAGGAATGGTATCCAACTATTGTGTCAATGACAATGAGCCCGTCCTGTGTGCTGCATGTGTGAAAGGCGGGGTTCGAACCCAGGTCCCCCACATGGAAGACACAGGCGTCTAGTGTTAGGCCAACACTTGATGTCTCAGGTAGAACTAACTACCTCATCACGAGAGCTTGATTCCAAATAATTTCTGCTATATTCAGTCAGTCCAAACTGAACTTGATTCCTATTTAAAGGGGCACTACTTTTTAACCTTGTAGAAATCATAGAAAATGTTCACATATGTAGTACACTGGAATGATGATGGAGGAACTGAATAGGTTAAAAAGTGTTAACAGTTGCTTTTATGAGAAGACCCAAGAAGAGTAAGAATATACTGTATACTTATTTACTCTGTTTCAGAATGAAGTGTATGAAGGAAAACAGGCCTAATTGATTTATGAAGTTGGAAGCTTATCTCAGAAAGATGACACTGTTTTTAAGTCAGAAATCAAGAAACTGTCAGCTTTGAATGAAATATCCTTTTACCAGAACACGTGGGTCTCCAGATTTTCAACTCTTAAAAGCCAATTTTCCACACATAGGTTCTGGCAGAGAAACTTCAGGCAAAGGAATGAAGGATGGGATTTCACCAATCCAGGTTTCTCTCTCTCTCTCTCTCTCTCTCTCTCTCTCTCTCTCTCTCTCTCTCTCTGTGGGTTTTCCAACTCTGGAAACATCAGTCATCTCTGTCTGTAAAATGACTCCTCTTTCTTTCTTTCTCTCTCTCTCTCTCTTTCTTTCATTCTTTCTTTCGTTCTTGGCTCTATGAGCTTTGTTACTCCATCATGCAGTAAAGTTAAATGCTTATTCATACACATTGTAAACGAATGCCTACCTCTGATCATTTAGACCCCAGCTATGTGACCACACCTTTTTGGCAGGCTAGCTCTGCAATGCCATTGACTGATTTACTGCGTTAGACACTAAGCACACTGATAAGAACACAATACCGAAACCCTGGCAGGTTTACTGTAAATACTTTGAGCACCTGAAGTATTGTTGAATGTTTTAGACAGAACTATCTAACCGCGACGACTGGTTATCAGGCAGAAAACACACACACTGCTCACTCAACACGCGAGAGGTCTTCAATCATACAATATCTATTTAATAGTTTTAATCGCTATGGCTTACGAAATAAATACAGGGTACTAGCATCTCGTGCTTCCTTGTGTTAGCATGGCTGTCTGTGTGTGGGGATAACTAATGCGTATTATAGTCAACATCACTTACCGTTCTCAGGTCAATAGGTTACCATTCAATAAGGCTTATGCTAAGGTATAGCTAAAGCTAAGTTAGAAATAACCCAATCTATGTTATGCTAAGGTATAGCTAAAGCTAAGTTAGGAGTAACCCAATCTATGTTATGCTAAGGTATAGCTAAAGCTAAATGAGAAATAACCCAATCTAGTATATGCTAAAATATCGCTAAGGTAACACTATTTTCTCTGTTGATATGCAACAGGTTGCTAGGGTTATGGTTAGGATAAGGGTTAGGGTTAGGTCTAGAGCTAGGGCTAAGGGTTAGGGTTAGGGTTAGTAGGATAGTTATTTGAATATCTACTAAACATCTACAAACCATCGATTTGATACTATCCAAATAAGATGGATTTGCAATTTTGGTTGAACTGTCCCTTTAATACCTGTCTTCTCAAACCACAGTGCAAACCAGTGACACAACCCTGGTCCTGTAGCACTGCAGTGACTCATCCCAGTTTCATATCATTCCTACTTCCATTCCATGCATTACAATGAGCCCGTCCTCTGATTTCTACCTCCACCAGCCTCCCCTGTCCCCCTGCCCCTGGGGAGGACCGGGGAGCGTTTAGCCCGGCTGACTCAGGTTGGAAATGGAGACGAAGGACGGCACCATCACCAGACGGCTCCTCTGGGCCTGAGGAATAACACAAGCAGGTATGTCCATCAGGTAGCCGCAGGGACGCCTCAGCTCAGTCTCTACCTCAGCCTCTACCTCCACCTCAGCCTCTACCTCTGCACGGCCTCTACCCCAGCCTCTACCTCCACCTCAACCTCTCCTCTGCCTCTACCTCTGCACGGCCTCTACCTCAGCCTCTGTGTGTGTGTGTGTGTGTGTGTGTGTGTGTGTATGTGTGTATGTATGTGTGTGTGTGTGTGTGTGTGTGTGTGTGTGTGTGTGTGTGTGTGTGTGTGTGGAAAGAGAATTAATTGTGAATCACTGTTTCCGAGGCTGAAGTCCTAGAGAGTGAGGACTAGCATTGGACCTTAAGTCTGCTGGATCACAGAGAGAGAGAGAGAGGGTGAGAGAGAGAGAGAGAGAGAGAGGAAGAGAGAGAGAGAAAGAGAGAGAGAGAGAGAGAGAGAGAGAGGGTGGGACACACTGCGGCCATCTTGGGGACTGCCAAAATGTGTGCGTGTGTGTGTGTGTGTGCGGTGTATGTGTGTGTGGGGAGTGGTTTAAAGTGCTGGATGCAATAAAGGGACTTCTTTATGAATGTTACTGAGGGGCTGGAGGTTATTTTAAAGAAGGAGGGTCAATAAATGATCATGAAAATGTCATATGAGCAGTAAAACAACTGAGAGAGACGATGTGTGTCTTCTAAAGCTGTTCTCAGCCTCCTCTCCTCTTGAGCTCTATGAATCTAGGATCCTGTTCAGTTCTCAGCTCCTCTCCTCTATAGCTTCATGACCTATCCAGTGGCCGTGAAAACACTCTGAGACTGAAAAACAAAAATGAGCGTGGCTATTTGAGAAGTTCCTGTGTTGTGCCCAGATTATATACGACCCAACAGTATTTCCAAAACGCATGTGAGAGTTTGTATTGATCGTGCTGTGTTAGCCCTTCTTGTGGTCAGCCGGAGTTGTTTTTACAGTGTGTCCTTGCCAACAGTGACCGCAGCCTTACTTAACTCTCTTCTCTCTCTCTCTCTCCCTTTATCTCTCTCTCTGTCTCTTTCTCTCTCTCTCTCTCTCTCTCTCTCAGACAATATCTTTGTTTTCATGAGAAGAGAACGGCGAAAGATTTAAGTCCTCCGTACTTTGTAATGACCACCGTAGCCCTTTAATTGTCCAAGGCTGATCAGAAGGCTGTGCCAGGTCTCTGTTCTACCAGACCTCAGATAACAAGAGGAGATCACGGGCTGATCAAAAGCTTAAAGGCTGGGGGCGCGTTCAGTGGTGTAGCACACTAAGGCGCATATCATATCATCGCAAGGTCCCTCGTTCGATTCCGGCCATCGACATAACCTGCAAGTCATCCCTCCTCTCTCACCCATCCTTCCTGTCAATCTCTACTATCCCTATCCCAATAAAACAGAAATGGCCTAAAAACATATTTAAAAAAGCTTAAAGGTCCACTTTAGTCATTTTTACGTTTTTTTAGCCGATGCTGTATATGACATCCTGGTGCTGTGTGTGGGGATAGCTAATGCATATTATAGTCAACATCACTTACCGTTCTTAGGTCAATAGGTTACCATTCAATAAGGCTTATGCTAAGGTATAGCTAAAGCTAAGTTAGAAATAACCCGTTCTATGTTATGCTAAGGTATAGCTAAAGCTAAGTTAGAAATAACCCGTTCTATGTTATGCTAAGGTATAGCTAAAGCTAAGTTAGAAATAACCCGTTCTATGTTATGCTAAGGTATAGATTAAGCTAAGTTAGAAATAACCCGTTCTATGTTATGCTAAGGTATAGATAAAGCTAAGTTAGAAATAACCCAATCTATGTTATGCTAAAATATAGCTAAGGTAACACCATTTGCTCAAACTATCAACAAACTATCAACTGCAACTGTTGATATGCAACAGGTTGCTAACCATAGGATAAGGGTTAGGGTTAGGTCTAGAGCTAGGGCTAAGGTTTAGGGTTAGAGGGTTAAAGGCCCACTTTAGTCGTTTTTACGTTTTCTTTTAGCTGATACTGTATATGACATCCTGGTGCTGCACAACATTATAGCACAATGATTGAAGTCTGAAAATGTCCATATATTGTATACATAAAACCGACACATTGTATTTTCTTAGCTCCTCCTAAAACGATTAGGAGGAGCTCCAATGTGTGACATGTGGCTAGCCCTTTGTAAAGTCATATAAATATAACCCTTAGAACCCCTTTCACCAGCTTTTTCCCCAAGTGAGTCAAACAACCTTTCAACATATTTTATTGAGGATTGGCGTTACTTTCCCAAATAGCTCTGTGAATGACTACGTCACTGAATGACAACGTCACCCCTCAGTGCTTCCATTCTGTGAGGTTTTTTTTATTATAGGAAATCCAGGAAGCAGAATTGGCTGGCAATCTGGGATCAGCTCATCCAACTCCAAGGTTGTCCTGTATGAAAAACTGACTACGGTCATCATTCACCAGTAGGTTTCCACTGGGAGTGTGGTTGGTGTCTACAGCATGAGCTACCGTGATAGGTGGAATTTTTGTTCTTTTATTTGGCTTTTATTGGTACAGGCAGTGTGATGGAAGCCCTGCTTTCTAGAGTAGATAGATAGATAGATGGACGGAGGGACGGACCGACGGACAGACTGTCACATGGACAGACGGATAGACAGATCATAAAGGAAGGCATTCCATTAGAGAGTATTGGAACATGTTCTCTGAAACATCTGGGTCTCCCATCCTTCCACCCCACCCCACCACCCTCACTGCCACCCTCCTCCTCTCCTCTTCTCCCCTTCCACAAACCCTTTGCCCTCCCTCCTCCCCCAACCCCCCCACTCACAGTAGACCATGTGTGGACAGGCCTCCTCTCACACCCAAAGCTCTAATTATTCTACCAAGGTTTGTGTTTCGGAAATAACAGGCCTGCAGCCATCAGGCATTCCATGTTCATAAAAATTGACATTTTTGCCAGTTGATAATGTTACACATTTGCAGGAACGCTGATGGCACACCTGTAAAAAACAGAAGTTGCACACACAAGGCCTAAGTACTGTCTGGAACTACTCATTTGGGTTTTGACACAACCGAGACTCAGTTTTGACAAGCTGAAGAATTTGTGAAACAGTGTTTTTGTAGTAATAGTAATACATCAAGCTTTTATAGCACTTTA
>NC_139663.1:15493709-15529307 GCF_951799395.1 Argentina silus
GTTAGCTAGCCTAGCTAAACTTCTGGTTATCTGTGTTAGCTGGCCCAGCTAAACTTCTGGTTAACTGTGTTAGCTGGCCCAGCTAAACTTCTGGTTATCTGTGTTAGCTGGCCTAGCTAAACGTCTGGTTATCTGTGTTAGCTGGCCTAGCTAAACGTCTGGTTATCTGTGTTAGCTGGCCTATAGCTAAACTTCTGGTTATCTGTGTTAGCTGGCCTATAGCTAAACTTCTGGTTATCTGTGTTAGCTGGCCCAGCTAAACTTCTGGTTAACTGTGTTAGCTGGCCTAGCTAAACTTCTGGTTATCTGTGTTAGCTAGCCCAGCTAAACTTCTGTATATGGGTGTTAGCTGGCCTATAGCTAAACTTCTGTAGATCTGTGTTAGCTAGCCTATATCTAAACGTCTGTGTATCTGTGTTAGCTGGCCTAGCTAAACTTCTGTAGATATGTGTTAGCTAGCTTCTAGCTAAACTTCTATAGATCTATGTCATCTGGCCTTTAGCTATACTGCCTATGATTAATCTGCTGTGGAGACTAGAGACAGCTGAGCTGGGTCATCTGGTTTCTATCCTGTGGTTAGACAGCCCACAGTACAAACTGTATTTATTGAGCAAAGAGGTGGAGTCACCCTTTCTGTCCTATAGTCTTAGGTCCTATTTGGAGAGATGTGATTCAATACTTAAAATGTTTTTTTATTTCAAGAAAAATTAATGAATACAACATATTCAAGTAGCATACAAAGCTCATTGTACATATATTGTCTACATTTTGAGTCTTATTTTTCCTGTAGTATTCTAAATACCTTTTTTTCTGTATAATCATATCAAATTGCTTCCTGGTAAAAAAAAAAATTAGCCAACTCAAGAGATTATTTTGCATGCAACCATGATGCCCTTTCGTCCATCTATACCGACACCCACAACTTTAACTGTTTTATTGTCTGTTTTTTCTCAAGTAGGGTCGTGACCCCAGAGCCAACAAGGCTTCCCCTCCTGCATTGATGGGGAAAACATCTGTAGCCCAACATGGAGCCAAGTTTATAAAGTCAGAGGTAGGCGGGGTGTCAGAGGTAGGCGGGGTGTCAGAGGTAGGCGGGGTGTCAGAGGTAGGCGGGGTGTCAGAGGTAGGCGGGATCTCTCGCCGTGACCTTGCCCTGTCATAATACAAGATGGCGGAGTTGGTTAGAGAATAGGCTACGAACAACTTCAAACAGCTGTTGAGGTATAAACTGCTGAATGATGACAACAATGTATATGATGGTCACTTCATTAAACTGTTCCTTGACTGTGTAAAGGGATTCTAATTCCTGTTCAGCGAGGAAGACAACAAGCCAATGGCTGGCCAGAAGAGGTGGCCATTTTATTATATTGTGCCATGTCTGCAAACAAACACATTTAGGGATGGTGGAACCCTGGCAAGACGGTCTTCGGTGACCTCTTCTCTGAAGCTGGGCTGGACAACTGCATCTGTGGGACCCCCTTGAACACAAACCACTGACCTTTCATGGGGATGAACTATGACCTATGACCCCCTATATTTTGAAGTTTTGCGGGCCTACTGAAGTCAGCTTCCCCATCAAGCCGAATGTGAGGCCGCGGGGGAAGAGAGAGATTTACGTCCGCTCGCCAGATCGGAGGCATTACCGTGGAAACCCGGCACTAAGCGCTGCCAGATGTGGGTCAAGGAGAGAACACAAATCCTGGTGTGTTGTTCTGCTGATCTGGTGTATACAGAACACAGGAAAGAGGAGGAGGAAGTGGACGTTTGACATATTTATCAATTAATTCTATTATTGACATAAAGGTTTCCCATGATACTGTACTGTAAATGCATATTTGTGAAGTGCTCTTAAAATGGGGAGGGGCCGGGGGGAGGGGGACATTGTCTAGGAGTAAGCTGCTGTACAGTAGAAGTATGTCCACTTGTGTAATGTGTGCAGCAGTAGAGGCTGGTGGAGGTAGAAATCGGAGGACGGGCTCATTGTAATGCATGGAATGCAATGAGGAATGGTATCGCGTGTTTGATACCATTTCTCAGTCCATTCTATGCATTACAATGAGCCCATCCTCCGATTTCTACCTCCACCAGCCTCTCCTGGTAGCAACACAGTGCCGTTGTAATATCATAATAGCGGAGACTCACTCAGACAATATCATGATGTTAAAAAAACTCCAGTTAAATTGTTTTATCATGCCATGGCCACTAACATTAGCATATATAGTGTTATCATCTTCCATTGTTTTATAGGACAGGCTCTCCTATTGTCTCCTTCCATGTCTTCAACGCTGGCTAGCTGCCAATCTAAACGTAGCGGCTAAACTAAATGTAGCCGCGGGGCGCTAGCAGGTCCCTAGTCACCTCCTACTCAGCACCTGCCAGAGGGATGGATGAGGGAGGGGCAGGAGAGGGGGTGAGGGTAGGTACAGCGATGGGGGCAGGACACTCAGCCAAGAGTCTGCTTTAGCCTCAGCCCACTGACCCACAGGCCCTTCTCAAACAGGATATGATGGATCAGAGCGGTTTCACCCTTGACACATTTTGGCGCTGCCAGGATTTCCTCTACTCTGGTTCAGCTGTGTTCCTGCGATGAATATGGTGTATTTATCTTGACCTATTCAACACCTTCTATGACCAGGCAATTTAAGGGTTAATTCTGTCATCACAATTTTAAATAGATAAATACATTTTAACCTAAAAATGATCCTAACCGTAACCAAACCCTTAACCGCAACCCTAACCTTAACCCTAATCAAATATTAACTAATTAGGACATTTGACATGGGTTAGCTGGTGAGTTGTGAGATGAGAGAGGGACCGTGGGGTGGTGAAGGAGAGATGAGAGAGGGACCGCAGGATTCAGAGGGAGAGATGAAAGAGTGACCGCTGGTCAGATAGAAACCACAGAGGAACTCAGGCCTTGTTCAAAACCGCTAATAGCTTTTTTAAATGTCACAAAGGCAAACCACAGGTTGCAAATTTTTCATCTAACAAGAGAAAGAGGGAGTTGAGAGAGAGAGAGAGATGAGAGAGCGAAATAGAGAGAGAAAGAAAGAGAGAAAGAAAGAGAGAGAGATGAGAGAGAGAAAGAAATAGAGAGAGAGAGATGAGAGAGAAAGATGACAGGAGATAAATAAAATGTGAGAAGGCTGGATGGAAATTTATGGGGAGAGTATAAAGTTATAAAGATAAATCTACGAAAACACACAGTTGGTGATCTATTGCACCACTCCAAAGTGTCCTTGGTCTTCTAGCGTTAACGTAATGAGGACTGCTGTCGTTTCTGAGCTTGCAGAGGTTTCTGGTGGCATTTGAGCAGCAGGGAGCATCCTTGTTGATAACATTCCCTAAGATGGATTCTAGAGTTCAACAGCTTGTCTTCAAACAACACCACGACCCAGTTCAAAATCTCTCTCTCCGTCTTCCTGTACCAGCCAAAACTCTCTCTCTCAGTCTCCAGCGACCCAGTCCAACCTCTCCTTCACTCCATCTCCAGCAGTAAGCTGGGAATGGAGGACCAGCAGCCAGGGTTTTTACTGTGAATATCTGGAGTATGGCGTTACATCAGGGGTCAGAGGTCAGATATGTACAGATAAAGGGGGGCCACTCTGAGGTCAAGAAAAGGACAGGAGTAGAGGCTCTGAACCCTGAAACAAGACAAACATTGAACATACATTGTTGTGAATGAGGGGTATAACATCCACCTCGAACTGGGATCAAACCAGGGACCTCCCGCTTACAGAGAGAGAACACTATTCACACTGCTAATATACACTCACCGGCCACTTTATTAGGTACACCTTGCTAGCACCGGGTTGGACCCCCTTTTGCCTTCAGAACTGCCTTAATTCTTTGTGGTATAGATTCAACAAGGTGCTGGAAACATTCCTGAGATTTTGGTCCATATTGACATGATAGCATCACGCAGTTGCTGCAGATTTGTTGGCTGCACATCCATGATGCAAATCTCCCATTCCACCACATCCCAAAGGTGCTCTATTGGATTGAGATCTGGTGACTGTGGAGGCCATTGGAGTACAGTGAACGCATTGTCATGTTCAAGAAACCAGTTTGAGATGATTTGATCATTGTGACATGGCGCGTTATCCTGCTGGAAGTAGCCATCAGAAGATGAGTACACTGTGGTCATAAAGGGATGGACATGGTCAGCAACAATACTCAGGTAGGCTGTGGTGTTTAAACGATGCTCAATTGGTAGTAAGGGGCCCAAAGTGTGCCAAGAAAATATCCCCCACACCATTACACCACCACCACCAGCCTGAACCGTGGATACAAGGCAGGATGGATCCATGCTTTCATGTTGTTTACGCCAAATTCTGACCCTACCATCTGAATGTTGCAGCAGAAATCGAGACTCGAGACCAGGCAACGTTTTTCCAATCTTCTATTGTCCAATTTTGGTGAGCCCGTGCGAATTGTAGCCTCAGTTTCCTGTTCTTAGCTGACAGGAGTGGCACCCGGTGTGGTCTTCTGCTGCTGTAGCCCATCTGCTTCAAGGTTCGACGTGTTGTGCGTTCAGAGATGGTCTTCTGCATACCTTAGTTGTAACGAGTGGTTATTTGAGTTACTGTTGCCTTTCTATCATCTCGAACCAGTCTGGCCATTCTCCTCTGACCTCTGGCATCAACAAGGCATTTTTGCTCAGAGAACTCACTGGATATTTTCTCTTTTTCGGACCATTCTCTGTAAACCCTAGAGATAGTTGTGCGTGAAAATCCCAGTAGATCAGCAGTTTCTGAAATACTCAGACCAGCCCGTCCGGCACCAACAACCATGCCACGTTCAAAGTCACTTAAATCACCTTTCTTCCCCATTCCGATGCTCAGTTTGAACTTCAGCAGGTCGTCTTGACCATGTCTACATGCCTAAATGCATTGAGTTGCTGCCATGTGATTGGCTGATTAGATGTTTGCGTTAACGAGCAGTTGAACAGGTGTACCTACTAAAGTGGCCGGTGAGTGTGTGTGTGTAAATATATATATATATATATATATATATATATATATATATATATATATATACATACACACACACACATACAGTACGTAGTCAACTCAATAGCAGCGATCATGGTACAGTATAAAACTTGCTAAGAAATGTCAATGCAGCTATCCACAGTGCTAATCAGGGTTCTCCCCAGGATTTTTGAACAGCGTGGCACTGGATTGCATTATCAACACCCGACTCACGTTTATTCATGTCAAAATGTGCCAAAAAGATACTGCTAAAACGCTGAATTCATTGAGGAACTTCATAACACTTTCACTTTAGCTTTCTCTTTTAACAGTGTGTCGTTGGCGATCAAAGATACTCTATCATTACTAAATATATTGTTTAATTTGCCTCTGTTTACATAGTGGTGCTGCCAAGTTCACAGCGTGGCGCAGCGAAACTATTACATTCTTTAGGGAGAACCCTACTAATATAGTCAACTCACTAGCAGCGATCGTAGTACAGTATCAAACTTACTAAGAAATGTCAACACAACAATCATACAAAGGGGGGCTTTGTTGTGCTTTAACAACACTGGGTCTTTCTATGTTTCATTCTTCACACTAAAACAAGTGTAAACTCTTCACTGGTGCAAACCACTCTGTAAATCTGGCCGTTTTACTGCTTCGTTGACAAAGGGAACGATGTCATAGATTTCTCCCAGAATGTCAATGCAGGAGTTGTTTAGAGTGGAGTACTGCTGTCTGGCCCTTAGAAAATACACACCACTTTCTATGTACATTAACTAATTTAGTGCTGAGGGTGAATAAAGTCGCCCAAATTCAAGTCAACATTCTAGAGTGACCTTTTTCACAATCAACGTATTGTCGCTAGGTAAACACCACATAAAACACTTGGCACTCTAGGTGGTGAGTGTTCCGGAATTCTTTGGCAGTTGGTGATAAACACCTCATTTCTTTATCTTGTTTTTAAATGTTTTTACAAATGATAATCATTTCTCCAAAAGCATCATTAAACACTATTCCTATGCATGTGTTGCATACCGCATGTGTTGCATACCGCATGTGTTGCGTTGGTGCCATGCTTCTGTGTGAATGCAGCGTTCAGGTGAACGCTTCCTGCATCAGCATGTATCTGAACCATAAGAGCAGCTATCACCTCCACACATCTACCTCTGGTGGTTAGGGGACTAATTACCAATCAGGGGAGAGGACAGGTTAGAAAGGTGAGGCTGATATCTACACACCAAGGTGTCATTAGTGGTCGCTAGAGAGAGGAGGGAGAGAGAGACAGCAACAGAGACAAAAACAGAGAGAGATCTATAGATATGAGGGACATGAGAGACAAAGAGATAGAACTTTAGCACACAGATATTTCAAAGGCACCGATATATATGAAGTGACATTTGACCTCCTCCTGGCTCCTTCCCTTTAACCTTACCTGGCAGTCATGAAGCCCGGGTCCTTCCTTCTGTGTGTTGTTTTAATGGAGGCCAGGCTGGTGGGCAGCTTGGGACAGGACCTGCAGTGAAACGTGACACAGCAAGGACTCAAAGCTTTATCACACAGGAAACTAACAGATGTGCAGCTTTACTGGAGGTAGTTAGCAATTGTCGTTAACCTGGCAGACGCTTCACAACCACAGACAGCTGTAGGCCTCAATGTCTTTACCCTTCTCCTGCTGTTTGCATCAGGGGAGGCTGGTGGAGGTAGAAATCGGAGGACGGCTTCATTGTAATGCACGGAATGGAATGAGGAATGGTATCAAACCCTAGTAGTAGTCGGGTTTGATACCATTCCTCATTCCATTCTACCTCCACCAGCCTCGCCTGATTTAAATGCATAGGATAGGTCTAAGCACAGGCTCTTAAACCCATCCACGGCTATCTAAATCCATGTGGGAAAGTGCGCAAGTGCATATTTAAGTAAAAGAGATGAGAGGGGCTGCAGAATGTTTTGCCAGGGTAGTTGGCAGAGGGTGTTGAGTCTGTGAGTGACACAGAGGGGAAACTGTGCTTGTTTACACAGCGCTGTATGGTAGGCGCTGTAACACTGCAGCTGCCCCTACTCATGGAGAGATTACTTTAACTGCCAAATCTGCTCTCACACGCACACGCACATACACACACACTCTGCTCTCCACAGGCCACACTACCGAGGGAGAATACTTTCCCCATGACATCATCACCCAGACATCATCATCCCATGTCAAGGTCGCCATTTTGTTTTTGACTTCAACTTTAAGGCAGGGGGTTGATGTAGCGCGCGCGCTTACCTACAGTACCACATGATTTAAATGGAACTCAAGTACCAATGTTCCTTCTTCTAGGACAGAGAGAGAGAGAGAGAGAGAGAGAGAGATTGTATACATAATCGTGATGTGATTCATTAGTCCCAATGCTACACACATTGCAGTGTTCCCGGACTAGATTTAAGAGTGTGTGTGTGTGTGTGTGTGTGAAAAAGTGTGTGTGTCTGTGAGTGAAGAAGTGTGTGTGTGTGTGTGTGTTCTCTGACCAGGCTTAAGAGTGTGTGTGGGGGAGGGCTGTGGATGTGTGCAGAAGAGCAGGAATCACTTGACTCATCTAAAACAACGGTAGAGTTCTCACAGAGGCATGGCCTGTGCTTTGGCTATATACAGTGCCTTCGGAAAGTATTCAGACCCCTTAACTTTTTTTCCACATTGAAATTACTGAAATTTCAAAACTTTTTTTCGCTTTGTCATTCTGGGGTATTGTGTGTGGATTGATTCTATAACACAACAAAATGTAGAAAAAGTGAAAGGGTCTGAATACTTTCCGAAGGCACTGTATGTCCAATACAATATACATTCATCTTCCATTCCTTTGTTTATTTCCCCTCACTTTTATATCTCTCTCTCCTTAAGTTAATATACAGTATTCAACAGACAGGCATACAGAGAGACAGACAGACAGACAGACAGGCAAGCAGACTGCTGTTCTCACTCTGTGATTCATGTTCCCATACCAGAGCGCTGGATGGGGGAAGGGAGGGGAAGAGAAGAGAGGAAAGAGAGAATAAGGGAAGGGTATACCTAACCATTGCTGCTCTGTGAGCTGTTTTTCCACTCCTCCCCAAGTCTGCACAGTGTTTCGGCCAAGCTGGGAGAAGAAGGAGTTTCTGACTGAGTGCAACTGGGGCTGGAATAACTGCCTAAACATTTACAGTATTCTTGTCTAACCTTTCTGTACCCTTGTTGAAATATCCTGACCCTTGTTGAGTCCTATCATTCTCTACTGTGAATCACAACGGATCTTATGTGACAATCCGTCATAATTTTTGTCTTTTACCATGGTCTTTTTTTTTATATAACTTTCATTCTCCGCAACCCATAAGATTATATTCAGATTAAAACCCGCAAACCTGCGTGCTCCCCCCTGAGCACAGGCCCAATGCACGGAAGATGCATTAAAACTACGTTTGCGTGCAGCCATACAGTATCCAGCCATAATTTGTTACTAAACCATGGCTTTGCCCTTAGGTCTTGTTTCTCAAGTTTAAAACCGTCTTTATGTGAGTTTCTAGTTTCTAGACGCTCGTGTCTGGGGTCACCAGACAGAAATCCACCCAAATTAGCACAGCGCTATAATTAAAAAAGCAGGAAAGGCGTTTATGGAGCAGCCATTCAAATATCACAGTCTCTCAAAAGAACGCTAGTGTAGGTACGCTGAGTAGTCGTCTTGCTGTCTGGGATGGTGAGCTAACCGCTAATGCTGTTAGCGGTCGCTCTATGTGTTTTCCAAAGGAATGCTAGGTGTGCCAGCTGGTTGTGTCGGTTGGTATCGGTGCTAGCCGCTAATGTTGTTAGCAGTCATTCAGCTGTCATAGTGTCTCAAGGTTTGCTAGCTGGCTGCCCGCTAGGTGGTTGTGGTTAGCCAACCGCTAAGCTAATGTATAGGGGTATCTAGTTATCCAACTGCTAAGATAATGTATAGGGGTATCTAGTTAGCCAACTGCTAAGATAATGTATAGGGGTATCCAGTTAGCCAACTGCTAAGATAATGTATAGGGGTATCCAGTTAGCCAACTGCTAAGATAATGTATAGGGATATCGAGTTAGACAACTGCTTAGATAATGTCCTCATGATGTAATGGTAGATGCTTGGGTTGACGGACATTTTGTACTTGCTGTATTTTGCACTGCCTCTTACCACCTTCCCTCATGTTGTTAATTGTAAATGTTTTGCTAATAACCGGTATTGCATTTGTATTTATATTGTGCAATTCAGTTTGAGTGTGTTTTAGCATTCAATGAATTAGTGTATATTATTATATGTGAGTTTATTGTATATTGTGTATGACACTCCTGAGGCCTTGTGCGCAAACTAAGCATTTCACTGCTCTGCTCGTAGATTGTGACAATAAACCCACTTTGACTTTGTCTTGTTTTGATGAGTGAGAGACCTGAGTTCAATCCCCTCCAGTGACTGTAGATTCCCATACTCGAGAGGGTAGAAAACCTGGGACGCCTTCAGACCAGAGCATGAACACACATGAATTCAATTTGGAAAAATACCTCCACATTTTCTGTTTCATCATCTGCTTCCCCTCTTTTGATTCAGCCAGGAATGTTCCATTACACACACCCCTCCACTCGGCCCTCCCTCCGCTGAACACAGTGCAGTGGTCTAACCCAGTTATGTGGTCAGAGGGATATGTCTCCCCTGAAAAACCGAAGGAAATACAGCACCTTGAGTTTCTACTCTGTCTTTGCATACTGTTGGTGGTAAAAACACGTGTTTGATACCATTTCTCATTCCATTCCATATATTATAATGAGCCCATCCTCCGATTTCTACCTCCACCAGCCTCCCCTGTATACAGTAGAACACATACAGGTATTTGAGATGTCTGAGACTCTGAGGTCAACTAAAGAAGTTATGTTTTCACCTTAACGTTTGAGATAGATAGATAGATAGATAGGTACTTCATTGATCCCCAAGGGGAAATGAAGGCGTTATAGCAGCTCACATCACAAACAGCAACAACAAAATAAAGTGACAATAGAATAATAGAATAAAATAAAATAGATATCTGAAACATTATATACAGTAAGAACAGTCCAGTATGATTTAACATCCCCCAGCCTGACTCTGATCACCCCGATCGAGCCAGCCGGAGGAGGAATTTACAGTCTATTGCAGCAGGCAGAAAAGATCTCCTATAGCGTTCCTTAGTGCAACGTGGTTGTAATAATCTGTTGCTAAAGGAGCTTGTCTGCTCTGCCACAGTGACATGTAGGGGATGGGAGGGATTGTCCATGATGGCCAGGAGTTTGGTCCTCATCCTCCTATTGGCCACCTCCTCCACAGTGTCCAGGGTGACACAGAGAACAGAACCAGCTTTCCTAATAAGCTTGTTCAGCCTCTTGGTGTCACCTTCCTTGATGCTGCCCCCCCCCAGCACAACACCACGTACAGCACTGCGCTGGCCACCACTGACTGGTAGAACATGTTCAGCAGAATCCTGCACATGCCAAGGATCTGAGCCTCCTCAGGAAATAAAGCTGGCTCTGGCCCCTGTTGTACAGGACATCTGTGTTACCAGTCCAGTCCAGTTTATTGTCCAGGTGCACCCTCAGGTACTTATAACACCTCCACGTCCTCTCCCTGGATGGAAACAGGAGACAGGGGGACCCTAGTCCTCCTCAAGTCCACCACCGTCTCCTTTGTCTTGCTGATGTTGAGTAACAGGTGGTTCTGCTCACACCACTCAACAAAACTGAGTGTTCATACACCTGAGGTGGCAGTATAATATGAATGAGATGAAATAACAAGCCTCTCTCTCCCTCTCTCCACTCTCTCCTCCATTCAGCCTGGCAGCAGGAGAATGTGGTCATAGTTTCCATCTGCTCCCTGTCTGTTACACTGCCACCGTCTCAACAGGCCGGGGAGAGAGGGAGTGTGTGTGTGTGTGTGTGTGTGTGTGTGTGTGTGTGTGTGTAATTGGGGAGCATATATGTTGTCTCTGTGTTGAAGAAAGAGGGAAAACAGAAGAGTAGAGATAACATAGATAAGATTGATGCAAACCAAACAACTGACTGAGTGTGTTTGAGAGAGAGAGTGTGTGTGCATGTGTGTAGGAGTGACACACTGAGACAGAGAGAGAGAGCAAAGAGAAAGAGAGGGAGAGAGCAGAGAGAGAAAGAGAGAACATAAAGAGAGAGAGAGAGCAGATCAGCGGCAATTCTAGAAGTGGTGGACACAGTTACCACAAGGCTCAACCCAGACTGCCCAGACAGAGACTGGTGTGCCATCCCTCCCACTCTCTCTCTCTTTCTCTCTTTCTCTCTCAGCCCAAATGTCAGGGTATCCATCTGCCTTTGAAAACCCTACACTGAAGCTGTCACAGGGAGGAGCCACAATGGCAGCCAGTTGGATAATAGGGCCACCCGGCCACGTTCAGTCTGAACCAAAATGGCCGCCGCAGCTATGTGGTTTCCCAGAGGATCAAAGTGGGAGGCCTACACAGGAAGGAAGCTGTGATGAGGTTACTGCATCTGGCTCAGTTAGGGAACCTATACTATGTTGTTATTGTTGATCAGTCCTCTGGGGCGCCCTCACTCCTGGGGGGCCAGCCAGTCATGGCTCACGTTGAGGCGTGGGGGGGGGGGGGGGGGGGGGGGCGCACCCTGTTCTTGAATGAGAGGTAATAGGTAGTGTTAAGAGCCAGGAGACAGAATCAGACAGAGCAACACAGATTAAAAGAAGAAAAGTCCCTTTTCCACTCTGGTGAGCTGTTGTTGTTGGAAATTACACGGTTCTTTAGGAGCTTACGCTTGGTGTCCCCCAACTGTATAACTCACACACACGCGTGCATGCACACACACACACACACACGTACAGTACAAATGTAGGACCATGTTAGTGCTCTGTCGGTTCACTTCAACCCTAGGGAGATCCATTGGGACTGGAGAGAGAGAGGGGGGGGGGACTGTTGTCTCTCTCTCTCTCTCTCTCTCTCTCTCTCTCTCTTACTGTCTCTCTCTCTTTCGTTCTTTCTGTCTTTCTAAAGGAGCCATAGCTCCAAAGGTGGTGAGCAGGCTGCCTGTAGTAATGGTGATGTGGGGTAGTGAGGTCCTCCTCTCCACTGTTCCCACCATGCTGCCAGACTGCGCTGCCGCTGACCCAGAGAACACTGCCTCTCCACCCTGTAATTGAACCCCTCCCAGCTCGACGCTCCTGCTGCCTCTCTCTCATTTGGAAAAACACTGCTTTTGGTGCTCTGTCTTTCTTTCTCTCTTTCTCTCTCTCTCTCTCTCTCTCTCTCTGTCTCTCTCTCTTTCTTTCTCTGTTTGGAATGGCCCAGAGCACCTGTGGTCAGATTCTTCTCTCTCTCTCTCTCTCTCTCTCTCTCTCTCGCACACACACACAGACCGTGTGGTGCCAGGTGCCTCTCCTCGCCGTGTCTGTCTGTGTTTGTGTTGGGAGATAAACAGCTCGTCTGTGTGTGTGTGTGTGTGTGTGTAGCACTATGGTAGGTGTTCCACGCAGATGGGCACCATAGTGTGTGTTGGGGCGTTAATGTTGGTCTCCTGTCAGAGAGCTTTAGAACCCTGCCATTCACTTTAACAGCCCATAACTGATCTGAGATCAGCAGCTTTAGAACCCTGCCATTCTTTTCAACACCCATAACTGATCTGAGATCAGGATTATCACCTTAAAGCGCTGTTAGGAAGGAGAAGTGTCTGTGTGTGTGTGTGCGTGCATGCGTGCGTGCGTGCGCGCGTGCGTGCGTGCGCGCGTGCGTGCGTGTGTGTGTGTGTGTGTCTGACGGGAAGCTTCACTGTATTCAACGCTACACTACCCCTGGGTTTCTCACTGCATGTAACAGAACCTCAATTCTATTAGAATTCAGACAATTCCAGAACTGAAAAGTGACCTCACTGAGACTAAATGGTACTTTCATTCTCAACTCAACTCAACTGTACCAGAGAGGGTTTCATCTTCTAGAGACAGTCTCAGTATCTCTCTCTCTCTCTCTCTCTCTCTCTCTCTTTCTTTATAATGGTGTCCCTGTGAGGACGTGGCTGGATCTTGATTTGGCTCTGTGTCCTGACTCCTCCCCTCCCTCCCTCCCTGCTCTGTGTCCTGACTCCCTCCCTCCCTCCCTCACTGCTCTGTGTCCTGACTCCCTCCCTCCCTCTCTCCCTCCCTGCTTTGTGTCCTGACTCCCTCCCTCCCTCCCTGCTCTGTGTCCTGACTCCCTCCCCTTCCTGCTCTGTGTCCTGACTCCCTCCCTCCCTCCCTCCCTCCCTCCCTGCTCTGTGTCCTGACTCACTCCCTCCCTCCCTCCCTCCCTGCTCTGTGTCCTGACTCCATTTTACATTTACATTTATGGAATTTAGCAGACGCCTTTATCCAAAGCGACTTACAACAAATACATTTGTTTAAGTAAGTGAATCATCTATCCAACAGTCATCATAAGAAAAAGTAATCTATGGTTGGACCAGGGGCTATTGACAGTCACAGTGCTAGAAGAATTACTTCTTTTTTTTGTTTACAGGAGAGAAACTTGTACACGGGGGTAGTGGGGATGAAGTGGTCTTTAGAAGCGACTCCTCCCCTCCCTGCTCTGTGTCCTGAAACCCTCCCTCCCTCCCTTCTCTGTGTCCTGACTCCCTCCCTCCCTCCCTTCCTGCTCTATGTCCTGACTCCCTCCCTCCCTCCCTTCTCTGTGTCCTGACTCCCTCCCTCCCTCCCTTCCTGCTCTATGTCCTGACTCCCTCCCTCCTGTCCCTGCTCTGTGGCCTGACTCCCTCCCTCCCTCCCTGCTCTGTGTCCTGACTCCCTTCCTCCCTCCCTTCCTGCTCTGTGTCCTGACTCCCTCCCTCCCGTCCCTGCTCTGTGGCCTGACTCCCTCCCTCCCTCCCTCCCTGCGTCCTGACTCCCTCCCTCCCTCCCTTCCTGCTCTGTGTCCTGACTCCCTCCCTCCCGTCCCTGCTCTGTGGCCTGACTCCCTCCCTCCCTCCCTCCCTGCTCTGTGTCCTGACTCCCTCCCTCCCTCCCTTGCTGCTCTGTGTCCTGACTCCCTCCCTCCCTTCCTGCTCTGTGTCCTGACTCCCTCCTGAGAGAGAAAGAGAGAGAGAGAGAGAGAGAGAGAGAGAGAGAGGGCTTGCATCTACAGTAGTTAGACAGACAGACAGACAGACAGACAGACAGAAAAGGGGGAGATAGAGAGAGAGAAAGAGAGAGAGGCAGATGAGGGTTTCCCCTACTCCTTTGTTTTCATTGAGCAACTGATGTTCTGTTTATCCTGCGTCTGTGTAGTGTCACCCCTGGGGAACTGACACTTGGAACACCAGCAGAACAAGCCTGTGAGAAGTCCTACCATTGGCTACATCCAAAATAAACATGAAGAAGAAAGTGACAAAAAACAATCAGGCAAATCAGGAGAGAGAGAGAGAGAGTGCCAGTACCCTTGCTTCTCAAGGTGATCAGAGACAGTTTCCCAGACCTGTATTAAGCCGAGTCAGAGTAAAAAGCAGCCAGTTTTGGCTTAACCTCTGTCTGTGTGTTTATTCGCTATGCAGGAATACATCCTGGAGGATATTAACGATCGAGACATCGTCTCCTTCATCAAGACTCCAGCACTGTGTGTGGTTCCATGCCAACTTCAGTGCAGGGAGTTTGTCTGCCCCCCCCCCACCCCCCAGCCCTACTCCCAGTGTCTGTACCACTGCAATAGACTATGGCAGCTACCTGTAATTGCACCCAATGAATTTTAACTCATGTTAATGACAGACGTTTACCGTCTCCCAAATTGAAGCACTCCCCCCCCCCCCCACACACACACCCTCCCCCCAAACCTATAATTTGTCTGGCACGTAAGGATGTCAAAGAACACCGGCTACCATCACTGCTTCTAGCTATCGAGGATAACATACAGACAGACAGTCTATGAGGAGAGAGTTGGCATCATATCCACAGGCTAACACACTTCTATGTCGCATTATAACCTCCCTCTGTCTGTGCATAATGACTTTGCATGTCACTCTAGTTTCTCTAAAACTTGTGAGAGTCCCCTTGATCGTACAAACCTCCCTCTTTCTCTCTAAATCTCTCTCTTTCTCTCTCTCTCTCTCTCTCTCTCTCTCTCTCTGTCTCTCTCTCTCCTTATGGAGTAGCATACCTGCCCACCTGAGTGTCAGAGCGAGTTTAAACCTGCTCACAGCTTCATACTGGAGTCTGCATAGTCTGCAGCTGGCTACTGTGGCTCAGTGCTGTATTACTGGGTTGTCCCTCTGTCTATCTTGTCCCTCTATCTACCTTCTCTCTCTCTCTCTCTCTCTCTCTCTCTCTCTCTCTCTCTCTCTCACTCTCTCTCCCTCTCTTTCGCTGTGTAGTAGAGGTTAGCTGTGTGCTGGCCAGCCAACCAGCCAGCCATCCAGCCAGCCAATCAACCAGCCAACCAGCCAGCCAGACAGGCAGCCAGCGAACCAGCCAGCCACCCAATCAACTAGCCAACCAGCCAGCCAGCCAGGCAGCCAGCGAACCAACCAGCCAGTCAACCAGCCAGTCAGC
The DNA here is from genome assembly GCF_951799395.1 of Argentina silus. Lineage (NCBI taxonomy): Eukaryota > Metazoa > Chordata > Actinopteri > Argentiniformes > Argentinidae > Argentina > Argentina silus. The sequence continues at coordinate 15,509,224 of NC_139663.1, forward strand.
CAGCCAGTCAGGCAGCACACCTGCTGAGGAACAGAAGCTCTGACTGGAGACAGGCGCCGAAGGCCTATCTCCATCCTCACCCTCTCTCCCTCCTCTCCTTCTCTCCCTCTCTCCCTCCTCTCCTTCTCTGCCCCTCTTCTCCCTGCCCCTCCTCTCCCTGCCTCTCCCTGCCTCTCCCTCTCCCTGCCTCTTCCTCTCTGCCCCTCCTCTCCCTCTCTCCCTGCCTCTCCTTCTCTGCCCTTCCTCTCCCTCTCTCCCTCTCTCTGTCTCTTCCTCTCTGCCCCTCCTCTCCCTCTCTCCCTGCCTCTCCCTCTCCCTGCCTCTCCCTGCCTCTCCCTCTCCCTGTCTCTTCCTCTCTGCCCCTCCTCTCCCTCCCTCCCTCCCTCTCCTTCTCTGCCCCTCCTCTCCCTCCCTCCCTCCTCTCCCCTCCTGCCTCCCTCCCGCCCCGTACCTCGTAACATGGCCTTGTGAAGTGTGTCTCACAGTTAGGCTCAGCTCTGGTGCCTTACCCTGGAGGTGTGCAAATATACACTTACACACACACACACACACACACACACACACACACACACACACATTATCAAACACTTATTTACACACACGCGTGCACACACACCCACACACACACTCACACATTATCAAACACTTATTTACACACATGCCTGCACACACACACACATATACACATAAACACACATGCGCACACAATGAAAAAAAGAGCAGAGACTGATCTCTGCTTCACAGATGCTGTCTAAAAGACACCAAATGTGTTGATTTAAATAAATCATAGCACACTGTTATTTGAATGTGATCTGTTGGACATTTTCACACAACTGAAGGTCATCAACCCATCAACGGTACTGTAACATACAATGAGGTGTGTGTATGATCGGGTGTGTGTACATTCAGGTGTGTGTATGATCGTGTGTGTGTGTGTATGTGTGTGTGTGTGTGTGTTCGTGCAGGCATGTGTGTAAATAAGTGTTTGATAATGTGTGAGTGTGTGTGTGTGTGTGTGTGTGTGTGTGAGGTTAGCAGGTACCTGTGATGGATGGGCATGGCCTGAGGGCAGCAGCTCTCTCTCTCTAGGTGAGATGACATGATTGCTACCTTTCAGCTGGGTTTATTTCACTGGGCAAATAACAGGGGTGCTGGCAACCTGGGCTGTGAATTTCCCTCTTCTTCAGTATCTTCAGTTGTCTCATCAGATGTGGCAGCATCGTTTATCAGCCGAGCTGAGGACCTTTCACATCCTGGTGTGTGTGTGTGTGGGGGGGGGGGGTAACTGTGGAAACATCCTAACAGTCATAAATAGCTTTCTTTCGTGGTATCGTAACCCCGTGCCACTGACATGAAAGCGCTTGTAAAATACGTGAGACATGTGAAAACAGAATCTAGTCTCTTGTCATCTCTGTGATAATGAAGGGAAAGGGAAGAGGGGTCATGGGTCAGAGACATTACTGTAGTCCGCTATAGGCCAGGAACTAACAGAGGTCATTACTGTAGTCCGCCACAGGCCAGGAACTAACGGAGGTCATTACTGTAGTCCGCCACAGGCCAGGAACTAACGGAGGTCATTACTGTAGTCCGCCATAGGCCAGGAACTAACAGAGGTCATTACTGTAGTCCGCCATAGGCCAGGAACTAACGGAGGTCATTACTGTAATCCGCCATAGGCCAGGAACTAACAGAGGTCATTACTGTAGTCCACCATAGGCCAGGAACTAACGGAGGTCATTACTGTAGTCCACCATAGGCCAGGAACTAACGGAGGTCATTACTGTAGTCCGACATACAGTGCCTTTGCAAAGTATTCAGACCCCTTCACTTTTTCCACATTTTGTATAGATTTAAATTTGGATCCAATTTAAAATGGATTAAATTAAAAGAATTTGCCATCAGTCCACACACAATTCCCCCAGAATGACAAAGCGAAAACAGGTTTTTAGAAATGTCAGTAACTTTATTAAAACTGAAATACAGAAATACCTCATGTACATAAGTATTCAGACCCTTTGCTATGACACTCTTAAAATGAGCTAAAATGCAAAAATGTCATCAACAAATCACTCAATAAGTTGAATTGAGACCATCTTAATGCAAGGATAATAGTTCATGTAATTTGGGAATTAATGTCTTTGTTTTTATAGGGTCTCTGATTTGCATAGGAATCAATTACACATTGTGTGGATCAGGTTGTCATTACAAACTGAGCAAATGGAGAGGAACAAAACTGCTCTGGAATGCGACCCTTAGGCCTGGGGAGACTTACAAAAATCTACAAAGTTGAATGGTGGAGAGGAAAAAGCACAGTCGATGGGACAACACCATCTCAGTCACTTTACAAAATTGGTCTATAACCAAGTGGCCAAAAAGAATCCCTGAATGGAAAATAATCTATCTCATATCCATAATTGTGTTTGCAACAATGAATTCAAGTGATACAGCAAAGAAAGTGGCTGGAAATGTGATTATTTGGTTTTCCTACAAAGCATTAAGTTTGGTGCAAATCCAGCACATGCAATGCAGTTTCTACACCATCTCTCGTGTGAAGAATAGTGGTAGCTGCATCAAGTTATGAGTATGTTTGTCACTGGCAGGAACTGGGGAGTTTGTCAGGATCAAGAGAAAATTATTAAATTTGCTGAGTTGGTAGTGACATCCTAATCTACACAGTGTGTAATTGATTCCTATGCAAATCAGAGACCCTATAAAACAAAGATATTAATTCCAAAATTACATGAACTTTTATCCTTGCATTAAGATGGTCTCAATTCAACTTATTGAGTGATTTGTTGATGACATTTTTGCATTTTAGAGTGTCATAGCAAAGGGTCTGAATACTTATGTACATGAGGTATTTCTGTATTTAATTTTTAATAAATTTACTCAAATTTCTAAAAAAGTGTTTTCCCTTTGTCATTCTGGGGTATTATATGTGGATTGATGGCAAATTATTTTTATTTAATCCATTTTAAATTGAATCTATAACACAACAGAATGTGGAAAAAGTGAAGGGGTCTGAATACTTTCCAAAGGCACTGTAGGCCAGAGACTAACAAAGGTCATTACTGTCGTACAACATAGGCCAGGAAAGGTCTCCCTCCGTCCCTCCCACAAATGACAGGTTTTCACTATACAGTAGACTACCTGCTACTGTGCATCAAGGCTTCTTGATTCACAATGAGACAGATAGCAAAGTATTCTAGAACATTGACGGAACTTGTGGAACCCTCACATCATGAGACAGATAACAGAGCCTTCGAGAACATTGATGTGGAACTCTAACATCCTTAGAGGCATAATAGAACCCTCTAGAACGTTGACGTGGAACCCCAGCCCCTCTACACAGAAGCTAACAGTAAAAACCCTTAGGTAAAGTGCTACCTTGTTAAAAACATTTTCCTAAACCAGACACAAAATGCCCAATTTACTGGTGCCCTGGTTCCTGTCCTGCAGATGTCCGTAAACTACATGTTGTGTGTTTAAATCTATGATTATTAGGCCCCCTGTAACGTGTTTCTACACCTCCCTCCCTCCACCCCCCTCTGTGCTTTTGGCAAACATATGGCTCCTGCAAAACTTCAAACGATGTCTTCCGTTCATAAAAAGAAAGGCCTTTGAAAGAGAGGCACCTTCAGGTTGGAAAGGGCTGAGGGAACAAGGCTTCAGTGCCTTCATTAAAGGGCTCTTATGGAGGTAATGAAAAAGCAGCAGTCCCCTTTTCATCACGTACAGCACTGTGGCGAGCCGCTCGTTCCCCCGCTCAGCAAGGCTTTGGTCTCCCCACTGGGGAAAGAGGGAGACCTTCTTTTTTTTTAATATATATAATAAACATCAAACTTGTTTTTTTTTTTTTTTTTTTTTTTTACAGTAGCTACCTCAAGCTGGTCCAAAGTGCAAGGTAGACAGAATAGGACAGGACTGTATATGGGTTAATGACCTAGCTACGTCACATCGCACACTAAAGCAAGATGTAGCCCAAGAACATGGTTACAAACCTATACTTAACAAACTGCTCAGTTACTGTATCTACTAAATCAACATGAATATAGTTCTCAAAATACAGCTTTCATAACTGATGCTTTAAATCACTTTAACTATGATAAGGAACGTGTAGCTCACTTTCTTAGCTACCTCTAAAGTCTCTTTTGGGCACTTGCCTGGGCGTTCCGATGGTCTTTCCATGTCCCTACCAGGGGAGGTAGAAATCGGAGGACGGGCTCACTGAAATGCATGGATGTTTGTAATGCACATATGTTGCATACCGTTCCTCATTCCATTCCATGCATTACAATGAGCCCGTCCTCCGATTTCTACCTCCACCAGCCTCCCCTGGTCCCTACCGAAGATCGGAGTGGGTGAATTTGGCTCGAAAATACTGAGCTGACCAAGAATCAACTGAACAAACTGTTAGTCTTCAATTATGGAGTCAACAATAAGCTGTCGTAGACTGCCGTGGTTTGTGGACTACGGTCTACGGACTGTATGACTATTGGCAGACTGAATCAAAGAAACTCAGAATGATATGCTACAGTAGCCTCATATAACCAACACGGTGCTCCGGTTTTGTCCTCAGATCACCCTCAATCTTAAAATAATGTCAAAGAATCATTATCCCATTTGACTTTTATTGTTGTTGCCTTAACCACAACAGAAAACTGTCCCCCCCCCCCCCCCCCCCCCCCCCAATTAAGATTAAACGCTATTCTGATGTGTCTCTCTGGCAAAGAGCAATAAGAATTCCAGCCTCGCGACTTTCCACTGTCCTGTGTCCGACCTCGGTGCTGAGTCGAGCAGTAACAGCTGGTGTCTCTATCAGGGGCTAGTGTGTCGTGTCAAGTGCAGGAGCAGCAGCCATTATGTGCTGGGGGAGAAATGGTGTCCTACTAAACTAGAGGACTTTCTTTTCTTTCATTCTCTCTCTCTCTCTCTCTCTCTCTCTCTCTCTCTCCAGCCCAGTCCAACCGTCCTCAGTTGCAGGGCCTCCACCCTGAATCTAAACCACCAGTCTGAACCCTACAAGGGACTGACCACAACACTGCCCACAGTGCAGGAGATCACAGAGCACCCAGTCCAGTCAGGCCAAGCCAAGTAAAGCAGCACCATGACTTACAGTAAATGACTGCTTCTATTTCAGACGCTGTACTTCAGAGTCCACAGCCATGCACAGCCCTGGTAGAGCTCTCTGTGACTGGCCCTAACCCTAACCCTAACCCTCTCTGTGACTGGCCCTAACCCTAACCCTAACCCTCTCTGTGACTGGCCCTAACCCTAACCCTAACCCTAACCCTCTCTGTGACTGGCCCTAACCCTAACCCTAACCCATGCATAGAGGGGTTACATCAGGTTAGGCTACAATAGGTTACAGTAAGTTAGGTGTGACAGGCGGGGCTCAAACCCTGGTCACCCACGTGGAAGACACAAGTGTCAACTTTTAGGCCAAGAGGACGTCCTCAAGGTCCTTGAGCTGACATTGTCTTCAAGCAGGGCTACCTCATCGCATGATTACCAGTCACCTCCGCTACATAGGAATCAGTAGGATACAGTAGGAGGCAGTACGTGATGTAGTTAACATATGTGTTCCTACTGTGTTGCGTAATATCTCTGCCTAGACTTAGTGGAGGAATGTGAGGGAGTTGTGCCTAAGATGGAACAGGCCCAACATCACTGCTAAAACCCTTTAGGTGAATTAGACATTAACCTCTTGAGAGAAGTGTAGCAAAGTGGATGAATGAAGCACGCCAATCAAAACACACCAATCCAAGAGACCAAGAGACAATCCAGACACCGACGAGGTCAGTCCCACCCTCTCCTAGCCTCCTCCCTCCCTCTCTCTATCCTCCTCCCTCCCTCTCTCTATCCTCCTCCCTCCCTCTACCAAACTTCCAGTCTTCCATTCCTCCCATTTCGGCATCTGTGTTTTCATTCCCTGCTGTCTCCCGGTCGCAGCGCCGTCCAATGCTGGCACCACCCCCACCATGAACGGAACGCTTTCCCTCTCTCTCTCTCCCTCTCTCTTTCTGGATCCCTCTCTCTACGTATCCCTCTCTCTCCGTATCTCTCTCTCTCTCTCTCCGGATCCCTCTCTCCCTCTCTTTCCGGATCCCTCTCTCTCTCTCTCTCTCTCTCTCTGGATCCCTCTCTCTCTGGATCCCTCTCTCTCCAGATCCCTCTCTCTCTCTCTCCAGATCCCTCTCTCTCTCTCCAGATCCCTCTCTCTCTCTCCAGATCCCTCTCTCTCCCTCTCTCCTGATCCCTCTCTCTCTCTCCGGATCTCCCTCTCTCCCTTTCTTTCCGGATCTCTCTCTCTCCCTCTCTTCTGATCCCTCTCTCTCTCTCCGGATCCTTCTCTCTCTGGATCCCTCTCTCTCTGCCTCTCCGTCTGGATCCGACCAGCTCTAACATCCACACTCCTCTAAATCTCTTTCACTCCTCCAGGCTGAAATATCAGCATCAATATAACTCACTGTCTATGGATAAATATATAGCATCAATGCCATATAAATGCTTGAAAGAGTTGATTCCTACTTTCATCTTCGTCTTTGATCACATAATGATACATTTTAGCTGCAGCAGACTATGATGATGATACCTATAAAGTATGTATGAATGACAGAGTAGGACAGATTATATGATGTATCGGATTATGAGAGTGTAGGACAGATTATACAGTATGCAGCGATGACTCATACGTAGGTGGGGTTGGGTTGCAGTCCTCATGACGTGGAGAGCCAATAGGGTTGCAGTCATGATGAGGACAGCCAATAGGATTGCAGTCATGATGAGGAGAGCCAATAAGATTGCAGTCATAACGAAGAGAGCCAATAGGATTGCAGTCATGACAGGGACAGCCAATAGGGTTGCAGTCCTTATGACCAGGACAGCCAATAGGGTTGCAGTCCTCATGATCAGGAGAGCCAATCTTAGGACAAGGAGAGCCAATAGAGTTGCAGTCTTCATGACGAGAAGAGCCAATAGGGTTGCGGTCATGACGAGGAGAGCCAATAGGGTTGGAATCCTCATGACAAGGAGAGCCAATAGTGTTGCAGTCATGAAGAAGAGAGCCAATACGGTTGCAGTCCTCATGATGAGGAGAGCCAATAGAGTTGCAGTCATGACGAGGAGAGCCAATAGGGTTGCAGTCATGACAAGGAGAGCCAATAGTGTTGCAGTCATGAAGAGGAGAGCCAATAGGGTTGCAGTCCTCATGACAAGGAGAGCCAATAGTGTTGCAGTCATGAAGAGGAGAGCCAATAGGGTTGCAGTCCTCATGATGAGGAGAGCCAATAGAGTTGCAGTCCTCTGATTTCTACCTCCACCAGCCTCTATTGGTAACAACAATGTTAATACAAGTTGTTGCTAGAGTTATTACTGTGGTATTATACATGTATAACACCAAGTTATTGTTTTACCAATCAGATTATGACCCACAATTGACTGTCTGATCACTCATCACTTCAGTCATTCACAACAATTCATCTTGTTCATCAATTCTTCATCATTCTAATTCAATGGTTCAATGTGTTCTTGCTTTCCAGAGTGTCAAATATGTTCATGTCTCGGATAAAAAACAATTCCTCTCTCCTTCTATTTCAGACTAGTTTGGCCTTCGCTGTAGGGAATAATGTTGTTACCATTTCAGTGACTTGGAATGAAACAAGAGGACCATGAGGAGTATGTTTGTAAGAGAGGTAAAGAAAGGCAGTGTAGAACTGAAAACCACAACCGGTTACAACTTCCTCTACAAATGAGCCAATCGCTATCTCAAGCCAATTGTAATTTGCATATTTTGAGTCCTTTGGTTGGTTGGAGGACCTTGAGGTACAGTCAGTAATTGCAGTACTTTTGAAGCCCTTTTTAGATGTATTTAATTTTCTTGTTGAGTTGTTGTTTTGGGTTTTTGAGGGCGAGAGGGGGGGCAGTTTTCAGAGGCCTCTGTACGGGATCCAGTGTGACCTTACATGTCCTCCATTTTTAGCTTGATCGAGGCTCTTTGAAAATGTATGTCTACGCACAGTCAATTACTGATTGAGCAACAGCTAATAATCTGTTATTAAAAGGACCACCAAGGACACTTGTGAGCGCTCATGAGCCACACAGGGGTTGCTGAAATATTCAGAGCATTTGAGCTAAAATGGCTTCAAAGATCAAGACAAAAAACGTTTCATCTTTTATGCGATTTTTCCCCCCTATTGGAACGTTCCCTTCCTTCTATGATTTACTGATGATAATGCAGGTGTTACTGTGCTACTGGGTCCATCCAGATATCATCCTGCATTCCTCTCCTCCTCTCCTCCCCTCCCTCCCCTCCTCTCCAGGTTCATGGGTACCCTAATAATTTTCTGTTTTCTTTTTTATGACGTTGTTGCAGGGAGGGAACCACATAAAGGAGGAACCCCGCTCCCAGGGGAAACAGCTGGGCCGTGCACGGCGCTGCGTGTAGCCTGTGTTTAGACAGGCATCTCTGTGCTCGCGCGTCTGTTAGAGCGGCCCAGGAGGAGGGTCCCGACAGCTGTTTGAACATGGCTGACATCTGACAGCACATCAACCTGCATGGTCCCTCTGGCTCCGGCCTCTGGTCTCTGTCTTCAATAAGCAGGGCCCGGTTGTTGATGAGGTGTATTACACAACACTGGGAGACACCTGAGGGGAGTTTAATAGGAGGATGGTGGGGGGTGTTGGGGGGCGGGGGGGGGGGGGGGGGGTGTTGGGGGGGGGCTCCAGAACGAGAGCTCCAGGTGACATCTTGGACAGGAGACGGGCATAATGCAGTGGCTAAGAAGGAGGAACGGGGGGGCACAAAGACAAACATGTCATTTGTTAACTGCTATGTATGTGTTCTCTCCATGGAATGTGGTGTCTTTGAGTACTGAGAAAAGCACAAAATAAATGCATTATTATTAGTAGTAGTAGTCGTATTATTATTATTATTAGTATTAGTATTATAAGCTCTGACTGCAAAAATGGCTGGTCTGCATTTGTTGAGTCACAACGGGCCTTCTAAAAGACTCATGTGGGTCACAACACAAAGGAGTTTGGGAACCTCTGTCTGCACTAACTGACTGTTTAAAAACGAAGGCCCATTCGAAAACTTTAATAAAACATCCTTCCTTCCTCCTTCCTGGATCTAAGCACTGGTCTAACGTAATTGATTGGTCACAGCAATCATTCCACTGCATTGCTTTCACCAATAAGCCACCTGAGAGCTGTTTTGATGGGCTGACTGGAATCTGGCTTTGTTAATGCTGGCTCTGGAGAATAGAGAGATCCATGAGGTGTCTGTCTGATCTCTCTCTTTCTCTCTTTCTCTCTTTCTCTCTCTCTTTCCCTCCCTCCTCCACCCTCTCTCTCTCTCTCTCTCTTCCCCCCCTCCTCCCTCCCTCTCTTTCTCTCTCTCTCTCCCCCTCCTCCCTCCCCCTACAGTTCATACCCCCATACTCACACTTGTATTATTTCCTTCCTCATCTTCTGTCCCATATGACCTCTTGTCTGAAAGAGCTGGAGAGGTAGACTACTGTAAAAGCAATGTGGTGGCAACCATCAAATGGCAGGTGAGGTTTCCATATACTGTGTATTCATATCATTGACTATACCATTGCCACAAACACCTTTTAGCCTCTGGACATCATTACCTTCCTTTGTGCTATAGCGTGCTCAGGAGTTGGGAGGTGGGAGAGGCCGACTCCGCAGTTTCTGCAGTTTGACTTGACATTCTTATTGCGAGGTCAAGTTTTACATTCATAGGCAACTCGAGTGTGGTCGAAAATTTGACATTCAAACAAACAAGAATAACGGCTCTGTCTGAAGTTTAAACCTCAATTTATGTCGAACATGACATTTACAGGACAAAAAATAAACACATTTAGGCTGTAGTCCAGGCCAATCAACACTAAAGGCTAGTTATGTAAAACATTTGTATGAGCTTCAGGCGGAATTTTTAGTTTTACGCAGTGAGTAGTGAAGCCTACATATAGGCTATACTGGTTTGGCATTTACATTAAACAGTAGAGTCTTCAATTAAGATTCTTGTTATTGAAATCAAATGAGTTTTCTGTCTAAAATAGTGTTTTAGGCGCAGAAAAAATATTGTTTTATTCACAGAAGGAAATAGCAAAATTATAATGAATATAATTTAAGGCAACATGCTGACACATCAACCAAACTTGAGGTGAGTTTGAGTGGACGTTATATTCAGACTGGTGGTTTGGTGTCAACTAAAATTAAGCAGTCAATCTGTTAAGGCCTATAACTGACTTTTAGCAAAGGTCTGGAGACAAATATTAACGAATACAGGACAATCCCTGATAACTCAAAATGATGAGGTGGCGTTTTTTTTTTCTTTTTCAAAAATAGAGCATTCCAACGTCATCCACGTAAAAAAAGGAGGCAGACGCATTTCTTGGATAATGCGAAGGCATGTGAGTCGTTGAGAAGTGAGGAGAGAGAAAGAGAGGAAAGAGCAGGGACGGGATTGGCCGGTTCCGCTCATAGCCTGCAACGTGTCTGCGGTGCGGAGGAGAGACTGAACCGACGCCAATGTCTTCTGTCTCTTTTTCATACGAAAGACGCAGGCGCGTCTGCTCCATGCTGTGCGTAATTATAGCACCTGCAAGAATGGGGCGTTATAGGGCACAAAGCCTTGGGGGAATTAAACGTCACTCAGTGATAAACGCTTCATGTAATTTATTTGGTAGCTGTTTGGTGAAAACATTAATTGAAAAGTTAATTTGCCTATTGTGTTTTATTCTAGGCTATGAACAAAGTTGAGAACAACAAATTGTCGAAAATATTCCTCCCTCCCCGCCATGGAAAGTAGAACTCTGCCCTGAAAATACACATCTGTTTCTGTCGTTAGGACAAGTTAGCATTTGTATGGCTTTATGCACAGACGTGTTGTGCACATGCCCGTTAGAAGCAGAGGAATGAACGGTTTCCCTGCGCAGAGAGAACCGTAATATCTCCTTATAGGCTAGTATCATCGGGAGCTAATTGAGGGTTCTCTCTCCTCAGGCGACCAGTACTGGGCTGAGGCCAAGAAGAGAGGCGCGCTGCCAATCAACAGCCAGTCGATTTTCCGAACTTTTAGTCCACGTACCTTTTCCAACACAGCCAAAATATTAGCGCATCTCTAAGAACCGAAAGGCCAATGAACTAAAAACTATAGCAGGATGGCCATAATGCCCACGAAAGCTGTGCCACATACAGTAGCCCATACGGCCCAATAAAGGCCTGGTCTTCATCCCTTAGGCACATTATCGATGAGACATAAACAACCTATTGAATGTGAATGTCTGTTTTCGACTGCCTGCAAACTACTCCAAATATGATCTGTCAGATAACCCACATAATGCTTTCATGACACAAGTAAAGATATTCTAAAAATAAATGTCAATATTGCACAGCATCTAGCCTCGATCAAAGAGCTATATTTGCCGAACTTTTTAATGCAAAAGTTCCCAATTGGATGCCCTATGGCCTATAAAGAAGTAACACTATACCCAAAGCAATCGCCAATAATATCCCAGCGAACAATTACTTATATTTGCTTATCATCATTCACATTCCTATTTTAAAGGTCGATGTGGCACCTTTTACGCGTAAAGACAAAAACAAAGGCCTCACACAAATAAAAACCACAAAATCGAAATTACAAACTGAATTCGACTCCCTTTCCCGAGTTAAGGTCTTTTAGATCTAATTACAATTCAGAATAGTCTATAGAGACAGATACAGCGAGAGAAAGAGAGAACGAGAGAGAGATTGAGCTGTCCGGGCCCTCCGTGTCTGCCAACCGCCTTTTGGAGATGTCGTGGCCTGTCGTCCGTCTAAGCCAGGATAGGGGATGGGTTTTAGACTAAACCCTCGCATTTCTTTTTCCTCTGATAGATCAAGTTTCCTGAGAGTTTAAGGTGAAAAAAAACGTGTCCGAGAAGGAGGGACTGATGGAAGGAGGGACTTTTTTCATGAACGTGAGCATGCTATACAGTTATCTGCTGCACCCAGAACCTCCCCAAAACTTTGGAGTATAAAAGCCTGGGCAAAAAGGTCCTATAGGCAGTAGGGTGTTTTCTGCGGGGTCTGGATTGGAAATACAGAAGACCGGACCCTACCTTGTATGACTGGAGTCTAACGGAAAAAATAACTTTTCCCTTCTTGCCTCAAAGAGTCTACATGTCTAATATTTAGACATGTTCAGCTTTGTGGATATTCGGTTAGCGCTGTTGCTCAGCGCAACAGTGCTGTTGGCAAGAGGACAAGGCGAGGACGATCGTAAGTGACAGTTTTTAGTCTGTTTTTCTTGCTTCTAAAAGCTGTTGTCTAACGAAATTCCCTTGGGGAGGCAGTGAGGCGCAAGGGGAAAGCTGCTTTTTGATAGGGAAAAGGTTTGATGTGGATATTGTGGACCAGAACGATGCATATGTCATACTACCTTGTTCTTCTTTCTCTGTGGTTAATGATTATTGATTATTGATTGGTTTACCTGCTTCGTTTACCTGTGGGCTTCGTAAGGCAGCTCTTGCAGCTTGAGCTGAGAGAATGCGCATCACTGCTCGTGGGCCTTCTCGTGCTTGCACGCGTGCCTTTGGAGCGAGTTGGTACAGGTTCCTTGGCTCTGCCCTTCACTTGCTATTGATGTCCCCGAGCTACGTTTTAACAGATGGAAATACTGGAAAGGCTGAGGCATAGAAGAGTATAGACACTCATAAAGTACATCATAGGAACATTCTATTCATGTAACTAAATACGTGGCCACGCAGCTTGGAATTTTGGGAACAATGGAGAGAGTAGAGGTGTTGCACTGGTCCTGCTGCAATAATTCCTACCCTGAGGCCAAATGTTTGCCAAAGGAGAAAAGGAACAGGCCCGTTCTTGCACGCTGAAAATATTTGACCTCTTGGTTTTTGACCTCAACTGAGTTAAGATTATTCTTTTTAAACGAAAACAGTATTTATCTTTTTTTTGCTGGCTGCGAGAAACGCACAGCGTTTGAACATAGAGGAAAAAAGGATCATGCCTAAAGTTTCAATAGTGGAATCACTTAAAGTAGTTTGGCCCTAGATCTGGTATATAAGTTATGATAAGTTAACTCGACTTCATTAAAGAAATCAAAGAACAGTGTGATATAACCCAGATAGAAAATACCGATTCAATGTTCAAGTTCTCTGATGTCTGCAGTCACATTGTCTAGACATCCTCGGGTTGCATCTGGGCGTACAGATGTGCTCTTCACTATGCGGTCCTACAGCGCCCCTCTGTGGCCATTATTAGTAACGCCATCAACATCTGCCCGCCTCAGAATGATCTCACACCCCATCCCCTTTCACTTTTTTACGATAATTGAAAACACATGCAGGCTCCACAAACTTTCCACTGAGGGAAAAACGGGAGTCGTTGCCAAGCCGACAGTTTTCAATTATTCCCGAAGTTGAAGGATAGCCGAGACTACGTGGACGTTTTTTCCCTTTAACTATGGGAGTTTGGCAACGTGTAATATTCTAGACTATGTGGCCTTTTTGAGTCGATCTGCAGTAACTACATGGATGATTTGATAACGACACAAGTAGATGAGAATCAACAGGTAGCCAGTGAGTTAGACAAACCTTCTTTCAACAAAGATTTTGTCAGCATCAATAACACTCCTTGAATATTTGAACATGGAACTGCCTGGCGTCATGATAACTTTTTTTCTCAGTTTTCCAGAGCATGCTATCAAGTGTTTTAGGCCTACTGTAGGCGTAGGCCTACTTATGAGGTTCAAGGCGTTTATCGCCATAGCAACCGTAGGCCCATAAGCCTACAGGCCTGGCCAACAATCAAAGATGCCGACGAAACTGCTTTTGAAACTTACCTTTTCTCTCTCTCTCTCTGCGTCTCTCCCAGGTAACGGCGGCAGCTGTACGTTGGACGGCCAGGTCTACAACGACAGAGATGTGTGGAAACCAGAGCCATGCCAGATCTGCGTGTGCGACAGCGGCACCGTCATGTGCGACGAAGTTATCTGCGAGGACACGACCGACTGCCCCAATCCAGTGATCCCCCACGACGAATGCTGCCCCATCTGCCCCGACGACGGTACGACGATTTCCTTTCGACGCGACGCTCTTTTCGCATGGATATGTTTTGATAAGGTTTCGGATGCCTCAAAGGGACTGGTTTCGCCTTTTATATGAGGTGTTGAAAGGGTTTGGAGAGGATTTTTGGAGTGGATATCCCACAAGGAATAAACTTGGATGTATCTTTATTCCCACAACCAAACCAGTCATTTTTCCCCTTTTCCTCCGAAATGGGGTGGAATATTTACAGTCACATAAGCACACTGTGATATAGTTGTCCAGTCTGGTGCCTTCATCTCACATTTGACTTAGTCATACACTTTGGCGTTTATGTGCTTTATGAGGCCTGTGTCCAAACATGTTGTCAAGGTTTCCAGAATGTAATGATAAACTATATTCCTTATTTTCAATAGTGTGAAAGAATTCAATTAATTTTCAATATTTTAATCTGCTGTTTGTTTTTCTGTCTATCTTGTTATTGTAGGCTTCCAGGAGCCACAAGTTCAGGTAAATGTTTGTTATTGTTATTATCATACACAAGCGGGATAAATTAGATGATAAACATGATATGAGTTAATATATTAGAGAAGGCTGTTAATTTGACCCAGATTAAGCATTGTCCTGCACTAAAGACAATGCTCCATGTATTGTGCTTTCTAGCTCAGGGGAAGGCTTAATCTGTGTCTAGGAAACTGCCCATCAAACTTATTAACCTATAACCTATTTGTACACAGACCAACTAGGTAGCAATCACAAATAGTCAAAAGAATGACCTAATTCACAAACATGACCTAATCCCACCATTTTGCCAATAGGGACCCAAGGGTGAACGTGGAGGCAAGGGAGATAAAGTAAGTTTACCTTTCACTTCCTCATACCCATGCTTTGTCTTCTGATACTAGGTGTTGTTGTTTGGTAGTAGACTTCCTTGTCTTGGTATTCCTCTCTCTAGGTCTACATCAACATCTTGTACACACTGTTGAGTATTGTTTTATTAGCTAGTAAGACTCACAAGGTGCTGGTTTGACTATGGAGACAGTCTGAAAACATCTGGATTTATATTCAGTGATGTGACATGAAGGTGTATGAGGTCATTATAGCGGGCGATTCATATATATATCATAGTTAATCAGAGAGTATTTTTGCTTACCAAATGGAGAAGGTTACATTTAGTAGAACATTGTCTTATTTCAGTATTCATATTTGTATGTCTCTTCTTTACTTTCCATTGCTTAGATCGTTTATCAGGTGATCTCACAGATGGTTGTTTAGTACTTGTAGTTAGCTAAAGGGTTTTCTTTGTGTGTGCGTGTGTGCGTGTGTGCGTGTGTGCGTGTGTGCGTGTGTGTGTGTGTGTGCATGCATGTGTGCGTGCGTGCGTGTGTGTGTGTGTGTGTGTGTTATTGTGTGTGTTATTGTGTGTGTCATGCCTGGATTTATTTTGGGCCAGTGTTGGACACCCAGTCCAACCAGCCACAGTGGATTGGCTACAATCCTTATAGTCAACGTTATGATGGTCCAATGGGCATATCTTATTGAGATCACTGTTTCACCTTCTCCCTGATCAGATTCTGTAGATGGATGGACATACTGATTGGCTAATATCTGTTTATACAGAAGCATGTGTAGGTACATATATGTGCACAGCAGGATAGATGAATGGATAGATGGGTGGATAGATGAATGGATAGATGGTAAGAAGGATAGACGGATGGACTGATGAACAAAGTTCTCACAGTTGCATAAGACCAATGCACCTTTACCTGTAGACCTTATGCCTGCTTTAGCTTCCCTTTGTAGTTCCCCTCTGACTCTCCGTCTCCCCCTTTAGTTGTGCTATGGACCTTGAGTTTAACCTGACCACCTGACCTGTCCATCTAATTATAGCCTATTACTCGGGCCCAGAGTTTTTCCTGGTCAGGTCAAAATGTTCAGGCCAACCTCCTGGCCTCAGTCAGGAGTGATACCTCGGTGCTAAGAGCACTCTAATGGCTCACCAGTAGTGGCTGCTGTCTTGAACTGGTCTCTCTTGTATCTCAATGGGTCAACTATAACCAAAGGGTAGGTAACAAAGGACAAAATATCTGACTGGTCCTCTCCCCCTTGTCTGTCCTTCAGGGTCTTCCCGGTCTCCCTGGTAACGATGGTATCCCCGGCCAGCCCGGCCTCCCTGGACCCCCAGGCCCCCCTGGTGTCCCCGGCCTCGGCGGAGTAAGTATCTCAGTCTTCTAAACACTGACCCAGAGTCAGTTAGGACCTGGGTCTGAAGGTTAGGAGGCTAGGAGTTGGGTAGGGAGAACTGATCATAGATCTGTGTGTATCTGCGGTCTAGAGGGATGTCTGACTGTCTTAGCACTGTTCTGGGGTCAGTTTTAATCATGAATATGTGGCTATTAAATGGTTAGATGTAAGATGTAGGGAGATTAAGATGATCCTAGATCAGTGTGTATCACAGGCCTAGAGGGTTGTTTGACCCCTTAGAACAGTTCTGGGGTCAGTTTTGACCTAGATAAGAGGTCAAAACTGTGTCTGGGGTTGGAGAGGGACAGCTGATCTTGGATCAGTGAGCATCTGTGGAATGTACCCTCTAAGCACTGATCTAGAGTCAGTTCCCACGTCAAAAGGTCAAAAGGTTAGATTCACAGGTCCTGGATGAGTGATAAGGGACGATGACTGAAGGACAGGAAGGTGGAAGTAGCAAAGACTGAGAGATAAATACATAACCTGGACAGCCTTCAGATGACAGTGATGGATATAACAGGATAGTTAGTGTAGCCATATTAATGATCTCCAAATCATTAGGAGTGACCTTCAAAGCACAGTTACCAGTACAGACAGAGGCACAGGAGCTCTAATGCTAAGGCTATCTTGGTTAGCATGCGGTCAGTGTTTCACTATGATGGTAGGCTATCCTGGTTAGCATTCAGTCATTGTTTCACTATGATGCTAGGCTATCCCAGTTAGCATGCAGTCAGTGTTTCAGCACCTGGGGAGAGGACAGCACCCTGGTAGAAGAGAGAGAGGGGTAGAGAGCTCTGTCCTTGAGAGTCAGGTAGTCTGGCTATGTCCACTCGACCTGCATGTCCAGTGACAAAGCCCTCAGCCTATCAGGTAGCACTATAGCGAGAGGGCAGAAGCGAGAACATGCTGTCTGAAAGGTAGTCATGGTTTCCTCGTACTGACCTCCTGTTTTCTTTCTTTCTTTCTTTCTTTTCTCCCCACAGAACTTCTCCCCTCAGATGTCTGGTGGTTACGATGACAAGTCCAGTGGCATAGCCATCCCCGGCCCAGTGGTACGGACACAGACACATACACACACACACACACACACACACACACACACACACACACACACACACACACACACACACGCCTATACCAAATAACACTGGTTCTGAGAGCTTGGCAAAGAAGAGAGTTCTTCACGACGTTGTTGATGATAGCTACCTAGTCATCGATGACACTCAACATGTTTGATATTGACACATAATGTCCCAACGTACATACTGACACCAGCACCTTTACCTCGTCATCTCATGATTATAGCATCTCTAGGTAGGTAGAGGTTTCTACATAGACCACACAGGTAGAAACCCTCGACTCATACTGCTTTGACATTTTAGCAACAACCTTGTGAGCTACAGTATGTCTATCTGCAATGTTCAGTACCTCACACCCTCCTGAATGCAACTCTGAATCCCTATGCGACCAAAGGATTTATTCTACTCAGGGGAGGCTGGTGGAGGTAGAAATCGGAGGACGGGCTCATTGTAATGCATGGAATGGAAGGTGGAATGGTGTCAAACAATCGTGAGCTCACTATACATGAGCCCGTACTCGGATTTCTACCTCCACCAGCCTCCCCTGATAACTCCTGTACACCATGGGATACACTCGCCACTGTGTTTGCGTCTCTCTGTGGGACTCTGGACAAGCATACTACTTAGACTGCTAGACCAATACATTGCTTCAGTCCTGGTGACACTGTATACTAGTGTGGATGTGGAAAGCAGCCCTGGTCTCTTGTCCCCACGTTGAATTGTTCTGTCGACCTCAGAAAAACAATACTAACTGTTGTTAAAATATTAAATATATAACAGTCAGCCAATGAGGATCAAACTAATTAAAGCAAGGATGTGATTGGTTGATTATCAATGTATTGACTCCTCCTCTCCTGTGTTTGATTGACAGGGCCCCATGGGTCCCCGTGGCGCCACCGGACCTGCCGGTGCTAGCGTGAGTATTATCTCCTCTCTTCTCCTCTCTTCTCTCTCTCTCTGATCCTCTCTTTTCCCTCTCTCTCTCTTCCCCTCTCTCTCCATCTCTCCCTCTGTCTCCTCTCTTCTCTCTCTCTGATCCTCTCTTTTCCCTCTCTCTCTCTTCCCCTCTCTCTCCATCTCTCCCTCTGTCTCCTCTCTTCTCCCTCTCTCTCTTTTCTCCTCTCTTCACTTTGGGATTAACTGTCTGAGTGACAGGTGGCTTGTGGGAAAACTGACCTGGGAGCAGAGGTTAGACAGAGGTCAGACGATGATATCAGGACTGTTGCATGATGGGAGTTGAAGTCAAATGAAGTTTAGGTTGTTACATTCAGGTTATGTATTGATTTTCAGCATCTCGTATGGCTGTATAATGAAAATTCATCTGTTCATGTTGTGGCAGTTAGTCAATCGAAGTGATTAAAAGTAGGACGTATGCTATTTATATATAATAGCTTCGAAATTACTTAGTTTATTTTGTTAGATTCAGTGTGCAGTATCTGACCCATAGATCTCATTTTCCCATAATATAGTGTTGTTAGCAGGTATAACACATAGTGTTATTCGCCGGTATGAATAGTAGTCTGACCATGTATCTCTGTCGCCCCCTACAGGGACCTCAGGGTTTCACTGGCCCCGCTGGCGAGTCTGGTGAGGCTGGTGCTTCTGTGAGTATATACCAATGGATCTTTACAGAACATCCACACACACACACACACACACACACACACACACACACACAGACACACACACACACACACACACACACACATACACACACACACACACACACACACACACACACTCTTTGAGATGAATCCTGCGCCAACTTCTACAGGGGTGCAAGTGCAAGACAATACCTATAGACTTGTGCCTTGCCACACCTTGCTGAAAACCGACCCTCTAACTACTTATCAAATCCTTGGCTGCTGAATAAACCCCCGCCCCCTTCCCCCACCCAGTTTGATGTGTGGAATGGGGTCAATTAAGGTTCATAAGGTCACTAATTTGGGTCACACACACACCTCACCCCATAGACACACTCTCTCTCTCTCTCTCTCTCTCTCTCACACACACATACACACACACACACACTCTCGCTAACCCAGTATTTTGTCTTCTTCAGGGTCCCATGGGTCCCCGTGGTGCTGCTGGTCCACCTGGCAAGAACGGAGATGATGTAAGTGATCACACACACACACACACACACACACATACACACATACACACTCCATAAACCTCCCAAGGGAATGTCGAAGTAGCCTTGAGACGGTCCCTCAAGCCACAAGTCACTGGCAGCCAGCCCTAGAATCTACTGTCAAAGCTACAATTACGTCTGTTAGTGGTCAGACATGACACACACACACACACACACACACACACACACACACACACACACACACACACACATACACACACACACACACACACACACACACACAGTTAGAGTGTAGTCCATGGTCCTTATGTTGCCAACATTCTACTCAGGGTTTCCACTGTCTGACTAACTAAACATAGCCTCAGGTCATCTTGTACATAGTTTCCATGTCAGACTCATAGTTAGCATACGTGTGGGGTAAAGTCCCGGGTAATGTCTCATCTTAGTTCCAGAATGTTGAATTTCTCACATGATTAGCCAGCCAGAAACCAACCTGCATCCATTATGACTTTTCTCACTTTGTGTGTTCCTCTCTCTCTGTCTTCTTTCTCTCTCTCTCTCTCTCTCTCTCTCTCTCTCTCTCTCTCTCTCTGTCCATCTCTCTCTCTCTCC
>NC_139663.1:15529507-15559507 GCF_951799395.1 Argentina silus
GGCCTGCTGGACCTAGGTGAGACCTTCCCTCCATCATCTCTCCTCCTCCTCCTCAAACACATATCCCTCCTCCTTCCTCTCTTTCTTGTCCCATCACGCCATTCTCTGACCTGTCCGTCTGTCTGTCCACAGGGAGAGGGTGGTGCCCCTGGAGAGAACGGAACTCCCGGTGCCATGGTAAGTGACACAGCAGACTCCATTTTGTTGTTAACCAACTGACTGAAGACTTTTGAGTAGTAGTAGTAGTAGTAGTAGTAGAGAGTCATCTGTCTTCAGTCATGAGAGGGCATAGTCACATATATAGTAGTTCATCTTACCCCTTCATTCATTCTCTATGGAGACGTAGATCATTTAATGTAGATCATTTGAACATCAGCATTGTATTTATGAAGTTGTGCCAAGACATGGAGGTGAACAGCTGTGCACCAGGGACAGTCAGAGACAGTGATGAGCGTGTTGTAGCATGTTGCAGTACACTATCTCTATGCGAACTGACATTCTCTCTCTCTCTCCCTCCCTCCCTCCCTCCCTCTCTCCCTCTCTCTCTCTCTCTCACTCCCTCTCTCTTGTTTAGGGACCTCGTGGTCTGCCTGGTGAGAGAGGTCGTGCCGGCCCCAACGGAGCTGCTGTAAGTACCCTCCCACACACACACACACACACACACACACACACACACACACACACACACACACACACACCAAAATCACCCACCCCAGTATAGAAGCATACACAGAACAATACCCTATACCAGTAGCTTCACAGTCACCCCATTGCTCTAGTATTTACCATATGTCAGATGTCAACATTATGACACATTATGAAACATGCATATCAATGGCTAGCTTATCAAGTTCTGACCCAGTTGTGTCTCTCTCTCTCCTGCAGGGTGCTCGTGGTAACGATGGTGCTGCTGGTGCTGGTGGACCTCCTGTGAGTACTGATCGCTGATAAACCCAAACCCATCCTTACGTTAGCCACCCATGTTTGCCATATCTCTCATGTTGAAGATGAAGTCATTATTGACTCTCGTCTTCTCTCTCTCTCTCTCTCTCTCTCTCTCTCTCTCTCTCTCTCTCGTATTCTAGGGCCCCACTGGTCCTGCTGGTCCCCCTGGCTTCCCCGGTGGCCCCGGATCCAAGGTAAGCCTCACCTGACACCTGCCTAAACACCTGTCTACACACCTGTCAACCCCTCTACCCCCCTGCCCTACCCTCCATCCCTCTACCCCCTACCCTCCATCCCTCTACCCCCTACCCTCCATCACAAACCCTCTCCTGGCCCTACAACAGGCAGCCATTAGGGGGCAGATGGAGGGAAGAATGAGGAATGTGAAGGAGAGTATCTGCACCCTGTTGTACCTGTTCCCAGGTGACTTTGCACATAGCAGATTGACTCACTGAATCTCCTCTTATTACAAGCAAAGATTTACCACAAATGCTAGCACACAGTCAATTATGCTGTTTGAACTGGCTTGATTAATGAGTTCATCTGTACTCTCTACTTGAAAGGCTTGTATTTATATTAGGTCTCCTCCAGGGGAGGCTGGTGAAGGCAGGAATCTGAGGATTTACGTCCTCCACCTCTGATTTCTACCTCCACCAGCCTCCCCTGACATATAGTGATCTGTTTGGGTGGATGTAGAGTGGATGTGAGTTTTCTTTGCCAAAATATAAAGGCCAATTTCCTAACATCACATTATACTGTGTGTCTTGTCTCCAAGTGGATGTGACCTATTTGTTTTGACATCAAGGACCAAGTCCTCCAGTTCACCCTCACATTACGCCTCTCGTCCATTGAGGCTGTGTGATGTCATACGACCTCTCTATGACTCCTGCAGGGTCACATGGGGTCATGTGATGCGGCTAATATGACTCCATGAATTATTTTTTTTACCTTCACAATAAACTGGCATACAAAGACTGGACATCTAAACACATATCTCTGACTGACTTTGTGTGTCTGTGTGTGTGTGTGTGTGTGCCCCCCAGGGAGAGGTTGGTGCTCAGGGAGCTCGTGGTTCTGAGGGACCCGCTGGAGCCCGTGGAGAGGCTGGTAATGCCGGACCCGCTGGTGCTGCTGGACCCGCTGTGAGTAAAACCCTCTAGAACTCAGGACCCTCTAGAACTCAGAAACCTCTAGAACTCAGAACCCTATAGGAACTCGGAACTAGAAATAGATATGCCATAGGGTTGGTTGTTACGTAGTACACACATACTGAACCCTGCTTTGAGATTCTTCTCCTTAACCTTCATGTCTCTCCTGTCGTCCAGGGCAACAACGGAGCTGATGGAAACCCCGGTGCCAAGGGTGCCCCTGTAAGTGCCCCCCGCCTCTCCCCCCACCTACAACAATAACACACACTTCTGCCATTCACCCTGATTCTACCATTCCAGAGGTTAGTGGTGGATGTGTGATACTCAGCTGTGTCTGCTGCCCCCTGTAGGGTGCTGCTGGTATTGCTGGAGCCCCTGGCTTCCCCGGACCCCGTGGCCCATCTGGACCCCAGGGAGCTGGTGGTGCCTCCGGACCCAAGGGAAACACTGTGAGTACACCTCTCTCTCTCTCTCTACACTGCTCATAGAAGCACTGAGTTTGCCTTGAAACTTTCACCTTTATATAACATAGTGGTAACATTACCATAATGACTGGGTCAGAACGAGTTGGATGTTGAGCTGGTGTGTGGTGATATCTGATATCATATGATGATGTTATTGATGTTATTGAAACATTTTGTCTTCTTTGTTGACAACAGGGTGAGGTCGGTGCTCCTGGATCCAAGGGAGAGGCTGGTGCCAAGGGAGAGGGCGTAAGTACACATTCCCACATCTCTCCGTAGGTCAAACACGGTCAAATCGACCTCACACGGACCATGTATACTGCCATAAAGATCATGTTCACAAGACAGTGTGTATTCACTCAATGCATGACTGCTAGTGAACAACATGGTCAGAACACAGGTTTAGCAGCACACACACACACACACACACACACACACACACACACACACACACACACACACACACACACACACACACTGTTTGGTTCAGCAAGTCAGATTGTTCAATGATCGCCCTCTGAGTACAATATGACAGTGCACCCCCGTCGTGCATTTCTCTGACCTCCATGTTGTCTCTCTGCCCCCCAGGGCCCCGCTGGAGTTCAGGGACCCCCCGGTGCAGCTGGTGAGGAGGGCAAGAGAGGAGCCCGTGGAGAGATTGGTGCTGGTGGTGCTCGTGGAGCCCCCGGAGAGCGCGTAAGTGACCCCGTCTCTCTCTCTCTCTCTCTCTCTCTCATCCATCCCCATCCCTCTCTTTCACTGTAGACCTTTATAATGACTCTTCCTCTCACTGTCACTCTCTCTCTCTCTCTTTCTCTCCCTCTCCTCCATCCCCATCCCTCTCTTTCACTGTGGCTCTCTCTTCCTCTCTCTTGCAGTAGGAATCTCTCATACAAATTGGTTTGGTTGTAGTTCTAAAAAAACGTTCTCAGTTTCACTGTCCCTCTATCCCTATTCACAGTAGTTCTCCTTATGTCATGCTCTCTGTCAGCCCTGCATGCCTCTCTTAAACCTCCTCCCATCCCTCCATTTTGTTTTCTCATAAACAAAAAAGACCAATTTGACCAGTTTACCTGTGTTAAAAGACTAACTTGACCAGTTTAACTGTGCTAAAAGACCAACTTGACCTGTTGTCCTTGGATCATAGTGTTGAAACAAGCACCATTCTAATGTAATGGGGATTGAACTATCCAGTATGATACTTGTTTTTGTTTACATAACCATAAGCTAGAATAGGAAACGGATCAGAGGTAGAGGTCTGGCATGGCAGAATGCTATACTTTAGCTCATACATTTAGTGAAATGTATAACTTTATCATGCATTGCCTACTTGGCTATCCATAGTCAGTACTATCAATATTGGCATTACAACAAACAATAATAGGATTCTATGCAGAGAAACTGTTGGTGATTGTTTCACTTCTAACTCATCTATAATCAGATAATCACATTATGGAGAGATTATGAATGATTAGCTCTGTTGAGCCCAATATTAGCTAGCTAGCTAATAACCTCCATGGCTTACAGTCCAGGCTGAATTGGACTGCAGCCCACTCTCTGGTGTTGCACCCCCTCTCTCCACCAGAGGGCAGTCAGTAGTGTTACAGGGTTTATGTTGTGGTACTGAGCAGATATGATGTTGTGCTGACCAGTGATGTGATGGTACTGACCGTTAGTGTTGTGGTACTGAAAATATGTTATGATAGTGTTGTGGTACTGACCAGTGTTTGTCTCCCCCTACAGGGTGCCCCTGGTAGCCGTGGTTTCCCTGGTGCTGATGGTTCTGCTGGCCCCAAGGTGAGTTCACACACACACACACACACACACACACACACACACACACACACACAACTGGAACTGTCCTCCCCGCCTGCAGACATTATGCCATTTTACAACAAGAGACAACAAGTGATAATAATCACAACTCTCTCTCTCTCTCCCTCTCTCCCCCCCCCTCCCCCCTCTCTCCCTCCCTCTCTCTCCCTCTCTCTACCCTAGGGTGCTACTGGTGAGCGTGGTGGCCCCGGAGCTGTTGGAGGCAAGGGTTCCACTGGCGAGCCTGGCCGTAACGGTGAATCTGGTATGCCCGGATCCAAGGTGAGAGAGAGCTCCTGTCTGTCTGTCTGTCAGCTAATACAGATGTAATGAGAATGAAACCCATATACAGTAGACGTGTTAATGATGTGAACTGTCTCTAGATGCGTGTATACAGGGTGCATCTGTATCTTGACCGTTGCCCTCTCACCTGTGCCCCCTCCCTCTAGGGTATGACTGGTAGCCCTGGCAGCCCTGGCCCCGATGGCAAGCTTGGCCCTGTTGTGAGTACCACACACACACACACACACACACACACACACACACACACACACACACACACACACAAACACACACACAAACTACTACTCTGATACAGAGCTGTGGTACCCTAACAACAAACCCTGCCACGCTGAAGGAGATAAAACATGGAATGCACTCAACTCCATTCCGTAGTTTGCAACTTGTGTTTCTATATTCTGACAGCATGTGTTCCCATCCTGCAGACCTACACTGTACAATTCAATAACTCATGCATACAGCCTACTTACTGTATGACAACTATTCAGTCACCTTCAGATAGTCTACAGATGGTTTACCCAGTCACTGACCCTCTCCTCCCCTCCTACTCTCCTCCTCCTCTCCCCTCCTCTCCTCCTCCCCTCCTCCTCTCCTCTCCTCCTCTCCTGCTACAGGGTAACGGCGGTCAAGATGGCCGCCCAGGACCCCCCGGCCCTGTCGGAGCCAGAGGCCAGCCTGGAGTCATGGGATTCCCCGGACCTAAGGGAGCTGCTGTGAGTCCCCCACCTCTCCTAGACACAGCTCTGGTTCTGGCTGACCCATTCAACAGATCCAAAGACGGGAGATTCACTGTGTGACTGATCTGATGGTTGTTTCTCTCCTATCTCTGTAGGGTGAGGGCGGCAAGCCCGGTGAGAGAGGAGTCCTCGGGCCCACTGGCGCTGTGGTAAGTAACTACCTTCATCACGAAGTTCACAGTTGATGCTGCAATGACGATTCTGTTCTTAAAATAACTACGTAATAGTCCACATTTTGCAATCAGCCACATACGGCAACGTATAATTGCAGCCTCCTAATACAAAATGTGGCTTGCCACTTAAACTATTCCCTGTACACATTATGTACTTAAACAGAACATGCAGTGTTTTTCACATTTGATTCGGCTCTGCGTGGCAGTGTTTTGATATGCCATTTAGATTATGCCTTCTGCCCATATTTGCTTGTTTTGTTTCTGAAACACAAAACCCTTTTTGTCCCTTCCCAGGGTGCCCCTGGCAAGGATGGTGATGTCGGTGCTCCTGGTGTACCCGGACCCGGTGTAAGTACACCACCGCTCTCTGGCGTCACACGATGCCTCTCTTTTTCTCTCAGTATTCTAGAAATGTATTTTATTTAAATAAATAAGCAATAAAAAAGAAATACATTCAGTAACCTCTCTTGTCCTCCCCACAGGGACCTGCCGGAGAAAGAGGCGAGCAGGGAGCTGCAGGACCCCCCGGTTTCCAGGTAGGGCAATGAACCATGGGAACCAGCGTCTGACCAATCATGGACCTTCTCTGTCTTCAGGACCTCAGGCCATTGTCTCACCTCTCTCTTCTCTCCTCTTTCTCTCTCTCTCTCTCCTCTTTCTCTCTCTCCCCCACTCTTCTATCTGTCCATAACAGGGTCTGCCCGGACCTCAGGGATCTCTTGGTGAGACTGGCAAGCCTGGTGAGCAGGTAAGAACTGAACCCGCCATCTTGTGACAGCTCAGATCTCACACTGATTTTCCATACAGTATCAGGTGAATGGATTCTAAACCAGGCCTCAACGATACCCCCCACCCCTCTCTCTCTCCCCCCCCTCCCCCCTCTCTCTCTAGGGTCTGGCTGGTGAGGGTGGTGCTCCCGGCCCCGGTGGATCTAGAGTGAGTATGATTACAGATCCATGATGTCACTTCCTGTGTGCCAGAATGTTTCAGCAGCCCGTCAATATCACCTCAAACAATCAAGACATCTACAACTTGGCTAAATGACATTAGCACTGAAGCAGAAACAGACTAGCACCCATGTAAAATGACATTAGCACCGAAGCAGAAACAGACTAGCACCCACGCTAATGGCGTTAGCACTGAAGCAGACACAGACTAGCACCCACACTAATGGCGTTAGCACTGAAGCAGACACAGACTAGCACCCACGCTAATGACATTAGCGTTTACATTCCTCGTCTACCATACGATATGTGATGTCAAGACCCAAAGCTGATGGCCTCTCTCCTCCTCTCCTCTCCTCCTCTACCCAGGGTGACAGAGGTTTCCCCGGTGAGCGTGGTGCCTCCGGTGTCGCTGGCCCCGCTGGCGCCCGTGGTTCTCCTGGCTCTACTGGTCAAGATGGTGCTAAGGTAAGGACTAGGGCGCCACAGACACCTGTCTAAAGTGGCCGTAACACACCACCTCAGCAGAGAGGGTATAGCCTACATGTGCTGTAGACGCATAGCTGAAGGGAGCAAGCAACTGCCATCATTGTAGAATGGCAAGATAGTGCGTAGTAGCCGCCACCAGCTAATGGTATATACTGTTGGAGGTGTGAACATGACTTGGTAAGATTAGTGAGCCTTTGTTGACAATGTTTCTAGTTTTATCTAATCTCACCCATCACACATGAACTGACAATCCTCTCTTCCTCTCTCCCTCTCCCCCCCCCCCCCCTTCCCTCACCTCCCCTACCCTCCCCTCCCCTCACATCTCTCCTCCCCCAGGGAGAGGCTGGTGCCTCAGGTGCCCCCGGAGCCCAGGGAGCCCCAGGTCTGCAGGGTATGCCCGGTGAGCGCGGTGCTGGTGGTCTTCCAGGACTCAAGGGAGACAGAGTGAGTACTGGGGCCAGCCTCCATATCTGTGCCAACCTCTTGGCTGGGCTATGCTATGCTAGGCTATGCTATACTATGTTATTCTATTGTATGCTATGCTCTGTTATGCTCTGCTATGCCATATCATCGATTCTCCCGTACTAATCCACTTCCTCCCTGCTCTGTTTCCAGGGTGACCAAGGAGGCAAGGGTGCTGATGGTGCCGGTGGTAAGGACGGTATCCGTGGTATGACCGGCCCAATCGGACCCCCCGGTCCCGCTGGAGCTCCCGGTGACAAGGTGGGTCTCCCCTGGGCATGTGAGGGACTTTTTCCCATGTCTCTTAGGGGTAGTTGGACCCACATCTGAGGTCCGTTAGTGCTAGGAGGTCCCCGTAGGTCACACCCACAGCTGCATCCGAAGCACTGGTTCTAGAACCTACTGGTCTCCGGTCCTGTGGACCTATGAGGAGCCAGGCCCAACCCAGAACTGAGAACCAGGAGAAGACCTAGTCCTGACCCACCCAGCATCATATGAGAAACACTGATATAGGAGACTTATCTACATAGTAGCTGCTGTCTAGAGAATCATGTGGCTAATCAATATCTATCCATATGGATGCAATATAGATAATAATACTGATAATAGTATGGATAATATATAATACAGATGATGATATTCTATCCAACTTTGACTACTAAGACCGTGTGGATTTAGACAGTAGCAGGTGAAACTGGAGCATGGCCTCCTATGAGACTGTATCTGTATCATCTAATGTTGTGTGTGTCCTCTCTTCCTTCTCTCTGTGATGCCCAGGGAGAGGGAGGTCCTGCTGGAGCTGTTGGACCCACTGGTGCTCGTGGTGCCCCTGTAAGTACCTCAGTCCCCCCCTGTCAGGGCACCATGTCCCATGTTCAACTCAATCTCTCTCAGATGGTTCATTACTGATGCTAGTTCCCTCTGTGAGACAAGCCAATCAGAGTCTGATGCTCTACCCCTCTCCCCCTCCTACCCTTCTCCCTCTAGGGTGAGCGTGGTGAGTCTGGTGCCCCCGGACCTGCTGGATTCGCTGGACCTCCCGTAAGCAAACACACATCTCTTCACCTGTCCTCCTTTCACGCAGATATCTGTCCTTATCTACCACTGATATCCAGTATTTCTTTAGCCAGTAATCATCCTAGCCGATATCAACCAAGCCTTGGTTTGATTCAACACCATAAACACGATTTAATTGATTTGCTTAACAATCGATCATCAGTAACCTATCGATCACTGGCATCCAATGTCAATATCTCCATTCACTCTCTTCTCTCCTCTCTTCCCTTCTCTCTCTCTCAGGGCGGTGATGGCCAGGCTGGTGCTAAGGGAGAGGCTGGAGATAACGGAGCCAAGGGAGACGGTGGTGCCCCCGGAGCTGCTGGACCCACTGGTGTCCCCGGACCTCAGGTACCACCCTCGGGCTAGTCACCATGACACCACTCACATCACATATCGTTGATATGTAGGGCCAACCTTCTGTCTGTCTGTCTGTCTGCCTGTCTCTCTGTCTGTGTCTGTCTGTCTACACTGAAGCACTACTGTGTTCACACAGGGACCCGCTGGAAACACTGGAGCTAAGGGAGCTCGTGGAGCTGCTGGACCCCCTGTGAGTACCTCTCTGTTCAAGCTCTCAACATGGCTGATGTACCTGGCGACTTTACACAATTACAAATCAACATCAAAAGTCAAGTTATATTGACCTGTGTGTGTGTGTGTGTGTGTGTCTCTCTCTCTCTCTCTCTCGCTCTCTCTCTGGGCAGGGTGCTACTGGATTCCCTGGTGCTGCTGGCAGAGTTGGACCTCCCGGCCCCTCTGTAAGTATCACAGTACCATCTGGTCTGACCTGGACCACCATCAGAACTAACATTACCGAAAACAGACACACACACACACACACACATACACTACCTACACCCCACACACCCTACACACACTATTAACCCCACCTCTCCCTCTTTGCAGGGCAACGGTGGACCCGCTGGAGCCCCCGGACCCGCCGGTAAGGAGGGTCAGAAGGGCAACCGTGGAGAGACTGGACCCGCAGGTCGCCCTGGTGAGCTCGGAGCTGCTGGACCCCCTGGTGCTCAGGGAGAGAAGGGACAGTCCGGTGGTGTTGGACCCTTGGTGAGTACACCACTGTCACACCGGCACTATGCCAGAAGCGACTTCACCCTGAAAGGGGAGCTATTCTGCCCCCCCTTCCTTGAGATCCCTTCAGTGTCAGGGCCATATCGTTGACCTGTGTGTGCTCTCTGCCTCCCCCTACAGGGCCCCTCTGGTATCCCCGGCCCCTCAGGTATTTCTGGACAGCGTGGTATGGTTGGTCTGCCTGGAAGTAAAGGAGAGCGTGGTTTCCCTGGCCTTCCCGGAGACTCTGTAAGTACACCACATCTGGCTGGTACTGATATTGGTACTGGTACTGAACTGGGTTAGCTTGTGTTGTTACTGTCAGGACAGCACTCTAGTGGTCTTCATCAGAGAAGCTTGATGTCCTATTGAAAGCAGTGGTCAGTGCTGAAAAGGACTAGTCATATATAGTATAGGCTTAGGCAGTGCTAGTTCTCGTTCCCCAGTCTGGGGTCATCAGACGACAGTCACTGCAGAACAGCAACACAGTGACACGTTCTCTATTCAATGCAGCCTCTCAACAAAATGGAGGGCAACCTCTGCAACGCTAGGTCGGCCATCCGTCTAAATGAATGAATCCTCAAATGGCCTTCATGACATTATTGTTAGTCAGCAAACACAGAACCATAATAGAAAACAACTGGGTATCATAAAGCAAATAGGCCCTTACAGGCTGAGCTCATACATGTCTGATGAGTCATACCCACAGCGCTAAGCACCACACCACAGAGCTAGCATTGTCCCACTATGGCTAGACAGCGATTCACCTGTAGAGTGTATCTGAGTGTATTCCTCTGTGTCTAACTCTATCCTGTGTGTGTCCCCCCCCCCCCCACCTATAGGGAGAGCCTGGCAAGCAGGGACAGGGTGGATCCTCAGGAGAGCGTGGACCCCCTGGGCCCATGGGACCTGTCGGCCTGGCTGGAGCTCCTGGTGAGGCTGGTCGCGAGGTGAGATGCTTTCTCTGATTGGTCAGCTATCACACAAGTGTCCGTACGCAGGTGACCTGTGGGTTTCAACTCAGCAGGTCACATGACCTGACTCTGACCTCTGCCTCTGACGGCTGCGTGATTGTCTCTCCTCTTAGGGTTCTCCCGGTAACGAGGGATCTGCTGGTCGCGATGGCCCTGCTGGATCCAAGGTGAAGATGCTCTCACACACACACACACACACACACACACTCTGCAACACGGTCCTGTCCTTGATATAGGCTGTAGACACACACACACACACACCCTCACTCACGCACTGTCCTTCCCATGATACAGGCTACAGACACACTCTCACTGACACACTGCTACACTGCTACAATGTTATGCTGCTACACTGTCTGTCACTGACACCCTCTCCTGCCTGTCCTGTAGGGAGACCGTGGTGAGACTGGCGTCGCTGGTGCTTCTGGTGCCCCCGGACCCCCTGGTGCCCCTGGCCCCGTTGGACCTGCTGGAAAGTCTGGTGACCGTGGAGAGTCTGTAAGTGTCTGCGTCATCCAGCATCACTCCCATAGACCACACTGTTATTGAAGCTATAGACTACACTGTTACTGAAGCTATAGACTACACTGTTATTGAAGCTATAGACTACACTGTTACTGAAGCTATAGACCACACTGTTTCTGAAGCTATAGACCACACTGTTTCTGAAGCTATAGACCACACTGTTACTGCAGCTATAGACCACAGACTACACTGTTACTGCAGCTATAGACTGCTCAGAGATCCATAGACTACAACCTCTTAGATAGACCATAGACTGGAGCTGTAGACTGGTCAGAAAAACATCTGAGCATGCTCAGGGATCCATGCTTGTCTTTAGCCTCTGTGGCATGATGCCCTACAGTTGTGATTATAGAATCAACTGATCGTCATCTCTCTCTCTCTCTCTCTCTCTCTCTATCTCCCTCCCTCTAGGGTCCTGCTGGCCCCGCTGGTATTGCTGGCCCTGCTGGTCCTCGTGGCCCCGCTGTACGTATCCCATCACTGTCTGAGTGTGTGTGTGTGTGTGTGTGTGTGTGTGTGTGTGTGTGTGTGTGTGTGCGCGTGTGCACGTGTGTGTGTGTGTGACAAACACTGTATCTGTGATAATTCCACTGTGTGAATGTCCACGGAGAACTGTTTACTGAGTACCACTGTCCTCTCTCTCTCTCTCTCACACACACACACACACACACACACATCACACACACACACACACACACACACACACACACACACACACACACAGGGAGTCGTCGGTGCTCGTGGAGACAAGGGAGAGGCAGGAGAGGCTGGAGAGAGAGGCATGAAGGGACACAGAGGATTCACTGGCATGCAGGGACCCCCTGGACCCCCTGTGAGTAGCCTTAACCCATGTACTCCGCACCCCCAAGTGTTTGCAAATATATTATATCATATAAAAATATTAAATATTAATCTGCACAAATCTGAGCTATCACAACACTTTGGTAGATCAAACAGCATATGTCTTCTTGATATAGCCATGTAACATTGGTATCGGACATGGCATATTATGACTTGGTATTGGATGATGTAGCAAGCAATATAACTGACACCATGTATGGCCTAACCTCTGTTGTTTCTGCTCTTAGGGACAAACAGGAGAGCAAGGACCCGCTGGGTCATCCGGCTCAGCTGGACCCAGAGTGAGTACCACAATATGGCTGCTGTCACACCGCTGTCACTACAGCAACGCTGCTGATGTCACGACAACCGTCTAATCACATCACTGTCAACAGGGTCATCCATTTGCAACAACACTGTTGTTGTTTTTGTAAATGCTGCAACCTCTGTTCGATCTAGCCAGCTATCCCTCCAATTCGACAGTTCAAGCCTGGTCTGTCTTAGTTCTACAGGTGTACTGATCCACTCCTCTCCTTCTCTCCACTAGGGACCTTCCGGATCCGCTGGCTCTTCTGGTAAGGACGGTATGTCCGGTCTTCCCGGACCCATCGGACCCCCTGGACCCCGTGGTCGCTCTGGAGAGATGGGACCCTCTGTAAGTCTCACTCTGTTGCACATATCACTGCACACCCTTCTGATATATAGGTAGGCACCACAGAGAATACAGAATACACAATATGTTCTTCTTATACCTCATATCTGTTCTTATATCTCTTCCTACCCCCCTTTCACACACACACACACACACACACATAGGGACCCACTGGACCTCCCGGACCCCCAGGCCTCCCCGGACCCCCCAGCGGTGGATTCGACTTGGGCTTATTGATCCAGCCCCCTATGGAGAAGGCCCCCGATCCCTACCGTAGCTACCGTGCCGATGACGCCAACGTGATGCGCGATCGCGACCTGGAGATTGACACCACCCTGAAGAGCCTGAGCCAGCAGATCGAGAACATCCGCAGCCCCGAGGGCACCCAGAAGAACCCCGCCCGCACCTGCAGAGACCTCAAGATGTGCCACCCAGACTGGAAGAGCGGTAAGGTTCTTCTAGAGTTCTGCTGGTTCCGGAACCCTAATGGTTCTATTGTTTTTTGTTTTTTAAAGATTCTAGTCTCTGTTGGCTCCATGAAGACTCTGGTCTGTAGTCTGCAGTCCTCAAAACAAAACAGCAATCAGAGTTATGGCACAGTTCTCATCTCCTCACTCTCCTCTCTCCTCTCCTCTTCTTCTCTGCCAGGCGAGTACTGGATCGACCCCGACCAGGGCTGCACTCAGGACTCCATCAAGGTCTACTGCAACATGGAGACTGGCGAGACCTGCGTCTACCCCACCGAGTCTGACATCCCCAAGAAGAGCTGGTACACCAGCAAGAACATCAAGGAGAAGAAGCACGTGTGGTTCGGCGAGGCTATGACCGACGGCTTCCAGGTGAGACAGGAACTCACCACCAAAGACATTAATTTATTGTGTGGTGGCATCAATTTCCAGCAGCCAATATCAGCAGTGAAAAGGACATTGATCATTCACTTCGATTAGACTTTGATGTTAGACCAACCATCAATGCTAACTTTCTCTCTCTCTCTCTCTCTCTCTCTCTCTCTCTCTCTCTCTCTCTCTCTCTCTCTCTCTCTCTCTCCATCCCTCTCCTCCTCCTCGCACCACCACCATCACCAGTTCGAGTACGGAAGCGAGGGATCCAACTCTGCTGATGTCAACATCCAGCTGACTTTCCTGCGTCTGATGTCCACTGAGGCATCCCAGAACATCACATACCACTGCAAGAACAGCATCGCCTACATGGACCAGGCCTCTGGCAACCTGAAGAAGGCCATGCTGCTCCAGGGATCCAACGAGATCGAGATCAGAGCCGAGGGCAACAGCCGCTTCACATACAGCGTCACCGAGGATGGCTGCACGGTGAGGCCTAGTTCCAACACTGTCACCCCAGTAACATTGTCTAGTCTTAGGCCTAGTTCCAACACTGTTACCATCTCTGGCTGTCTCATAGTCTCAGGCCTAGTTCCAACATTGTTGCCATCTCTGTCTGTCTCATAATCTTAGGCCTAGTTCTAATATGAAGGTGTAGTAACAGTGTATAAAGGTGTAGTAACAGTGTATTCTAACTGTGTCCTCTCTTCTCCTTCTCTCTTCACAGTCGCACACCGGAGCATGGGGCAAGACAGTCATCGACTACAAGACAACGAAAACATCCCGCCTCCCCATCATTGACATCGCTCCTATGGACGTTGGTGCACCCAATCAGGAATTTGGCATTGAAGTTGGCCCAGTCTGCTTCTTGTAAAAAAGAAATCTGGACTTGAAATTGTTTGTGTGTGTATGTGTGTGTTTTTTTTTCTAGCAGTCATCTCCTAAACCCTTTTTCTATGCATTTTTTTTTAAACCCTAGAATTTCATTTGGCCATTTTCAAATGGTCCACTTGCCTAAAACTGCACTTCAGAAGACAGTGGTTGTGTGTCATTCAAGCTGTTCTTGGGACCACTATGTTACCACCACCAACACACCAGGACGCTTTAGAAGATATTTGTTTCACTGGCAACAAGAAAATAATATATACTTGTAAAGTGTAAAATCCCCCCCACCCCCCAACCCTGGAATTAACAGAAACCAACATCACAGATGAAAGAGGTGACTTTTTTTTTACCACTGCGGGAGGACAATGAAAAAGAGAA
Organism: Argentina silus; assembly: GCF_951799395.1. NCBI lineage: Eukaryota > Metazoa > Chordata > Actinopteri > Argentiniformes > Argentinidae > Argentina > Argentina silus. Next base: position 15,544,205 of record NC_139663.1, read on the forward strand.
AAACCCAAATGCTTTGTACCAATTTCAGGTGCTGAATAAATGGTCAAACCGACAGTGAAGTGTCTTGTTGTTGTACCCACCTGATCAAGCAGTTATTGTTGTCTTTCCAGAGTCACACAGTCAAAAAAATAACATCAGAAGAATAAGCAGTAGATAGCAGAGAGACATGGGTTCAACTTCTAATCTAATGGCTACCTCAAAAAAGGAATTCCACACTACCCAGTGCTTGCGTTATTGAATCCCCAGGTTAGGGCTAGTGAACCCCGAAGGTTAGGGGTTTTTTACACGGTACAAGTATGGTTGAAAGTAACAACTGATGGTGCTATTCCATATGAGGTCCCGTGCTGTCGGGAGTGACGGTATTGTGCTATTATATTGTTGTCATTCCTGCTCGCGGGATCTCCGGTGCTAAATGATCAGATTATCTTGATGCTCGGTAGTAACCGATGTTTTTCTAGCTTTTGGCTTCCACCTCACAGAGCCTAATCCAGAGGTTTAATATACTGTAGTAGTTGAGATGCACCCGCAGTCCTGTCGAGTGTAGAGTAAGCAGGTGGATTTGTTGAGTCTGTTTTTTGTTTTAACATCTTTTTTGACACTTTTTGGTTGTTGTTTTTTGTTTCGTTTCGTTTTTTTAAATCCCCCCTTTTGTTGTCCGATTGCTTCTAGCAGTTCACCTCTCTTCCCCACCCACTGTTCTAGGTTTTTTGTTTTCTTTTGTTTTCTTATCATTTTCTGCGAAAGGGTTTTTGAAAAAATTGGGACACAAACAAATTGAAAATATCATCAAATTAAGAGAGAAGCACACGTTTGGGGGGTTAAAACAAGAGGATCTGTACCTATTTTGTATATGTATAATAAATTTGAGATGTTTTTAATTATTTTGAATGCTGAAATAAAGCATGTTAAAGTGGTCTACCTTGATACCTTGTCGCGTTATCTGAATTCTATTCCCTGACTGCCCGATGGACTTGAATGAAGCACAGCTTGCACCTGTTACGGTTGATGTAACTGAAAGGAGGATTAAAGAAAAACTCTCGGAAATGTTTGCCTCTGAACATTCTATTCCCTTTTCACAATCAGAAAACACTTACAGTGGAGAAACGATTCAATACACACTGGTAGCCATTGTGTTGGTATAGCAGGCACCTTTCATGGGATGATGGAATTCGTATGGGATTCGTTCTTCAATACTGTACCTTTTCGGGGGACCACATGACAATTGTCAGTGGTTATTACCTCATGGTTAATCGAGACAATTTCTCAGGGTTGAAGTCGCACAGGCCACAGCAGGAGACAGTGGTCATAATCCAAACCGTAAAGATACTCTTTATGCAGACCATAATATTCACCCTTGGTTATATTCCTTTCATTTGGGCGATAGTGAAACACATGATATTAATTCCTGGTGACGGTTGTTCCACTTTGTCTGTAGGTAATACTGGACATCCTTATTGACAGCCGAATACTCAGCCGTTGAGACAACATCCCAAAATGTTCCATCGACTCCACTCTCCGCGCCGCGTCAGGATTCGGCAAAGCAACTCTCCGAAACTCAACTCCCACTTGAACGAATTCACCCACTGCTTGAATATAATATATATATACATTGTAAAAGATAAGCTCCAATGTGAGATAATATTCCGTTCGGTCTTGGGAAAATCCAGAAATTAAGATTTGAGTGTATGTGTCTGTGTGTGGGTGTGTGTGTGTGTGAGAGAGAGAGCGAGAAAGAGAGAGAGAGAGAGCTCAGACGGCCTTCTGTCACTTTCTCTCTCCCCCTGCTGCGGTTAACTCGGTTCAGGTGGGCTTTCACCAGTGGGCACCGAGGTGGATTCACAAAGGGGGCGATTGTCCACCATGCAGTGGGCGGCCTCCTCAGAATACCGGATAAGAAGCCTATTCCTTTGGGGGTTGAATTTCTCTGTATGAATTGTGCCCTTTATTCTGGTTTCACGCACCAGGCAGGCAACGGCCTGCAGAGAAATAGTTATGGTTTGAAGTTAGAGATAATTAAGTTCTCCACCACCACGCCCACGAACATGTTGAGGACGAAGAAACTGACGATGAGCAGGAAGGAGATGAAGTATAGGAGCATCCACGGGTTGCTGTTGATCACCGGCTGGGGGGGGAGATGGAGAGAGAGAGAGAGAGAGAGAGAGAGAGAGAGAGAGAGAGAGAGAGAGAGAGGGAGATAAGTAGGAGGAGGGAAGGAAGAAATAGATAAAGATGGAGTACATAAATAAACCCATAGTTCCATCACTAAGTCAGTCAGAAAATGAGTGGCCTAAATTGAATACTTCCACAAAACAAATAAAACCCTGCACCCCAAATCATACCCCAGCCCCTACCCCATAGAGGTTTGTTTAAGTTTAAGTTTATTTTACCTGAAGGTCACAACACACTGTACAGGTGTTACATGAGTATAAGAAGACAAATACAAGATACAAGACAACATTTTCAAAACACACATTGCATAAAATCAAATATACAGTTTATGTACGTAACATAAGGGGTATAGCTCTTATGAGAAAGATACGGCCAAAAATGGGTTTTTAGTCGGGATTTGAAAGCTGTGACTAATTCAGCCTCCCTGACATGGATTGGCAGACCAATGGAGCTCCATGTGAAAAAGCTCTGCCACCTGTAGTTTTAAATATATATATATATATTTGAGGGACCACAAGATAACCTGCATGGGAACATCGGGTAACCATAGGTCAGAAAGGCACTGTATGACAGAGCACATCAGGAGCACTTTAAAATCAGTAATGGGGAGCCATTAGTGATGGAGCTCGCATTGTACACTTAAAGTGTTTAGAAACAAGCTTATATTTTGGGTTCTGATGGGGTAACACAGCTGAGCTAAGCTGATGAGTTTCAGTTAAGTTTTCTATGCTTATGGCTTTTATGACTTTAATAGGCCTATTGACTGCTGAGTTTGTTATCCATGGACTGTATGTCATAGAGTAGAATTGATGATGTCACAACAATGTCTTCAGTGACGATTTGACCTTCGAGGACCAAACATGGGATGTTGTGGCCTATTCTGCCACAGGGCCAAGGACAAACAGCAAGGGCCAGAGGAGACGTGGTGAGAGGTTTGTCCCCATCATTCAGGTTTCTTTTCTAAAGCCTCTGTCTTTACTGTTTCTAAAACAACAATTTATTTGTCTTTTAAAGGTGAACCTGGTGACAGACGTGACCCATGGATCTGTGCGTAGGGATCTTTTAAAGGTGTACCTGGTGACCCATGGATCTGTGCGTAGGGATCTTTTAAAGGTGTGGATCTTTTAAAGGATCTGTGGCACACAGAGACCCGCATTTCTAAGAAGTTGTCTTAGTCAGTGACACCACAGCCAGTGACACCACTTTGTCAAAAATCAGTGATGTCACTTTCCTCATGGGCCTGAGAAACGACTCAACAGCCTGGATTTCACCTCGACGGTAGAGAAACCAAAAATAATGTAGCTTGACTCATAGCCGGGTGTCACCTCAAAGAGTTAATATCACAAATATTGTGATCGATATGTATCGGCTCCGTCTGTAATGGCCGACGACACATCAGTACAGTATTTCCTGATTGTACAATGTTTTTCTGTCTCTCTGGCTGATCAGGTGCAGCACGTATTTCGTGTTCTTGAGCGGTCAGGCCGCAGTGACCCTGGGCATCAGAGCCAACAACAGGCAGCGGTGCCTGGTTCTGATGGCACAAGCCCGCCAACCGTCTGCAGTGGCTGGCCGGCATTGGGAGAAAGGCAAAGATGCGGTGAGACGTGGTGAGGGCGGAGTCTTTGTCATGGTGTTATGAGATGGAGGAGGGCGGGGCTGACGATACAGGAGTTCACTTGGCCATCATCAGCCAATAGCAGACAGCACACCTCACTGCCTCTCGTTCATTTGCTGTCTCTAGAATCCTGTTGACAACCTCTGACCATGTCTTCCCGGTTTTCCTCTTTGTGGACACAACTAGAGGCAGAAGGATCTCTGGTCTAACCGGATGGGGTCAGCAGAGCCCAGAGAGAACGACCTCCTCCAGCACGGCCATGTGGACGGTAGCAGAAAGACATCTGATGGAACAGCTCGATGTGTTCGGCAGAGCGGAGAGACGGCGTCCTCCAGCTCGGCCATGACGGCCATGGCGACACGACCACCGGGTCTACCCACTGTGGACTTACCCCCCTTCAGCTGCTGTGGATAGCCAACATAGCCCTCCGACTTTTTTTGCCCTAATGATTATTTCGACAATGACAGCTAACTGAAGGGTACTCAAGGACAAGGTCATGAGACTGAAATGTTATGTTTTTAATCTAAGCAACAAAAAAAAAAGGTATACTTTTCTATTGAGAGAGTATCACCCCTCTTCTATGAACATACTAGGCTACTCAAGGGCACAAAAAATAAATAAAGTATCATCAAGCATAGATTATTTTTGTGATAATTGTGTCATATGGTAGTGAACAGTATGAGTCACAAGGCTTGGGTTGCATTGATTGAGTCCATAGCTGTTGCACAGACACACACACACACACACACACACACACACACACACACACACACACACACGCACACACACACACAGACACACACACACACACGCACAGACACACACACACACACGCACAGACACACACACACACACACACACACACACACAACAAGGCCAGATTTGGTGGAAAGATTATTTTCGATATCGATATCTACTCAGATATCGGACACGAAAGTGCACAATTATACTCACATGATCAGGTGAGAGCATTCTGTGACCCCCAGAATCTCAGAGTCTGATTCAGTGAGACTACCATATACGTATCCCAACACTGCAGTAAATAGCGCCATCTTCTGGTCGCCTCTACTTAGGATGAGGGTGATTCTTAACACACACACACACACACACACACACACACACACACACACACACACACACACACACACACACACACACACACACACACATACACACACACACAATCCCCAGACCAGTGTGGAACTGTGATGGAGTGAAGAAATCAATGTTGTTCTGCCACCTGCTGGCCACTTATGGTCAACACAGGAAATACAGAATTTCACTGTGAAAATGGGTTTGGTTGATAGGCTCAAGGACAACATCCTCCTTCTCCTCCTCCCCCTCCTCCTCCCCTCCTCCCCCTCCTCCTCATCTTCCTCCTCCTCCTCCCTTCCTCTTCCTCCTAACCCTCCTTTTCCCTTTCCTCCTCCTCCCTCTTCCTCCTACTCCTCTCCTCCTCCCCTCCCCCTCCTCCTTCCTTCCTCTTCCTCCTCCTCCACCCCCTCCTCCTCCTCATCATCATCTTCCCTCCCCCTCCTCCCCTCATATTCCTCCTCCCCTCCTCTTCCTTCTCCTCCTCCTCCATGTCCACCACCCCCTCATCCTCATAATCTTCCTCCTCCTTCCCATCCTCCTCCTCTCCTACTCCTCCTCCTCCTCCCCTCATCTCTCTGCAGTCTATCTGCAGTGTTGACTCATAGTCGAGTGTTCCATTGACCCCATGTTGACCCCTGAGGATGAGGATTCTAACGGATGATGGACAGACGGCTCTGTAACTAGGGATGGACGGCTCTGTACACTGACATTATTGCACTAATACTATTGTCACTTTTTGTCACTTTTTATTACCTATTATTGAATTGTTGTTGCTGCTGTTGTTGAGCGTGGAGCAAGATCCCAAAACATTTCACTTTGTCTATTACAATTAGATTGATTTGATTTGGTTTGTAACTAGACAGCAGATAGATATCATAATTTAATAATATATCCAATTTAGAAGATGCTTTTACCCAAAGCAGCAACAGTAGGCCTACAGTGAGAGACCACATCCATGTTTTGTCTTTCAATGAGACCACATAAAAATATCTAAACCACAGACACCCATCACAAGGTGCAACATGAAGGGCTTCCAATCAAGACTACATTCTACATCTGAGCATGTTTTTAAAACCCATGTGATCTTGTGTCCTCCAGTTCTTACCCTGGTCTCCTCTTTCTCACACCATCAGGTCCAGCCAGTGATGATACAAGATCCCAACAGGCAACTTGTGTGTAAGGGGTCAAAGGTTAAGTGGTCCGAAACCAAAGATTATACTGGATGAAACATTTTTCATCATACTTCTCTGACAACAGAAGTTGGTCTTGTCTTCAACATGAGAGATGATTAGACTCTGTCTGTAAATGTGAGTATCTTTGATAATGTGAAGTAAAGAGTATTCTTCACCGAAGATGCATATCCTACATTCTTACATAGGAGTGTTTGAACAGTTCACACCGGCGGAAAATTACTTGAAGACTCCCATATTTCAATCCCATAAATAAGATGCATAACCCTGGATTACTTTCCACCTCTGGGGCTGAGGCCAATAGTTCAGGGTATTTCAAAGTGTTACCAATTTATAGCTACACACTCTTGCTCCGATGCTAATAATTTATTGAACCAGAAAGCTGCCTTCTTCAGGGGGTTTCAATGATGATTTATACCTATCGATTTATTATCCATAAAACAATGGCATCCCCTATAAAACACCCATCTGCCTCCAGTCCCTGTTTCTCTGCCAGTTGAACACATTTCAGAGGTGACTTATTTTTTGTTCCCTCTCTTTCAATGGGCAATCTGGGACAAAACAACAACTAAGTGGCTGGAGAAATGTAAGCACTCTCAAATGTATAGACATTGCAATGACTGACAATCTATGAGATCTAAACGATTGATGTTTTGAAGCTATATACAATGTTTGTTTCTCAATGGCTACAGTATACATAATTCATTTAAAACTCCAAAAATGAATGTACCAATCAACAGATTGACCCATTAATGTATAAATGTCACATACCCATATCAACACATGCCCCAACCTAACAGCGCAATTATGTGAATTAAATGTGAATTCGACCACACTCACTAGGCCTATATTTGAATAGGGAAAACAGGCTATGTTAATTACAGCAGTGTTCTGCATCTTCTCTATGGAGTTTCTTTAGCCTACTGTATTATTGTTATATGATATTGTTTGGTAAAAACAGCAATAAAGAAAATAGAAACAACGGTTGTTTAAGGCCACTATCTTCCGTCTCTTCCGTCTCGAACGAGATTAGGCTACATGATAAACCCATAAAGGATAAAGAGATTGTTTTTTTTTTGTAATCTAGGAATAATGGCTTTTAGGCTAAAGAGGAAATCCTATTTATCCGTTTATAAAGCAGCTGTGAGGTAAATGGCGCGTCGGATTGGGACAAAGGTCCACTCCAACGGGACGCCGCAATATTTAGTCTATTAGTAAATCATATTTAACAGCGGCTAAAGCCGCGCCTGTCACACATATCACCATCTGAGCTCTGCCATAAAGGACTCCGTGGGCCGGATAATCCACGATGACGTGCCAGAAGCAATGTCTCTCAGACAGTAGAAAATATACCCCCGAATTGATGTGCTCCCGCACGCACACACACGTACACACAAACGTACAAGCACACACGTACACACACACGCGCACACACACACACACACACACACACACACACACACACACCCACACACACACACACACACACACACACACACACACACATACACACAGTGCACATCGACTGCATGAACACATCGACTTACATTTATGGAATTTAGCAGACGCCTTTATCCAAAGCGACTTACAACAATTACATTTGTTTAAGCAAGTGAATCATCTATCCATCAGTCATCATAAGAAAAAGTAATCTATGGTCGGACTAGGGGCTATTGGCAGTCACAATGCTAGAAAAGAAAGAGAAATTACAGGAGAGAAACTTGTACAGGGGGGTAGTGGGGATGGAGAGGTCTTTAGGAGGGACAGTTAAGATGTAGCCTTTAGAGATGGGTCTTCAATCTTCGGCGGAAGATAGGTAGTGACTCTGCAGTCATGACAGCAGTGGAAAAGTCATGACAGCAGTGAAAAGCCGTGACCGGTGCCAGGCGGCCAGCCGAAGTGGAAGAGCGGAGTGATCGGGCAGGGGTTTGGGGGCTGACCATTGCTTGCAAGTAGGGAGGGGCTGTTCCCTTTGCTGCCCGGTAGGCGAGCACCAGGGTCTTGAATCTGATGCGAGCTGCTACCGGGAGCCAGTGAAGGGTGCGTGCGAATGAGGGGTCAGAGGCCTGATGGTGGAGGCGGGGAGACCGGCCACTCAGAGAGACACACACACACACACACACACACACACACACACACACACACACACACACACACACACACACACACACACACACACACACACACACACACACAGTGCACATCGACATATCACTATCACCCGCAGCTCTGACATCAAGTCGAAATAGGTCAGTGTGTCTATAGAAAACGGGCGAGGCAGTAATCTTCTTTGAATCATAAAACAACACATGGTCATTTCACTGACGGGATTGGGAATGTGCACTTTGATTATCTCTTAATAGTTTAGGCCAACTACATCCCCTACGTAGGCCTAGTGGAACGTTATTACTGTATAATGTAGTGCGCTATTGCGACCTACGGAAGCCTGTATTGCGGTGTTCTTGTGTGTTCCCAGACCTACCTCACGAGGTCGCCGCCAGTCAAATTTTCCTTGCATTCCGTGGATATCAATGTAAAAACCATCCCATCTGCAATCTGATGGAATCATTGATGATGATGATAATACAATAATAGTAATAATAATAATACAAAATAATAATAATAATAATAATAATAATAATAATAATAATGACAACAACAAAACTAAGAAGAATAATGGAAATTATTATAATGATTTTGTTATCACAAATATTCGTAGTACAATAGGCCTACAGTATACGTAGACTATTATTGTCATTCAACTAGCTGTATTCATTATTGTTTAGCCAAGAATATTATCTATCTATAATATATATAATATTAGCCTATTTAAATATTATATATATTATATATATATAAATAATCATTTTAACTCATTATAGCCTATTTATATATCATTATCTTCATAACCTGGATCAATTACAAAGTGATATGACAAGATCACTGGGCAATGTATGGTTCATCACTAGAGTACTATTGGATACGGCTACCAATGAATCAGGCCTAACCATAACGCGTCGGCCAGGCCAATCTAACAGTTTCATAACTGTTTGAAAAATGATAGACCCATCTGTATCTTATATTTCAAGCAAGAGCAAACATACATTTACAATCTCTGACTGTTCATTGCACCACTTCAAGGGTTAAATGATGCCAGTGCCGTATGCTGGTGATGAGGAGAGGAGAGGAGAGGGGAGGGGGAGGATGGAGGGGGAGAGCGAGAGAGAGAGAGAGAGAGAGAGAGAGAGGGCAGGCGTCAGTTCGCGCTACGCTCGCAGGGGAATCTGGAGAGTGAAGACGGAACGTGGACACAATGGATTCTCTAATAAACGAACTTTAACTGCAACTGGACTTTTGAAAACACAGGAAACAAGGTACGGTGAGCGAACTTTGTAAACATGTCACGAATTATAGTTTTTATGCGTTTGTCCTGCCCTTGTTGAGGTGAAAAGGGAACTGTTATTTGTACCGCAGAAGATGCAGGAAGCGAGGTAGCGGAGCAGAGACATCAGGCAGGCAGGCGAGGAGATCCAGGGCCTCAGTTTCCGCTGGGTCCTAAATGTGTTTGACAACGCGCTGTTTGACAGACGAACACCTTTATTCTGTGTTATATTACGACAACACATGTGGTCAAAATACGTATTCGGAAGGACTGTGCGAGTTTTATCGCCTTTGCGACGAGACCGTAAACTGCTCGTATACGTCAAGTCTGTCTGTCTGGCTTGCTGGCTCACGTCACAACAAAGCCTCGCAGGATGACAGTCCCAGATATGTTTATTTAGATTAAAGGACCGTTATTTCAGACACAGTTAAACGACAATGTCTCTTCATAACAGCTTTCCCATATAAATGCCTATGGGACGTGTCGTGGTTGCCGATACAAGTCTGTTCATAATAGGATGTATGCCAGTGTTATAGCCAACAGTACATCTGATAGACACTGACAATGCGATTGGAAATACGTCGGCAGGAGTGAAATCACAGTGCAATCACTGACACAATAACTTATCTTAGAGATGCTCTTAGACCTATACGGATCACTTTGGTGTTATTGGCAGTGTGCCGTTATTGAAGAGGCTCATATTCGATCCAGTCTAGATGTACTGATGCACTGACGTATTCCTAATGCATAACAACACACGTTGAGAGAAAGGCAGCGGTAAAATGCGGATATCCTGACTGTGCTATGTACCTGACATTCATAGATGATGTAGGCCTATAGATTATCCACAGATGCCAAGGAAGACTTAGAGACCAGGGGAGGCTGGTGGAGGTAGAAATGGGAGGACGGGCTCATTGTAATGCATGGAAAGGAATAGGGAATGGTATCAAATACTCACCTAAAATAAGTGTTCCTCGTTCCATTCCCCATGCATTACAATGAGCCCGTCCTCCCATTTCTCCCTCCACCAGCCTCCCCTGATGCAGACTCGGTAGCCTATAGCAGGATGCTGTAGCTTACACAATAGGCTGCTGTGGGTTTCTTGCACAATGAGCAAACCAGTGGGCTGCAGGGTTCACAATGGTGGCATACAATAACAGGAAGCTGCCTCAGTGTATACTAGTAGTTGAAGAAGGAAGGATTTATGTGGCTCATGATATTTGCATAACCGTGGCAGAACTGTGCAGTGGCCTAATCATATACCACTCACCGAAAAATAAATCAGGCCATCATGAGAGGCTGGTGGAGGTAGGAATCGGAGGACGGACTCATTGTGATGCGTGGGGGATGGAATGAGGAATGGTGTCAAACACTTATTTCAGGTGAGTGTTTGACACCATTCCTCATTCCATTCTCCACATTACAATTAGCCTGTCCTCCGATTTCTACCTCCACCAGCCTCCGCGGAACCCCATCAATACAAGTCTCCATGCGCACTACGCCACATCAACAATGACCTGTCGTAAGCAAGACAGCCTCTTCTCTTGATCCCATCACAGCCCGTCTGACTGTCCCATTGTCTAAATGTGTACCGTCATGCAGTGGGTCAGCTACTCTGTCACATGGTGTGCTATACTACATGTGCCCTGAGCTTAAGACGTTGGATTTGGTCTGCCGACTCGTGGCTCAGGCAGCATGAATGGGGATTATTGTAATACGGTTAGCTTTAGGACCCTGCGGCGGCGCGTCCTCACTGATGCAGCAGCAGCAGCTTGCTGTCGGTCGGTCGGTCGGTCTCTGTGAGAGCAGAAATGTTCAATGAGCCAGCTCTGAGGAAACGCTACGACGATCACAGTGATGGGATGAGAAGGAGAGGTAGCTCTCGTAATACACATCACAAGCCGCCTCTCTGGACGTGTGTTATTGTTTTGTACCCGAGGATTGTCTTTTTTTCTCCTGTGCTGCAGTCGTCCCTGTTCTCGGTGAACATTTAACAGGCCTTGATGTGTGAGGTGTGTGTGTGTGGTTGTGTGTGTGTGTGTGTGTGTGTGTGTGTGTGTGTGTGTGTGTGTGTCCTCAGTGAACAGTGAAAAGGCCTTGATGTGAGAGTTTTATCTCCTCTCTCTTCCTCTATTGACGTCAGAGTAAACTTCCACTCTCAGTCACATGAGTAATTCTCTGTTTTCTCTCTCTCTGTTTTCCTGGATCTCTCTTTCCTACAGCGTTCTTTTATCAGTACCCCATCTGTTAACTTATCTCTTGATCTTTCATGAGCAGTATATTCTGTCCCATCTCTGTTGCTGTCGCTGTCGCTGTCTCTCTCTCTCTCTCTCTCTCTCTCTCTCTCTCTCTCTCTCTCTCTCTCTCTCTCTGTATGTCTGCTCATATGTTTCAGCGGTGTTTGATTAATCCTGTCTGTTTTGTCCGAGCGGTGTTTGATTAACCTGTCTGAGCGGTGTTTGACTATTTATGTCTGTTCTGATTCTGCAGCATTTGATTAATCATGTCTGTCCTGTTTCAGGTCAAAGCCAGAGGAGGAGGAGCCACAGTATGTTGTCATCACTGCCCAGTCTCTGTGTCAGCGGTGTTTGATTGAACCATGATGAAGACGGAACCCCCCTCAGCGGGGGGCAAAAGTGCTGGCGGCAGTGGCAGCAGCGGTAGCGCCAACCTGCGTAGCCCCTCCCCTCACCGCAACGCCTACGAGGCGGGCATCCAGGCGCTGAAGCAGGCCACAGACGCCCTGAACAACGCTGCCAACGGCGGTGGCGGTGGAGGCGGGGCCGACAAGCCCCCGCCCCTGCCACGCCCCTCTGGAACCTTCAGGGGGCGCCGTTACGGATCGAACGTCCACCGCATCAAGAACATGTTCATGCAGATGCAGTCGCCGGGAGACGAGGAGGGCGGAGGGGACCTGACCAAGGTGAAGGACCAGGTGGTCAAGCTGTCCCTCCCCCGCGCCAGCAGCCTCAACGAGAACGTGGACCACTCCGCCCTCCTCAAGCTGGGCGCCACCGTCTCCGAGCGCGTCAACCGCTTTGACCCCAAGAGCGGCGAAGGGGGCGGGCCGCGGGGCAGTGCTTCCTCTGGTCTCTCCAAGCTGCAGGAGACCAGGAAGATCTTTGAACAGCGCCATCTGCAGGAGAAGCAGGCGGCGACCAACCGGATCCTACTGAAGAAGGAGGGAGCGTCGGGGTTCCAGGACGGGTCCAGGTTAGACGTGGTGGTGCGCTTCAACGGCAGCACCGAGTCGCTAGACCAGCTGGAGCCAATAGGGGGCGCCGGAGAGGCTGTGTCTCCCACCGTCAGCCAGCTCAGTGCCGTGTTCGAGAAAGCCGACCTCCGGAACAACCTCCACCGGCCCTCTTCCACCTCCCCGCTGCCCCGCGGAGAGAGCCCCACCCTGGGGAAGCCTGGAGGCCTCAGCCCCAAGATAGTAGCCAAGAAGGTGAGGGTGTTATCTACCGGGGGGTTGGAGGATGGAAGCGGTTCTCTGACAGACCAGGAAGGGTCCCCTAGGAGCCCCCGGAACAGAGCAGCCCCCCGCGGCGAGGACAGCCCCCGTCCAGGGGACAGGACCTCCACTGCCTCTGGGGCCTCCACCGACGCCAGGCCCGATTCTGACAGGGAGAGCGGGAGTGGGAGTGAAGCCAGGGGCTCAAGTACCAGAGGCGACCCAGAGAGAGAGGCCAAACCCGGGGAGAGGGAGGACTCCTCCTCAGGCCCTGCCGAGGCGGGCAGCCGGCTGGTGCAAGCCGAGGTCCACGCGTCCCTGGAGAACGGAGAGGCTCCCGGTGACGTCACCGCCAGGGAGGAGGGGCAGAGGGCCCAGGGGGAGGAGCCGGGGGCAGGGCTACGGCCTGAGGACGGCGAGGAGGAGGAGTCTCGTAAGGAGGATTACTCGGAGGGTGACCTGGTGGACGTCAGCGCCTACAGCGGCATCGGCGAGGACTCAGGAGGCAGCCAGCTGGATGAGGACGAGGAGGAGGAGGAAGAGGAGCCATACGTACCGGAGTCCAGCTCCTCCGAGATACCCGGGCTTCCCCCAGAGGAGGAGCCTCCTCCACCCAATAGGAAGATCGGCTTCAGTACTGGGCCAATCACGGTGAGTCCCTGGGTTACCTGCCCTGCGTGGGCAGCAGAGTTTGTTTTTAAAGATATGGTCTCAAACATCACATACAGATCTGAGATGGAGCTGGAAGGCTTTTCATACCATACATTGTATCCTGAAATTGTGCCTCCATTTTGCTGTGGGAGTGGCTGCAGCATGCGTTGTAGGCCTGCAGTAGTAGTGAACAGGGCCAGAAGATGTTAGCTCTGAGCAGGCTGAGGGCAGTGGTTTGATATCGTTCCTCATTCCATTCCATGCCCAAGAGCCTAGGCGCCTGTCCTACCGCCTCCTAGGCTGGTGGAGGTGGAAACCGGAGTACGGGCTAGGAAAGGAATGAGGAACAGTATCACGGTTAACAGACAGGTGGTTTTGATAACACGTGACGGGGGGGCCAATGAGCCCGTCCTCCGATGTCTCCCTCCACCAGCCCCCACCCATAGGTGCATACTGTAAACCTACACAGCAGCCTCCACCCATAGGTACACGCACCTACACAGCAGCCTCCACCCATAGGTACACACACCTACACAGCAGCCTCTACCCATAGGTACACGCACCTACACAGCAGCCTCCACCCATAGGTACACACACCTACACAGCGGCCTCCACCCATAGGTACACGCACCTACACAGCAGCCTCCACCCATAGGTACACACACCTACACAGTGACACAATGTGTTTCAGAGTCATAATGTCCTAGCACGTTAGAGCAGTAGTCCTGCGTACGTTAGAGCAGTGGTCACATGTCTCTGCTCTGTGGTAATGACTGTTTCCTGTTTCCTGTCTTAGAGGTCTGTGTAAAGATCTATATCCTCTTCTACAGACACTTCCTCCTTTGACATCTCTATATCAGCCCCTCGTATTGGTTGAAAAGTCTTTGAGAATGTCGGTGGCAGTACTCCTGTCTCAGCCTGACTGTGTGGGTGCGTGGGTGGGCACATGTTCTGCTGTTTGACTGGCAACTTGTGAAATCCCTCTTTAGCTTAGTCAGCATGAATCCAGATGAGAGAGCGAGAGAGAGAGAGAGAGAGAGAGAGAGAGAGAGAAACGAAGAGAAGAGCGAGAGAGAGAGGAGAAGAAAGAGAGAGAGAGAGAAGAGGGAATGATAGAGAACAGAGAGAGAGAGAGAGACTTAAGGGTTTTTCCTCCTCCTGCTTTGACGTCATACCCACAGTTCTGGCTGGGATCAGCAGAAACGACTGTGGTGAAATCTAATGGTGAAATCCCTGTCCACTGCTTCCTCTCAGCTCTGTGTATCAGGGGAACTCACACAGTCAGATGCAGCTAGGCCAGGAGGAAAAGGGATATTGATGACTACAACTCCCATGATGCTAGAGTGCGAGTATGTGTGTATGTGTGCGCCTGTGTGTGTGTGTGTGTGTGTGTGTGTGTGTGTGTGTCACGGTTGTGATAGGGCCCAGGAGATCTGCTGGATAGTCCTGCTATCCTCCCCTAGCAGTAAGATGGCATCTCTGCATCAGGCAGGCCAGCCTTCCTCTCCTGTTCCCTGACTGAGGCGCAGTGGCTCGCGAAATGTGTGGTGGCTTGTACTGACAGGACTGTCACAACTACCAAGGTCCCTCCACTCCCCAGAGACCAGGGCTAGAGAGGCTGGGAGGCTGGGAGGCTAGAGAGGCTGGAGGCTGGGGGATGGGGGCTGGAGGCTGAGGGCTGGGGGCTGGGGGCTGAGGGCTGGAGGCTGGGAGGCTGGAAGGCTAGAGAGGCTGGAGGCTGAGG
>NC_139663.1:15567007-15569507 GCF_951799395.1 Argentina silus
CCATGCATTACAACGAGCCCGTCCTCCGATGTCTACCTCCACCAGCCTCCCCTGCTTCTGTGATATAGCTGCGACCTGATCTGGGTCAGATCCATACGTCAAATACTTCCAGATACTAGAAGCTTCTCTTGATTTAGTTTCACATGTCACAACGGAGCTAAACGGAATCAATGTCCTGCAGCTCCAGCTCTCAGCGGGCTGCAGCACTTCCAACTTCTCCGTGATTCACTCTCTTCTCTCTCTCTCTCTCTCTCTCTCTCTCTCTCACTCTCCTCTCTCTCTCTCTCTCTCTCACTCTCCTCTCTCTCTCTCTCTCTCACTCTCTCTCTCTCTCTCTTACTCTCCTCTCACTCTCCTCTCTCTCTCTCTCTCTCTCTCTCTCTCTCTCTCACTCTCCTCTCTCTCTCTCTCTCTCACTCTCTCTCTCTCTCTTACTCTCCTCTCTCTCCTCTCTCTCTCTCTCTCTCTCTCTCTCTCTCCTCTCTCCCTCTCTCAATAAGGCTGATGCTGATTGGACAGCTCAGTAACTCATCTGATTTATAGCGCAGGAAGCGGGTTATTGAAGATGAATCCATATGAAATATGGGGATGTTGATATATTGGCCTTAGAGTAGTTCAATCATGCTCCAGAGGGGAGGGGGGGGGGGGGGCAGGTAGCAGACAGCTAGCAGAGCCTGTTGACAGCTAGCAGAGCCTGAGTAGGGGGGGAAGTTGCATCCTTGCTAAAGCGTGACTCAACGTCCATTGTACTCGGTGCCTGGCTTCAGAGTCTCGACCCTTTGATGTTGTCGGCACGGTGAGTGGATAGTGACGGGGCTGTGCCCTAACGCTGGTTGGTGTACCCCTTGTATCGTTTATCTTGTTTTAATTGAACTGACCATGAGGTATGTGAGCAATAAGAACCGCCCCCATCCCTTTTCCCTCCAATGAAAGGAGCAGGGAACGAGATTCCTCGCCCCAAATGCCCAAATACAAAGTATGTGAGAACCAATCAATGCGCTCGCTCAGAAGCCGGCTCGAATATGGACCGCTGTGTGCAGCCAGAGATTGTTGTGCCACATTGGTGGAGCTTCTGCTAGGCTCCTAAGGGCTGATCTTGGGCCAGTTTGTAGTTTTCTCTCAAATGGTTGAGGTGGGGATTTCACCATTCCTCACTCCATTCCATGCATTACAATGTCCCCCATCCTTCGATTTCTGCCTCCACCAGCCTCCCCTGACCTCTTCCTGTCCTTCAGTAAATGTTCCCATATATTCTCTACTGTACAGGTGTGTCACAATGGCAGGACACAGGGACATGTTCTAGTTGAGTTGAGTTTATTTAGACCACTTTAGAAGGCAAGCACACATAAATCCATATCAAAGGACATGTCACAGGGAAATCTTCAGATCGCTTTTCTGCTTGTTTCTTCTAACAGCCAGTTGACCCAGATAACCCCAGGCAACATCCATCCTATAATTACCCTGCCCAGTCCTGTTACAGTGGAAGTGGTCTCCAAGCAACCCAAGGTAGCATCTATACCATCATAACCGCAGGCAACATCGACCCCCATAATAATCCTAGACAGCTCCCTCCATCCCTCCCTCCCTCCCTCCTTCTCTCCCTCCCTCCCTCCCTCCCTCCATCCCTCCCTCCATCCCTCCCTCCCTCCCTCCTTCTCTCCCTCCCTCCCTCCCTCCCTCCATCCCTCCCTCCATCCCTCCCTCCCTCCCTCCTTCTCTCCCTCCCTCCCTCCCTCCCTCCATCCCTCCCTCCATCCCTCCCTCCCTCCCTCCTTCTCTCCCTCCCTCCCTCCCTCCCTCCATCCCTCCCTCCATCCCTCCCTCCCTCCCTCCTTCTCTCCCTCCTTCCCTCCCAGCCGGGTATATTACTGTAGAGATAAGTGGAAGTGGTCTCTAAGCAACCACAGGCAGCAACCACCCCATAATAACCGACACAGCATCTATCTGTCCAACCATATTACTGTGGAGAGGTCAGATGAAGTCTCTAAGCCACAGCAGGCAGCAAGGATATGGCCATGGTGATTTACTGGAGGTAAACAGCTGTCATAGTGTCACAGAGAGGTGGATGAGACTGAGGAATGATGGATAGATCAATGGATGGATGGATGGATGGACGGATAGATGGAGGGATGGAGGGGTAACCCTTTAAACCCTGCTATTTCTGCTGAAGGAAGTGGTGAACTCATTTGATGTGTAATAGCAGAACAATGCTGTTACATACTGTAAGTGTAAGTGTACAGGGCCCAGGCCAGGGATATGACCAGGATTGGTACACACACACACACACACACACACACACACACACACACACACACACACACACACACACACACACCTCTCTTACACCACATAGTAACACAGAAGCTGTTGACTGAAGCCCTTTATATCCCCTTCAACTCATCCAATCAGCTCACTCACTTTCTAAACCTCTTACGACACCCAGCCAGCCTCTACCTTTACCCCAACCCCCCCAGCTTAGGTCCCTCTGTCCCAGCCCCAG
>NC_139663.1:15572007-15574507 GCF_951799395.1 Argentina silus
TTCTCTCTCTCAGCCTCTCTCTCTCTCTCTCTCAGCCTCTCTCTTACTCACTTTACTGGTTCTGACAACTAAGTAAACATTGAATAGATGCTCCTTCTACAACTATACACATACAGTATGTACACCAGGGGAGGCTGGTGGAGGTAGAAATCGGAGGACGGGCTCATTGTAATGCATGGAAAGGAATGAGAATTAGAATCAGAATTCTTTTATTTTGGCCAAGTAAATTTGCACATACAGGAAATTGACTTGGTAAGGAATGGTATCACACACACACACACACACACACACACACACACACACGTATAACCTACTATAGGTTTGCTCATAGAAAGTAGTATAGATAGGCTTACAACAAATAGCATATTACCATAAGTAGGCCAGGTAGTCTATCACCACAGTGTCACTAGTGGTTTTGACAGCATACGGGTATGGATTGGCTAACCTGGGGCCTTAAAGGGTTAATCTGCTGTGGGTCGTCATGAAAGACGCCGCAGAACGAGCTTGTTTACAGGAGATGGGGGGGGCAGGAAACAGTGAGCACACACACACGCATGCACACACACACACACCCACACACACATACAGTCACACAGTCTCACACACACACACACACACACAGGTTGTGAGTGACGCAGGGCTGAGGTTTACCGTCTCTCTCTCTAGCGGTACACTGTCAACTCAGAGCGCTGCCTCCTCTCTGCCTCCCTCGCTGTACACACGAAGCCTACAGGGAGGAAGCTCACACACACCACTGATCCGCCTCCACAACACACAACGCTGCAGGGCTCAGCTGTAGGAGTACTAGCTGAGGGTAGCCCTCTAAACGCCCTTTGTATCTCACCAACTGCCAAAGAATTCCACATTTTTGAATTATGCATTTTTGGTTAATAAAGTCGGCCTTGGCACTCTAGAATGTTTGCCATTTGGGAGATTTTATTCCCCCTCTACACTAAATTTGAATTAAAAATTCCTAATATGACATAAACCCATTATTCAGTCTATGTTTTGGTGTGGTATACAGTGTATATATATATATGGCTGCCCTTATTACAGTCTTGGGTGAATACGGCCTATGTGTTGATCTGAGACAGACAGACTAGGTGGCTGATCTGGTTATTCAAGATCTATCTGTCCATGTCGGGCCTATCAGGTAATTATATATACCAGGACTAAACACCGGACCTGGGGGGGACCGGGCAGCCCCCACTCTTTCTCCCAAACCACGTCAAAGAATCCAGGATCTGGGTGACACTGTGGCCGTTTGGCCCCAAAATGGCTTTCGTTGTCAGAGAGGAATGTCCCTCTGGCTCAGTGGCTTACAGAGCTGGCCTGAGGAGAAGGAAGAGGAGGAGGAGGGGAGGAGGATGGGAGGAGGAGGAGAGGGAGGGGGAGCAAGGGACAATAAAGAGGTCCTTTAAGATGAAAGACAAGTGTGTGTGTGTGTGTGTGTGTGTGTGTGTGTGTGTGTGTGTGTGTGTGTGTGTGTGTGTGTGTGTGTGTGTGTGTGAGAGTAAGTGTTTTCATCTCACTGCTCATTGTTGTTGTTGTCCTTTGGCCGAATATGCTAATGATCTGCATCAGGAAGCTCTCTTCACATGACAACCTATCATCCTCTGATGTTGTGGTGGTAGTTGTTGTTGTTGTTCTGGTTATTGTTGTTGTTGTTGTGGTGGTGGTGGTGGGGTAGCTGGTCAGAGAGGAAGTGCTGTGGCGGACACAGAAGGCTGTTGTCCTCTCTGCCTCTCCTCTCCTCTCCTCTCCTCTCCTCTGCTCTCCTCTCCTCTCCTCTCCTCTCCTCTCCTCTCCGCGGGGGAGAACATGGCGTCTGCCTCTGGCTCAGAACACAGGGGCTCGGTTGTGAAGAGAGGCACAAGGGGTCACACTGAGGGAGGGAGGGAGGGAGGGAGAGAGAGAGAGAGAAAGAAAGAGAAAGACACACTGCCATATCTGTTCTCTCTCCTTCCCGCTTCTTCTTTCTCTCTCTGTCAGCTCTCCTGCTCCCTCTCTCTCTCTCTCTCTCTCTCTGTCTCCCCTCCTTCTGTCTCATTTCGTTCTCTTTCTTTGTTTGCTGTATGTTGTCCTCCCTTACTCGACGAGTGCCACTCTCTCTCTCTCTCACTTCTCCTTCTCTTTTTTCCATCTCTCTATCTCTATCTCTCCCTCCCTCCCTCCCTCCCTCCCTCCCCCTCTCCCTCCCCCTCTCCCTCTGTCTTTAACAGCGAGTGGTATTGTGATGGGTGTACAGTGTCCTCTGTAGAGACGTCACTCTGTCTGCATTATTGATCTGGTCTTTATATAGCCCTCTAGTCCCCTAGTCCTCTAGTCCTCTAGCCCCCTAGTCCTCTAGTCCTCTAGTCCTCTAGTCCCCTAGTCCTCTAGTCCCCTAGTCCTCTAGTCCCCTAGTCCCCTAGTCCTCTAGTCCCCTAGTCCCCTAGTCCTCTAGTACCCTAGTCCCGTCATCCTCTAGTCCTCTAGTCCTCTAGTCCTCTAGTCCCCT
>NC_139663.1:15584507-15622007 GCF_951799395.1 Argentina silus
GGGGAGTTATAAAGAATACATAAATACATAAATCCACCGTGTTAAATAAATCACCTGAGTAGCACTAAAATACACCCCACACCGCCTCCACTCCGCCCTATCAACCCACTCAAGGACCCTCTCACTCCCACAGATTAGGGCTGTACACTCCCACCAGACAGCAGCCCTGGTTGGTGTCATGTTAATGGTTTCTGTAACACTGGGTGTTCTGAAACCCAGCTACTTATCTCACCTCTCCCCTCCTATCTTTCTTTCTGTGGCAAATCTTGTCTCTATATCTGTAATATCTTTATTGAAACATTGTTATTGAAATATCTTTAGTAACATGTCTTCATAGAAACGTCGTTGTTGAAATAACTCTATTGACACATCTTCATTGAAACATCGTTATTGAAATATCTTTATTGAGTTGTTGTTGTCTTCCTGACAGGTGTTCACCACCTACTCCAACGAGGACTACGACCGCCGTAACGATGACGTGGACCCCATGGCCGCCTCGGCTGAGTACGAGCTGGAGAAGAGGGTGGAGAGGCTGGACCTGTTCCCTGTGGAGCTGGAGAAGGGTGAGCGGCCCGGCAGAACATCACAGTTACAGCACACATCCCAGGAGATCGCAGAAACACGCACACAACCCCCGAGAACCCCAGAGAACCTTGCTTGATCTCATTTCCTACCACAGACACTTGTCACAGAACCTCGTAGAATAGAACCTTGTAGAAGTCACATAACCATGTATAATAAAACCTTGTAGAATGTCACATAACCTTGTAGAACCTCGTAGAATAGAACCTTGTAGAAGTCACATAACCATGTATAATAAAACCTTGTAGAATGTCACATAACCTTGTATAACCTCGTAGAATAGAACCTTGTAGAAGTCACATAACCTTGTAGAATGTCACATAACCTCCTAGAATGTCACAGAACCTCATAGAATGTCACAGAACCTTGTAGAATGTCAAAGAACATCGTAGAATGTCACAGCGCATTATAGAACCTTGTGTAAACTCATACAAGAACCAAACTGATACATTATAGCCAAAGTATACAAAGTGTACACATCTTTACAGAACCCTACATAACCTACAAAACCTAATTGAACTTTGACCTGTCGGGCCTGGTAGTGTCAAACATCTTCAGCCATATATTCTCAGTTCTCGCTGGTCTTTCTTCCTGAAACCACTATGACTGAGGTAAATAGAAGTCTGCTACCTTACTTCATAGTGGTCACTAAGTCCACTTTCCTCCATTATCTCTTTATAGGATTTATATTAGCATAGATTAGCTGCATTAGCAGCTAATTAGCCACTGCTAATGGCAGCTAATGCCTTTTTGTAAACAGTGCAGTGCATAAACAGCTTGCAGTCTTTTCACCCAAAGGTCCCTCATTTCAAAAACATCTCTCCCCCTTTATGATGCTGAAAGAACGATATTCATAGTTTTTTAGCGTTTATCAGGGACCTGTGAAGAGACTGCAAGAGTATAATGAGTTAAAATTCAGTCCAGGAAATGACTAATACAGGCAACTAAATGGACAGCTGGATACTGTAGCCTAGGTGATATTCAGCCAATCAAATGAGTGGTTGAACGAAAACGTTAAGCCATTAAAGGGAATTAGCTTTGTACGTGAATATGCAAATTGCAATCATAGAATTGAAATGATTCTAATGATTCTAAACCTTTATTTTAACAGGCAGTCACACTGAGACCACAGTCTCTTTTTCAAGGGAGCCCTGCAATACAAATGATACAACAGACATAGGATACAAACAAGACAACAACCAAAACAACCAAAAACAAACACAAGACACAATTTCATACAAAACATGAACTCTCCTCTGTAACCAGGTCCCCTCAGAGCGACCTAAAATGTATGCAATGATGTTCTGTGTTGTTATTACATGTTGATGAGACTTTACTCTGACGTTCCTATGTTCTCTCCACAGACGGGGATGGCTTGGGCATCAGCATCATAGGGATGGGAGCAGGAGCAGACATGGGGCTGGAGAAGTTAGGCATCTTCGTCAAGACTGTCACCGATGGAGGGGCCGCTCACAGAGACACGAGGTAGGTGGCAAGCACACACACACACACACACACACACACACACACACACACACACACACACACACACATAAACACACACACAAACTCACACCCTCTCACGCACCTAAACACTCACACACACACACACACACACACACACACACACACACACACACACACACACACACACACACACACACACATTTTCAATACTATATTTGGGGTACACATTTAACCATCCACATGGTCCATTGATAATAAAATCTTCCTTTGCTCACGTCACACCTCCCTTCCTCCCTCATCCCTTCTTTACCCTCTCTCTTCCTCTCCTCCCTCCCTCCTCCCTCCCCCCTTTCCCCCTCCCCCCCGTAGGATCCAGGTGAATGACCTGATCGTGGAGGTGGATGGGACCAGTCTGGTGGGCGTGACCCAGAGCTTCGCCGCCTCCGTCCTCAGGAACACCACCGGCACCGTCAAGTAAGACCACGCCCCCTGTCGACGATGTCACGCCTCACTCACTTAGAACACACCCCCTGATTATGATGTCAGTTCCTCTTTAACATGCACTCCAATCGTCTGGTCACGTGAGGCGAGGAAATGGGTAGTTTCACATGGTGTCAGAATTATGAACGGGGATCACTAGACTATAGATGGAAGATCCTCACTTATGCATGAGTCTGGATCCCAATGAGAGTCTCCTTCTCACACACACACACACACACACACACACACACAGTGGAGAGCCCATGGAGACAGTGACCAGACTATTAATAACATCCTCAGTCTAATTCTGCTGCTAGCTTACACTATGCTCTGGTAACTGTCTGCCTGCCTGCCTGCCTGTCTGTCTGTCTGCCTGTCTGTCTGTCTGCCATCCTGTCTCTCTGTCTGTCTCTGTCTGTCTGTCTGCCTGCCTGCCTGCCTGTCTGTCTGTCTGTTTGTTTGCCTGTCTGTCTGTCTGTCTGACACTATGCACTCTCTCTTTCAGAGTGGGAGGGAAGGGGAAGGGTAGGAGTGGGAGGCAGGGAGGGAGGGAGAGGGAGGGTGAGAGGAGGGAGTGGGTGGGAGGGAGGGACGTCGAAAGAGGGAGCGAGAGGAGGGGAAGGAGGGGTAGAGGAGGGATGCCCTAAAAATGTCTCTGCCCAGCTCCCTGTGTGTCAGTGTCGAGGCCCTTCTTTTCTCTTCAAAGGGAATTCATTCATCTCTCACCTGCCAGAGTGGTAGAGAGAGTGTTGCTTTGTCCCATTTTAATCACTCGCCCACTTCTCTCCTGAGACAGGGGGGAGTCTCTGGGCAGGTTTCACACGTCTAGATTATTATCCTGCTCACTACATCTGGTCGTGTTTGACCTCATTCAAGGTCACATGGGTTTGGTTAGAATGTTTGGTTCGTCGGGGGAATGCCTGCCTGCTTTCACATTCACATGGACAGACAAACCTTCCTAGACAGACCGACAGACAGACAGACAGACAGACAGACAGACAGACAGTCCTCGACAGACAGACAGGCAGACAGTCACAGACAGACAGACCCAGACCCAGACAGGCAGACTGACAGACCCAGAGAGACAGACGGGCAGACAGACAGAAAGACAGAGAGAGACAGACAGACAGACAGACAGACAGACAGACAGACAGACAGGCAGACAGAGATCTGGTTATTTCTGAGTGCGTCTCATGTCTCCCATCTCCTGAATATTCATTGGCTAGCACACCCACCACTCACCCTCTGACAGCTTGCTGACTGGCAGCTCTGACAGGTGATGCTGTTTCGACTGGTCCAGATTTAGAAGCAAGGTGCCGGCTCTTATATAACTGTGGTTCTCACAGAAAGCTGATTGCGTGTTGCATGTTGGTGATGCTGGAGAGAACAGGTGGTGTTACATGTTGCGTGTTACGTGTTGTTGATGCTGGAGAGGACAGGTGGTGTGTTTGTGTGTTGCGTGTTACGTGTTGTTGATGCTGGAGAGGACATGTGGTGTGTTTGTGCGTTGCGTGTTGCGTGTTGGTGATGCTGGAGAGGGCAGGTGGTGTGTTTGTGCGTTGCGTGTTACATGTTGCGTGTTACGTGTTGGTGATGCTGGAGAGGGCAGATGGTGTGTTTGCGTGACTCCGTTCACAGCTTGCTGTTTTCCTCCATGACAACTGTGTTTGTCTCCCGGACAGCATTTCAGTCATTTATTTACCCTCAGGCAAGACAGGCCTCAACCCTCACACACTCACGCACACGCACACACACACACACACACACACACACGCACACACTGTCACAGAACCCTCACACGCTCACTAACTGCCACAAAGTAATCTTTACTTTGTAATGACAGACACAAACACAGGCACACACACACACACACACACACATTTACATTGTAATGACAGTCATGGAACCAGAGATGTTTTTATTGTTACAGAAATGGAATTGTCAATATTCCATATGGCTTAGAACAAATGATATTGCCATTCATGAATAAAACCAATGAAAGGCCATACAAGTTCATGTCAACCAATGAAAGGCCATGCATGTTCATGTGGACCAATGAGAAGGCCCGTTTCCATCATTCATTCCCCCCGTTTCTGCTCGTCGCCATGGTGACGCACTGTGACCCTGTGTTGACAGAAGCCGTGGTAGAGCTCCTCATTCCATTCAATGCATTACAATGAGCCCATCCTCCGATTCCTACCTCCACCAGCCTCCACTGTTACCGGAGGTTGCAACCATTGCCTGTTCCCTGACAGTCAAGCCTCTCCTCTCACCCCGTTGGTGTGTGTTGTGCCCGTGCAGGTTCATGATTGGTCGAGAGAAGCCGGGCGAGCAGAGTGAGGTGGCCCAGCTGATACAGCAGACTCTGGAGCAGGAGCGCTGGCAGAGAGAGATGATGGAGCAGCGCTACACTCAGTACATGGAGGAGGACGAGGAGGTGGGACACACACACACACACACACACACACATGCACATGTGTGCGCGCGCACACACACACACATGCACGGACGCACACACACACACACGTATGCACGCGCAGACACACATAAACGCATACATACATACACACAGACACACACATACACGCATAAGCACGCACACACACACGCATAACCATGCACATACACACACACACATACACTCGTATGCACGCGCACACACACATACATGTGCACGCACGCATACACACACACACACACACACACACACACACACACATACATGCGCACGCACACATTCTCACACACACACACACACACACATGCGCGCACACACACACACACGCACTCACTCACTCACTCACACACAGTCCTCTGTGGCTCAGTTGGTAGAGCATGGCCCTAACAACGCTTAGGTTGTGGGTTTGATTCCCGCTGGGACCATATGTAATGAAAAATGTATGCACTCACAACAATGTAAGTTCCTTTGGATAAAAGCGTCAGCTAAATGGAATATATATATACACAGTATATGTACACACACGCACGTTTAGCTTCACAACACAATATGAAACACCATGAAAAACATCTCCATACAGTACCAGTCAAAAGTTTGGACACACCTTGCCTAGAGTGTGCAAAGCTGTCATCAAAGCAAAAGGTGGCTACTTTGAAGAATCTAAAATATAAAACATTTTCTGGTGTGTTTACTACATAATTCCATATGTGTTCCTTCATAGTTTTGATGTCTTCAATATTAATCGACAATGTAGAAAATAATAAAAAAAATAAAGAAAAACCATTGAATGAGAAGGTGTGTCCAAACTTTTGACTGGTACTGTATGCTGATAGGTTCAGTAAGAGGTGTGATTGAGCCATGGTGCCAGCTCTGTGTAATGGAACAGCAATGTTCTCTAGAACGAGCACTCAGCGGGGAGGAAATGGTGCACTGATTCAATCCCTCCTCACGGTTTAATTCAATCACCTTCAATTGCTGTCTTGACTCTGACTGGGGTGTGAAAAACCCATCCAGACGGACAGACACAGACAGACATACAGCTAGAGTGGTCTAGTTGTCAGGGCCAAGGACTCACCCTCTTAGTCTCTCTGGTTGGTTTCCTCTACTGTTCAACATCCCAACATTACAGTAGAGTCTGTTTACCACGCAACGTTAAAGTAGTGTTTGTTGAACATTCCAACGTTACAGTAGTGTTTGTTTAACAGTCCTTGCATGTGTGTTCTAGCAGACAGAGTTGTTTTGACGGCCTGCTTGATGTTTAGGCCACCAAGGAGAGTGTCAGACAGAGAGAGCAGAGACTGGAACGGTGTGTGTGTGTGTGTGTGTGTGTGTCTGTCTGTCTGTGTCTGTGTCTGTGTGTGTGTGTGTGTGTGTGTGTGTGTGTGTGTGTGTCTGTGTCTGTGTGTGTGTTTGTGTGGAGACTCATTGTTTTGACAGGAGGCGTGTAAAGGCCACAGGCTTTGTTGGGGCTTGTCCCAGGAGGCTGTTGTGGAAGAAATATTTGGAGCGTGCGTGTGTGTGTGTGTGTGTGTGTGTGTGTGTGTGTGTGTGTGTGTGTGTGTTTGTGTGGTGTTGAGTCTAATGCTACATTGATCAACCTAAACTAGGCCTATTGACTGTAAACAGATGTGTAGAATGCCTTTAGGCCCTGATTGTCCACTAAGACAAACATCCACTTCTCTTCAGCCATTCAGTCCAAACCTCTCCAAGGTTTGCTTGTGATGGCATTTCTTTGTAAACACAAAATGGTGGTTTCCCAATTGCAGGGTGTCTCTGCTGTGGTTCAGCACGTGGCTAGAGCAGGAGGGTTTCATCCAGCTGAACTCTGCCATCTGGTGGACACTTTGGAGCACAGAGAAATCTCTTGCCTGACAAAGTGAAAACACTGATCTTGCTTTCTATGAAGCTAAATCATGTAGTCACATGAGAGATTACGTTTACAGCGTGCATGATTTATGACAATATTTAAACTGGAGAATTGAGATATGTATGCTACTGTAGATGCTTATCAAGCAATACATAAGTAGCCCTTTAAGGCCTACTCCTGGCTTAATCTAAGCCCTGTCTGTGAAACCGGCCCTAAGTGTCTGAGGCAGTGTTAAGAGTCTAAGGGCCGGTTTCACAGACAAGGCTTAAGCCTAGTCCTAGACTAAAAAGCATCCTCAGTGGCAATTTGCCATTGAAAGTGTGAATTATTCCAGGGCTAGGCTTAAGCCTTGTCTGTGAAACCGGCCCAAAGTGTCTGAGGCAGTGTTAAGAGTCTAAGTGTCTGAGAACGCTTACAGCGGCTGTGTGCTGTAGAGTGAGATGGAGTGGATCAATAATGAAAATGGCCGCCGTCAGTCTCTTTCTCTGTTGGTTAATAGGTTGAGTGGTAGGCTGTAGGCTATCTATCGACCCTACTGGTTTCTGCTGCAGGGCATAGACAGGCCTGTGGGCAGTACCACTATCAACAGATGGGGGACCCATGGGCAAAACCACTGTCAACAGATGGGGGATCCATGGGCAATACCATTATCAACAGTTGGGGGACCCATGGGCAATACCACTATCAACAGATGGGGGACCCATGGGCAATACCACTATCAACAGATGGGGGACCCATAGGAAATACCACTATCAACAGATGGGGGCCCATGGGCAGTAACACTGAACGCATTGGTTCTGATCCAGGCTGCAGTCCAGACAGTTAGAGCTGCCTAAGCATATCAATGAATGGATGAGATGAATGAAAAGTATGTTTTGAAGCACATAACTACTAAGTGTGCTGTGGCGTAGTTACTTTGCAAGGCATTGCGGTTAGCGCAGAGTCAAAATGAATTAAGATGGCTACTCCTCTGTTTTAGTGTTGTATCGATTGTGCGTGTCTAAGTCCTTTTAGTGAAAGACATTTGAAGTTAATGGCTACATCATAGATTTTGATGTTTGTCCAAATCGTTGTTGTCAGATGCTGCCTTGTTAGTAAGATTTAAAAAGTGATGCAAGTCAATAAAGGCCATCGTCATTGGCCATTATCTTCATAATGTCATTGGCCATAATCTTCACTGTATCTGAATACAGAAACTGAATGGTCGTTCAGACACAGTGTAATGTGTAACTCGTATGCTCCACCCTGTTTAGCAACTTGATATGTGTTTTAAAATGGTCAAAACTAATTAATTAAATAACTCTTGCACCCCCGCCCCCCTTTCTCCCTCTCCCCCACCCCCCACCCCCCAGACGGGTGAGTATGCCACCGATGAAGAGGAGGAGATGAGTCCCATGTTCCCCAACGCCATCGAGGTGTTTGACCTGGCGGAGAACGAGGACATGCTGTCGCCTGTGGAGATGGACCCCGAGAAACTGACACACAAGTTCAAAGAGGTGAGTGGGGGGGGGGGGGGGGGACTGCCGTTATAGGTGTATGGAATACTATCTGCCATGTTGCCACCAAACATTCCAGTCCGGAATCATTGTTTTGGAATGTTTACAGGCATTGAAGATTAGGAAGCATTCAGATAGGAAACTGAGTTCGCCTGTCTCTGCTGGTTGCATTAGATTCAAGATTCTTTATTTGTCACGTGCATACAAGTATGCAGTGAAATGCAAAAGTGACAGTGCCACAGAGGAGTGCAATATAAGTATAAGAATATAAACAGCAGTATAAACAGCAATGTAAGCAATGTACACAATGGAATGACTATATACAATGGCATTGACAGGTTGTCAGTATAGTTATTTACAGTGAAAGATGAGTCTGCAATAGGTAATTATGTGTGTGTGTATGTGTTATGATTATGTCCATGTTCTCCTTTTAACGCCCTCTCTCCCCCCCCCCCCCTCCCCCTCTTCTCTCTCTCTCTCTCTCTCTCTCTCCAGCTCCAGATTAAACATGCGGTCACCCAGGCAGAGATTCAACAGCTGAAGAGAAAGGTAGGGCAAGGTCACAGACGTACAGTACTGTCATACAGTACATTCTGTAGACTGTCATACAGTAGATTATGTAGACTGTCATACAGTAGATTATGTAGACTGTCATACAGTACATTCTGTAGACTGTCATACAGTAGATTATGTAGACTGTCATACAGTAGATTATGTAGACTGTCATAGAAGACTTGAACAATCCTGTAAATGTCCATCAATATCCAAAGCCCTAGTCAATCAAAACCTCTCTCTCTCACTTCTCCCCCTTTCTCTACCTTCCCCCACCTCCTTCCTCCCTATACCCCGCCCCTCCCTCTACAGCTGGCCCATGCAGAGCAGGATAAGCTGCGCTGGCGCATGGAGCGCGCTCAGTTGGAGCAGAACGTGCGGGAGAACAAGGAGCGCATGGAGAAGCTGGAGGGGTACTGGATGGAGGCCCAGAGCCTGTGTCAGGCTGTGGATGAACACCTGAAGGAGACCCAGGCCCAGTACCAGACCCTGGAGCGCAAGTACAGCAAGGCCAAGAGACTCATCAAGGAGTACCAGCAGAAGTAAGGAACGTGGGGGGGGGGGGTGGGTGGGCTGCGGGTTGATGAGATGAGGGGGGTTCTGGGGATTGTAGTACACAGAGATTGCCCATTCTAAGCTGTATAATTTGAAAAGAAGACCATATTATAACCGTACATGGTTATTGTCAGTGTTGTGACCGTATGTGGTTGTGTTCAGTGTTTCTGACCATGTTGTGACCGCACATGGTTGTGTTCCAGGGAGATAGAGTACCTGAAGAAGGAGACAGCTCAACGTAGAGCCCACGAGGAGACTGAGGCCACTCACAAGGAAGAGACCGACAACCTACAGGACAAGGTGTGTGTGTGTGTGCATGCGTGTGTGTACTAGTGCCTGTGTGTGTGTGTGTGTGTGTGTGTGTGTGTGTGTGTGTGTGTGTGCGCGTGTGTGTGCGTGCATGTGTGTGTGTGTGTGTGTGTGTGTGTGTGTGTGTGTGTGTTGTTTAAAGCCCTCTCTCTGTTTTATCAACAGATCTCAGACCTGGAGACCAAGGTAGACGCCCTGAAGACCACCGACCCCTCCTAGACAGGAAGAGGAGGAGCTACGTCTTCACACCGGGGCCGTCGCTTTTTCAATCCACCATTTCCCTGACGGATTGGAAGAACGACAAAAAGAAGAAAAGAAAGAGAGAAAGACTTGCGGAGGAGTTACCGTTTAAAAGAGAGGGAGGGAGAGAGAGAGGGAGAGGGGTCGGGGGGACTAATGACGCCTGTAGGAGGAGTTAAAGGAGGAGTAAAAACAAACACAAGAATGTTCTCAACAGACATCTGTCATGCGCTTAGAGTTCAGTCATCAATCCCAGAATGCTCCTTGTTCCAGTAACCGGAATCCTCCTGGCTGCCTGTCAGGCTGCCGTTCGACCATGTTCAGCAACGTTCCATCTGTGACGACGGCCGTACCGTACTATTACACAGCCTGCAGGCGCGAGACAGATACAAGGTTGTTTGTCTTCTTCTCCCTCTTTTATCTGTTTAATCATGTGTGAACAACAGGGGAGGCTGGTGGAGGTAGAAATCGGAGGACAGGCTCGTTGTACTGCATGGAATGGAATGAGGAGTGGTGTCTGTTTGATACCACTCCTGATTCCGTTCCGCTCATTACAATGAGCTCGTCCTCCGATGTCTACCTCCACCGGCCTCCCCTGATCTACTCGTGTCACTGGGTCACACACTCAGACGAACTGGACAAGGGGACTGAACTGGACAGAACTGGACCAGCGATGACAGAGACTGTGGTCAGTGACAGTGTCT
This sequence comes from Argentina silus, assembly GCF_951799395.1. NCBI lineage: Eukaryota > Metazoa > Chordata > Actinopteri > Argentiniformes > Argentinidae > Argentina > Argentina silus. The sequence goes on from NC_139663.1 coordinate 15,595,218, forward strand.
CTGCCCTGTGGTATGACCTCTTTACGACCTCTAGCAGGGACTGAACTCAACAAAATGGCTGCCCCCCCCCCCCCGCTCTCTCTCTCTCTCTTCTCTCCACGGCTCCCATTGTATGATGGACATACTCTGGCTCGTATGTACAGTGAGGATATTACTGAACGGATCATATGGACCTTTGTTTGTATATATTCTTTACATATATTTAAAATGGTTTAAAAACGCTTAAGCAATGAGGAAGGGGCTGGGGCGGGTGTGGGGGGAGGGGCGGTTGTGGGGTGGTGAACTGAATCAATGAAAATGTCAAAGAGAGAGGGGGGAGGGGTGGTGGGGGGTGTACAGAAGATGGTGGAATTCCAAGTGGGTTGTCCAAGCAACGTGATGATGCATTTCCTTTTCTATTAGCGACATGGTAAACAGGGTGTGAATATGAATGAGCTAAGCTTAGCAGTCTTACCTGTTGGTTAACTAGCAGTCCCAGTCTTACCTGTTGGTTAACTAGCAGTCCCAGTCTTACCTGTTGGTTAACTAGCAGTCCCAGTCTTACCTGTTGGTTAACTAGCAGTCTCAGTCTTACCTGTTGGTTAACTAGCAGTCCCAGTCTATACCCTTTTGGTTAACTAGCAGTCTCAATGTATACCTGTTGGTTAACTAGCAGTCTTACCTGTTGGTTAACTAACAGTCTTAGTCTATACCTGCTGGTTAACTAGCAGTTTGTCTCACCTTTGCTTCTTAAGACAATGTCGGCGGTCAGTATTATTTGACTTTGTGCTTCGCTTGAAATAGAATTTAGGATTCAGGATCCTCAACCCAAACTAGTATGGTTTTATACACACCCACACCCACACACACACACAGGAGAGGAAGGAGAGCAGGGGAGGAGAGGAGAAAAGAGGAGAGGAGCGGGAGGAGAGCAGGGGAGAAAAGAGGAGGGGAGGACACAGTAGACTAGTGACATGCTGAGACGGTGTTTGTCTATAGCCTGTACCATGTGATGAGGACATCTCACCTGGACCTTGAACACCAGCCTGCTGCCTTCCCCTCCCTGCTGCTCATCCCTGTAGTGGATCCACCTCTACTAACCAACTCCTACACTAGCTAGCTACCCACGCCAGCTAGTTACCCACGCCAGCTAGCAATCTACACCAGCTAGCTATCCACGCCAGCTAGCTACCCACGCCAGCTAGCTATCCACACCAGCTAGCTATTGGCACATGCTTCAGCTAACTCATATGACTAACCTAGACGTTGTCTTGCTATGCATGTATGGCTTGATAGCGAGAGCTACGTAGGAGATGGCTAAAGCACGTACACGTCTGGAAACAGGCTAGCTCATCTTTGACAACTGTGTCCGGTCGTGTATGTTTTTTATGGGGGCGAGGTATGTCTCTCTCTCTCTCTCTCTCTCTCTCTCTCTCTCTCTCTCTCTCTCTCTGTGTCCTCTCCGTCGCTCAGCCGAGAGCATCCTCCTATAAGTCGCAATCATTGAGCCTGAAATGTATTCTTTTTTTTCTTTTCTTTTTTTAAAAGATTAAAGGCCTAGGAGGTGTTGTTTTCGTTTGATCGTACCAGGGGAAGTCTGGGGTCATTGTAAAGTCTTAATGTGTTGATGTGTTAAACTGAGATAGAGTGTGTTGATATGAACAGGTGAGCTCTGTGCAGTCTGACCCCAGGTGATTATGAAAGTTCTAGAAGGAAGAGAAGCGCCAATCAATGGGTCCATTTTCTATTGGCCAACGTCAAATTGAGTTGCATTATATTATACTCATGGAGCATGTTGCCAGGCAACCGGTTGTTAGTCCAATCAAAAATCTATATTGGGTAAATCAGGACGTTTAACCAGGAAGCTATATGGAACTATTTGAAGCTCATTGGCACCTGTCTCCAGTATATAATCATGTTTGAATGAGTCTGAGTTTATGGACAGGAGAGAACGCTCATTGTTATGAATATTGAGGCAGTTTCACCTCACCACCAGTAGGTGTCACTGTTGCAGTGCTATAGTAGAGGGATTACCAGGTCAACAGCCAGTCCTCAGTTTAGGAAAACTGAGTACTTCACTCAAAAATCATTTTGTAAGTATATTTCTCCCCAGTCCACCATAAGTATGGTCCTAAAATATAATTATTTTGTGCATTAAAGCCTCATAGATATCCCAATGGACATGCTTATGGACAAGCTTATATTTACTATGGAATAGTGATTTGATGATGCGCCATTGGGCACAGCCTTGCAGTGTTAGGTAACCCCTGAGGTGAGACACAACCCTGAGACGTTACGCTGAGACAGAACAACACCATCTCTGATGGGTTTGAGGAGAGAGTAGCCTATCGGTAGGCCACTACGATCCACACACCGTTTGAGGCTGGAGGAGGTAGAAATCAGAGGACGCGCTCATTGTAGTGTGTGGAATGGAATGAGGAATGGCTGGCTCCCCTGCTACACACCATAGTGATTAAGATGCATGTGACACATGGCTCTTGTCCCATAGGTTAAAGCTACTTCTGATCTACAGCATTTATATAGCTCAAGGTCTCCTATTGAGTTGCAATTCTGTCAAAACCACAGTGGACTTTTCTTTCTATGTCCCCTAATTTGATACACTTCAGCAGTGAGCTTTGGGCGGGTACAAAAGCAACAGCATTCCAATCCAAAAGCCACTTTGTGTGTGAACTGATGAACTGATGAATGACACTGAATCATTGTTACTGTGTATACAGTTACAGTATGCTTGAACCGGATGCCTCCCACAGAATGAGAATGATGATGATGATGATGATTCCCATTCTAATTCTATGATGCCTACAGTAAGGTCACATGTTGAATGTACAGCTGTGGCCGTCAGAAAGTCAACCTAAGAAATAAGCAGTGCCTCTCTAATCTCAATAATACCTCCATCTCAACTCTCTAATCTCAATAATACCTCCATTTTAACTCTTCCCAACTGTATCAGAACTACCAGCTATGCTCTTTGTCACATAGTGCTTTCCTGATGGCTAGATGCAGTATATGACCTCTCTCCCAAATGGACCTAACTCAACAAAGGGACTTACTTGCCTGTATAGTTTTCGTCCCAATACGGACCCAGTCTCCTCTCAACCCCTCCTTAACCCTCTCCTGAAGGAGCTGGACCTAGCTGACTGGCAGACACTGGACTGGAACCATCATCCACTAACTGGACTATATGAATCATGTTCACACAAACACACACGTACACGCACACACACAGACACACACACACACACACACACACACATACATACATGCACACACACACTAACATTCCATCAATGTGTGGATAACCTCGCAGATAAGTCACAACGGTCATCAGTGATCTTACGTACCATGGGATCTAACCAGCGTACTTGCTAACATGTCTACAGACAGCTGACTGCAGAAATCATTACATGCATTTACTGTGAACAGGATGTTACGAGTGTGTGCTTGTCGTAGAGAACCAACCATGTCGTAGAGAACCAACTATGACCAACACAGCTGTAACCTCAATAACCAGACCTAGGTGGGAGAGTATTTGAGAGGTTGCTTTAGCCTGCCCGCAGTGCCAGATGGGCGGGGTTTGGGACTATTCCATTGGTTCCATTGTGCCAGGCAACCTCAATCAAGCACCAATGTCTGTCTGCGGATAGCAGAACCTCAGTCCTTTAGTCTTAATGGTTGGGTGGGTGGGTGGGTGGGGGGGAGGCTTGAATTATCTAATGTGATAACACAACATTCACTATGTTTTCAGCTGTCGCGATAGCCCTGGATTCTGTAGACGGTGACTCAGTGTAAGCATCCAGTGTATATGCTGGGGAAAATGCATGATCAGACACCTGTACAGGTTATACAACACAGGAAACAGGAAACAGGAAGCAGACACACACACAGACTACAAGCCAATAGGGTGATGGGACTGCGCCGCTAAGACATTCTAGAACAGAGCATCTGTTGTTCTCTCGCTTTAATGTTCTGTTGTACATTTGCTTTTTTCTGTCATATTAGTTTGAGGGTATGAGGTTCAACATGGCAGACGAATACGGTTGAAAACTCTCTGAAAAACAAAGTTCAAGACTTGCGGTATCCACCGCTGATGCAGTATGTTAGCAGTGCACTCCTCTGATAGGAGAACGGAGTGTGGGGGGGGGTGTCCATTGCCCTCCTCTGACAGGAGAATGGGGGAGGGGGGGTCCATTCATTCCTTGTGTATTTTTTTACCCCATGCCTAGTGCTTAGCAAACACAAAGACTAAGAAGAAAAAAACACAAAAACAAACTGTTCAGTTCAAAAAGTCATCATGTTTGTCTTGTATAATTTACTGTCATTAATAAATACAGATGTGTTGAACAAGAGATGATAGCTTCTTCTGTTCACTTGTCACTGTGTGTGTGTGTGTGTGTGTGTGTGCGTGCGTGCGTGCATGCATGCGTGTGTGTGTGTCTGACAGAAGTGTGTGCGTGCGTGTTTGTTACAGTTGTGTAGATGTGTGTGTGTGTGTGTGTGTGTGACAGGTGTGTAGATGTGTGTGTCTGTGTGTGTGTGACAGGTGTGTAGATGTGTGTGTGTGTGTGTGTGACAGATGTGTAGGGGTGTGTGTGTGTGTGTGTGTTTGTGACAGATGTGTAGGTGTGTGTGTGTGTGTGTGTTTGCCCTGGGTTATTGTGCTCATAGTGATACTATGAGGAGGGAAGAACAGATGAAGGAATGAGAACAGCGTGTGATGGGGAACACTAAGGCCGCCCCCTCGCTGACTGACATGTGATGACATAGCTGTCACATCTAACATCCAGGTTATATAACACAGGAGAGGCGGCGCTTCGTCCTAGTCGAATCTGTCAACAGATGAAGGGGGGCAATCTCTTAGAAAACAAGGTTCTACCTACTGTAGGGCCGAACAGGGCTGCTGTAGGGCCGAACAGGGCTGCTGTAGGGCCGAACAGGGCTGCTGTAGGGCCGAACAGGGCTACTGTAGGGCTGAATAGGGCTGCTGTAGGGCCAAACAGGGCTACTGTAGGGCCAAACAGGGCTGCTGGGTGTGTGTGTGTGTGTGTGTGTGTGTGTGTGTGTGTGTGTGTGTGTGTGTGTGTGTGTGTGTGTGTGTGTGTTTGTCATACCACTGTTAAAAGATGATTCTGTAATATAAACCTTGTAAATGGGGGATGTGTGAGCAGCGTGTGTCCCACCCTCTCTGTTGTTTACCTATGGCAGATCAGAGCAGAGTAGTTACCCCCTGTTCCTTTGATAATGAGGAATGATGTTTACTGTAATATTGTTTTGCTTCTGCAAGCACTATCCTAACCACTCCTTAAGCAGGGCTACAGTTTAAAAAACTGCACTTTTAGGGTGATTCAATAAAAAGTTTACAGATACATTTGAAGAATTTGAATAGTTTGTTTAATAAGGTGTTCACTATGAACCCTGAACATGACTAAATGTAAATCACACAACATCAGACATGGCTACTTTAAAGCATTCTCCCCCATGATTGGTGCATAATTATCCACTGCTGATCTGCGAGTTAAAAACATCTAGTACTACCTACCTATGAAGAAATGTTTCATACTGAGTCAGTGGCACTGAAGCCAGAAACTGAACTAAATACATAGATCACTCAGTCAACATCTGTCACATTCCAGAAGGATTCCTTGGTCATTATTGAACATCTTAAGCAGTGAACACCATTCATACCCGGTCGCTTAATCACCTCAGCAACCTCTGTCAACACTCTGTCAACAATACTCGGTTTACACCAGGGGAGGCTGGGGGAAGTAGAAATCAGAGGATGCATGTGTTACAATGATATTACATCCTCTGAGTTCTACCTCCAGCAACCTCCTCTCTGAAGACACCACTGCCTCCAGGTTCGCTCATCCCTGGAGCTGTTATATAAGATCAGCATACTTGAACAGGTTTTGTTGGAGCACATTGTTTTGACAGACACAGATATAGTATATATATATTTATTTAATTTTACAGTAACTTGGCAGAGGTAGCAATACTGCAAAGCTAATAATACTGTAAAATACTGTAAATGAAAATGCATTTGTTGTTTGTACATGTGTATTTCTGTGAATGTGTGTGTTAACTGTAAGCACCTCGAACAGGTGAGGGGAGTTAGTGTGAACATCTGTAACATGCATGTGTGTTTTACAATATATTTAGATATTGTGTGTGTATGTGTTTTGCATATTTGTTATGCTTGTGTTGAGAAACTTGTCCTCCAGATTCTTCAAAAGCAGCAGAGCCAGTTCCTAAACATCGATACCAGTGTCTGAGAGAGAGAGAGAGAGAGAGAGTGTGTATGTGTGTGTGTGTGTGTGTGTGTGTGTGTGAGAGAGAGAGAGAGAGAGAGAGAGAGAGAGAGAGAGAGAGAGGACGCCCTCCATTCCTCCGAGGGATATGCCAGCTGTGGTTGGTGAAGCCAGGTCCTAAAGCTTAGAGCCAGTGGCCCAGTCAGGGCCGGTAATGGAGGTAACACACTTGACCAGTCTAACCAGACCCAGGCATCCCATTCAGTGAAGACAGAGGATCTGTTTTTTCTCTCAGTAGATTGATCCCTCATGCTCACGTAGGCCTGTGACATGGCATGGTGCACTTAGTGTGTAGTGTGTGTGTGTGTGTGTGTGTGTGTTTGTATGGGGTTAGTAGGTGAGGAGTCATTGCCTCTTTTTCACTTTTCATTTGGAAAATCACAATTCTGTACATTGCATTTAAATTAAATTAATCTAAACGACATTATAAATGCCATGGTAAATAAGAAGGATACTGTATAGAAGCGTTCACATCACAGCACAATAATATGTTTTCTGGGGTATGGGTTTATTATGCAAATTGTAAAACGACGTTGGAAACACAAACCTTATCGACAACATATTTACTGCTTGCGTACTTCTATCGTCTGCTTGCTTTGGCTGCTTCTTCTTCGTCAAGAGGGTATCATTCTCGAATCAAATGACAAAGAGTGCGGGCCATCACAACACTAATATTACAATTTTATAGGGATCTTATCCGACCACATCCCGTCGTCTTAATCCTCACGGTCGGCCTTTTGGCTCAACCATATGTCTTTACAGGCAGGTGTGAAGTGGTGAGGGCGCTGGCACTTTCGAGAGAGACACCCCACTGAATCTTGTCACTACGTTCACACATCCTTACTCCTGAGATTGGCCCGACACCCTGCTAGAATAATAGGCCAAACTGATTGAAAGCACTTAGCTCCTTTTTTTGCCCATACTGGTCGGGCCAAAAATACATGAAAACACATCCTCTTGCGATTCACTATTTATAACTCATAACAAAATAAAAAGACGACAGTGGCGTAAAAAGGGCAATATTTTGTGTATTTAAAATATTGTTAATGTTGCTATTTGAAATAAACGCATTTATGGTCACCTCAGTTCATGTGAAACAGAAGTTGGTGGTGCGCATAGATCGATGCTTCAGAGGTAAGGCGATATCGTTGTGTTTTATGTAAGACTTCAGTCAGCTTTTTGAGTGGCTGTTTCCACTACAAAATTGGCTACCTTCTATGCGGGCGCGGCCTTTATAGATATCAATGGGTTTCGTGTCTTGATAATAAATTTGCAGGTAAGTGATGGGAGGCCACACCTCTCCTGTCACCTGCGACGTCGCACCTCGACGATAGACTGACGTAATGGTGCGATATGACCAATGGGAGGACGCTGAAGAGGAGTCAAGTTCACAGAGAGATTTCAGCATTGGAGTTGTCAGTCTATTTGCGCTAGCCTCAAACACGGATTATCAAGAGTTTTCAGGTGAGATTTTCGATTTTATGTTGTCGCTGGTCGGTAGGGCTGGTGCGTAAAGTTTGGTTAAATCGTTTGGCTTTCTTTGATTAATTCGTTTGATTAACTTTTTTTTTTTCAATTTATTGCTGGTTGCAATTTGTTTATAAATTGGTTTCCATCAATGGTTTCCATATATTTCACTTTGTGGTATGTTTGTGGATCATTTGTTGTTGGATTTCGTTAGATTTTTTTTTTCTTTGCTTGATTGCTTATTCATTTGAAGTCAGAAAGTTGATCGTGTCGGATATTTCAAGTCTCATTATGTCCATGCACAAGGCCTTCTCGTTGAGCATGCTAATTACCAAATGGATGCACACATCTTTCATGTGGTGCGGTAACACAAATAGCTAAAACTTTAAGTTCGTCCTTTATACTAAACAATGTCAAATGTCATAAATGACACAAAGGTTATGAATAGAATCGAAATGTGCGTAAAGATTTGGACTTCAAGTAAATAATTTACCAAACGTGCGTAAACTGTCAACCATATTGACCTAGTTTTTCCCCCAAATAGTCCAGCGGCGGGAATTTATGGTCCAAAAGTCTTGTAATCGCCTGCAGTCAATCGACATTAGCCAATGGGTCTTTTGAGAGAGCTTTGAAGAAGGATTCTTATGTTAACAAGTGTTACCTAAAACACACATGCGCGTCTGACAAACCAGCTGCGCCTCTGAGAATTCTCTTCTTGTGATAGAATGCTGCTTGTTCTACACTAGAACTCTCTTTTTGGGTGTTAGATTTACACTCTTTCCGCTGATGAAGTCACTCTCTGCGGGTGACTCCGGAGTCTAAGCAGTCCACTCCACTATTCTGCATAACTGTATTGCCCTGTGTTTGTAACTAAAATGGAAATGGTTAGCTTTTTAAGCAGGAATGTTGAATTTGTAGCAGTACAGAACCGACTTCCTTGTCCCCATACAGGAAGGCGTACACATTTGTTAACCGAACAACAACTCTCAAATGTCTCCTTCCCAGAATGCCATTGTTTTGGAGTTTACAGTGGCCGCATGGTGCCCATAAGAATGCCATCTTTCAGCCTTGTCCGCTTTCTAATCGCCTAGGCCCATATAGCGTCTGTTGTGTGGACCAGTTTGCCTGGTGTGAAGTCCGAAGGGCCTAGGCTATTTTTATTATAATTTTTTTTTAAATATGTTTTTAGGGCATTTCTGCTTTATTGGGATAGAGACAGTAGAGATTGACAGGAAGGATGGGAGAGAGGAATGACGTAAGATAGGTCGAGGGTTGGAATCGAACCAGGAACCTTGTGATTACGTGGTAAGTGCATTAGTGTGCTATGCCACTAAGCGCCCCCAGGCCTAGGCTACTTTTATACGGGTGAAATCCTTATAAAGACAAGATCTCCCAAAACATTCCTACCACCATGGCCTTGTTTGAACGTGTGTCGTACTTCCCTCAGACTAATACTTCCTGTTCTCTATCTTCTGTCGCATACCGAGTTTGCGGAACTCTACATCTACATGTCTAGAGTGCGGTAAGCCAGTCGACACTGGAAACGTGTGTGTCTGTCCATCCCCTAGTGGCCAGGAGTCTGGGTGGCCAGGAGTCTGGGTGGTGCAGCATGTGGTTCTGGCACATTCCTCAAGGAAGAGCAGAAACCTGTCAGTTCAGCCTCCAGCGGGTCTGTCTGTGTTCTTTCTTTCTGTGTCTCGCAGTTGCAGCATATTATAGATACACACAGTGGAGGTCTCTGTCAGTACTGGTGAATTCCAAAATGGCCACCAACTCTCAGGAGATACAAGGGACTAGTGTGTCCAACTGTCACACAGGTATTACGATTAGTTTGAGTTTATGAAGCATCTTGTATGAATTTGCGTCCTCTTTGTCTCTCCATCCCCTTCCGCTCTGTTTACTGGTTCACCGACATATTCCACATTGTCATTGTATGTGTCACAGTCAAATCAGCATTCTTCATCACCCAGCCTAGGGATAACAGTGAATTGTTAGCATCACACAACCTTGAGTCATGGAGTCTGATATTGGGTCTTGATTTCGCAGGATTGTGGCTGAGTAAAATGAGCCTTCTCCTGGGCGGCAGCTTATTAGATCGTACTAGGGCACCAAGCTTGATGCAGTCTTTGAATTCTCTGTATGATGAAAGCTACCATTTGATAGAATGTTCCAGAGAACTGGTAGGAGAAGAGTGCTCCACTGCCAAAAGGTAAACTGAGTCAGGTTAGCAGACCAGGTGTAGGTGTAGACCAGGTTCTTCTGATGGTTCCCCAGGTCAGAGTGGGGGACAAACATGAACCTCATCATCACTTCGATTATACTGATGTTTCAGTCATAATCTCTAGACTGCATCATCCAGGATGTTTTGTTGTAACTAAAACAGTAGTCCCTGTTAGATATGGACCTAGCCTCGGTGAAGTGTGGTGCAAAGCATCAAGGGAATGTTGTGGCACAATGCTGAGGCACAATCCTGGGGTCCTTTCCATTCCAAATTGATACACCCCCTTCCCTTACTCCCTATCGAGTGAGCCTTACCTCCCTTCCATTCTACAGCTAGGTTTGGCTCTGTAGTGTGAACTAAGCCTGTGTGTCATAGGGGTTGATGTAGCAATACCTGAGAGCTTGTCCAGTAAGTATTGTATTGGGGTGTATGTGTGGTGAGGTAACCTACTCTCTGTCCTTCTAACCCCACCCAGTTCCTCGCCCGTCTTTGATATGCAACAGCTCTGCTTGGTAGAACCTGACAGATCACAACACAGGCGTGGCGCCACAACACTGGTGTCCCACGAGTTGGCCTGGACGGTGTTGGCCTAGATAGTGTTATACTTCTAATGGAAAAAAACCTTCTTTGTGGAATCGGAAGGAGCTCTGGATGCTGGATAGATCTTTGTTCTGTGAGTTGAGTCATACTTTTGTCATTGGGGACTGTTGCTTCAGTAGTTGGGTACAGTACATTTGGCAGTGTTTGAAAGCCAGTCAGGCTTAAGACTAACTTGCTAGTGGCTTTCACTCTGATGCTTTGCGTTTCTCTGCTTTTTCTGCCAAGGTCGCCAATATTCTTATGAAAGGTGGTGTTTTGTTAGAAAAGTCTTTAGTCTGGCTATGCATTAGAAAACAGATTACTAATGAATAGCCTATAGAATAGACAATATTTTCTCTGTAGCCTTTTTTGTGTGGCATCCTGCTGTCATGTGCCTCCAAACCCACACTTCCTCAGTTCCCTGGCCTCTTAACTACCGGTTTGTCCACCATGGGCTGTTATGAGACCAATCTAAACGTGTAGAGGCTTGGTAAGACGGAGGGACCCAGTTAAAGTGAAGGTCGTCTTTCCTCATTCCCGCCTTGCCCGACAGCAGAAAGACACGTGAAGTTTTGACTCCTTATCTTTGACTTGAATTTCAATAATGGACATTCCTCCTGCAGGTAATTTTTATCTGGGGTTTTAAAATGGAGGCTAGCAGGCAAGCCACCAAACACCCCTGGTGCCACCTGCAGCTTTGTTGTGATGTCACTATTAGGTTGTGTTCTGTCTTGTATAGTCTGTCTTTGATGTTTTGTTTGATGTGACAGTTCTGTTTTTCCACAATGTATTTGGCATGTTTAGAACCAAGGAAGTGTTTTGAAACCTGGGCTCAAACTCTCTTTGCTATGTGTTTTGTTGTGTTGATCTCTTCCCTACTGACATCTGTCCCCTTGTCTTCAACAGAGTTGTGTTCCTTGCAATGAGAGAGTGTTTCCTGAAGGCAGACTTTTAATCCTTTCCCATCCAATCGTGAAGATGGACCCTCAGGTGTGCCCGTCTTCTCTGACCAGCAGCCAATCACTGATGAGCGTTCTGAATCTGGACAAGTCCCCAGCTGGAGGGTTCAAGCCCGACCACTCACGGAATGGCAGCACGGGCTCCTCCCGCACCTCTAGACAGGTACAGCTACGTTTAGAATTAACATCGATTTTACATTCAGTTAAAATGAGTTTCATCAGCCACTGGAGCACAACCATACACGCATTCAAAATGGTTGAGGATTACTTGGTTGAGGTTGTACACGTCCACGTCTCTGTCTGTGTTTTAAACCCTCTCTCTCCTCTCCATCTGTAGAACTCCAGACACTGGGAAGTGATTGAGGACCTGCAGCAGCAGATGGACCAGGGAGTGGGGCCGGGCATGGCCATGGACCACAACACCCCAGGCATCTGCGAAGGCTACCTCATGAAGAGGAGGAAGTACCCTCTCAAAGGATGGCACAAGGTAGTAATGGGTGGACATTGTGGGGCCACAGTGCTGTCGTAATGGGGCACAGTGTCCACAGTTTCACCGTTGGGGCTTAGGTCCGCCATTGGGGCCCAGTTCGGACATTGTAGTACAGGGCTGCCATTGTGCCTCAGTTTCACCATTGGGGCACAGTGAAGAGCATAGAGCCGCCATTCTGGCACAGTTCGGGTATTTAAGCTTGGGGCTACCATCGTGGCTCAGTTTTACCCCTGTTTCTCATGTCTGACATTGCTGTTTGGTCTCCCAGAGGTACTTCATGTTGGCAAAGGGGATCCTCAAGTACTCCAAGACACAGCAAGACGTAAGTATCCACACAAAGCCCTCCCCCCTACACACCAGAGTAAGCTGGTGGAGGTACACATCCGATTTCTACCACCACCAGCCTCCCCTGATACACACACACACTATCAAGCACACAAACACAAGTAACAGGCACATGGTCTGAAATCAGTGTCAGATTTGGTGAAAGTTCCAGGTTATGGTATGATTGACTTTATGTATATATGTTAAAGTAAGGCAAGTGGTTACAATGTGCTGTGATTTCTCCACCTGTCAGATCCAACGAGGGAAGCTGCATGGATGTCTCGACGTTAGTCTGGCTGTGATGTCCATCAACAAGAAGTCCAAACGCATTGACCTGGATGCCGGAGACAACCTCTACCACATCAAGGTATGGCCGGGTCAGTTCTGCTCCCTCAGAATCCCTACAGAGTAGTGAGCTGCCTGTGTGTCATGGGAACTGCAGCTATTTATGAATGTAGAACAGGGGAGGCTAGTGGAGGTAGAAATCAGAGGATGGGCTCATTGTAATGGATGGGTGTTTGATGCCATTCCTCATTCCATGCATTACAATGAGCCCGTCCTCCGATTTCTGCCTCCACTGATGTAGATCCGATAAAGGGTTGTAGATTCCGTAAATCTTGTTTTTCTGGACTATTCCTAATGTGATTTTGATATTTGGTAAGTTGTGAAAAGCTGATCTGACAGACACCTGCACCGACATGCTATTGACCGTTTCCCTCTCCCTCCATCAGGCTAAGAGTCATGAATTGTTCTACATCTGGTTGACCAAGCTGTGTGCCCACCGCGTCTTCAAGAAGAACGAGGCCATGAGCGTGCACCATGGGGTCCTGCATGCCCTCTCCATCGGCAACACCAGTCTGCCCTCCATGGCCAGCCTGGCCCAGAGAAACAGCGCCACGCCAGGCATGGTGAGTAGAAGAAAGAGAAACTGATTTTTGCCGTTGTAGTTTTTGTGCTGTACAACTAATAAGTGGATGTGTGCATACGTGGTGTATGCTGCTACACACAGTGAAACAAATCACTGATATTCAAATGAAACATCTTGCAACCAGACACTGTCATATTCAGAATTAAACAGACTGACTGACTTTAACTGACAGTTGTCTTCTCTCTCTCTCTCTCTCTCTCTCTCTCTCCCCCCTCCCTCCTTCATGGGGCCAGTATGGCCACTATGCCAGCTCTGCGTCAATCTTCCAGGGTACAGCTGAGCCTAGGGGTCCGACAGCCACTGCCCCCGGTGCCAACAACAAGGTGTCTGCGTGGCTACAACAGACCCAGGACACGGACTCCTGCTCACAGGGTGAGGACACACACACACACACCTACATACATATGTACAGTACCAGTCAAAAGTTTGGACACACCTTGCCAAGAGTGTGCAAAGCGGTCATCAAAGCAAAAGGTTACTGCTACTTTGAAGAATCTAAAATATAAAACATGCTGGTTTGTTTAACACTTTTGTTTACTACATAATTACATATGTGTTCCTTCATAGTTTTGATGTCTTCAATATTAATCTACAATGTAGAAAATAATAAAAATAAAGAAAAACCATTGAATGAGAAGGTGTGTCCAAACTTTTGACTGGTACTATACATACATACATGCATACATACCAAGAGAGCGAGTGAGACTTATAAAGTGACTGTACAAATGAATATCCAACTCTACTCTGAGCCTACTCTCCTCTCCAAGTCTTTGATAATCATCCTCTTCGTGTGTGTTCCCTCCAGAGCTGGCTCGCTGCCAGCTGGAGCTGTCAGAGCTGGCTCAGCTGGTCCAGAGACTCCATTGGTTGGATGAAGGCATGCCAATCACTGACACTGAACTGGAGCGGCGAATCAATATGCAGGTGAGGTCCCGCCCTCATTACTCAATAATAACACAATCACACTTGATGATTAACCAATATGATTTCTTCATGTATGGTATTGGTTGTGTACCAGCTGGACTGAGAGGTTGTTTGAGTGTTTCTTTTGTGATGCTGTTGTGGTGGTGGTTCAGGCTGGTGTATTCATTGTTCTCCTCTTCTAGAATCTCACCCTTGAGAAGCCCAAAAAGAAGATGGCAGGGAAGGTGTTTGGTCACTCGCGCACCCTGTCCAGAGTGGAGGCCCTCGGCATGGTAAACGCACCACCCTCCACCCTTGCAAAACATCATACTCATCACAGATAATTTTACAAGTAATTACCATTTGAATATGAACATTACTGCACATGTTGTTATTGTCAAGTTACTGTGACTCTGCTAACGAGACAATTCTGTTGTCCACCTCTGCTGCCTCCCCCTCCCCCCAGTTTACGTCCAGCCACCTGAGCACGTCCACTGCATCGAACCTGGGCGCTGGTGCGTCCGTACAGTCCATCCCGGACTACGTGTACTCCCAGCTGTCCAACCCCCTCGCCACCTCCCCGGAGGCCAAGAAGCTGCAGCAGGACATCTGTGCCGTGTCCCACAGGCGTAAGAGGGGGGGGGAAGGGGGCATGAAGAGAGGGGCAGGTGGGGGGAGAGAAGGGGGAGAGGGGGGACACCAGGGCATCTAACACCAGCTCTCGATGTCATATCCGCCCCTAACCCCTACAGTGTTTGGTTTGAGCAACATTGGTTTGCTTCACCCCGGCTTATGGTTTAGGTGGACATTTCTCCTTGTTTTCATTCTTTGTTGGGGTGGGATTTTAGTCATGTTTGCAGATGCTCTTCTCCAGAGCGACTTACAAATACATACATTAGTCTAAAGTAAGTGAAACAACTTTACATCACAATCATCGCATCACATCAAAAGTCAGACTTTCTAGGAGAAGAAATCACAAGAGCTAGAGAAAGGAAAGACAACTATTTTACTGTGTGTGTGTGCAAAAGTTCAGGTATTATTTACCAGTGGGTATGAGGGGAGAGGTCGGAGGAGGAGCCCAGGTGTGGTTCACCTAGTGCTGTCAGACATACTGTGGCTAAGGGCTTTGGCATTCCACACAGGGCTACATGTCAGTCACAGATGGTGCTTCTAGGTCCATTAGTTTGACTAGAGATTTGGCCTAGTTGGTTGGTCTAGAGAACAGTGCTCTGGTTCAAGTTAGACTGTAAATGACGTTGTTGTCTCTCGTCTCCTCATTCCTCAGTCCACACATCTCTGAAGTCAGTCCATGATAATCTAGCCCTGGAGAGAGAGCGGGTCAGACAAGCCTGGACTGGACCGGACCTGCGCCAGTCCACCTCCCATCAGCTGGCTACGCTCTGTAGCACCCTGTCTGAGGTAGGAGACACACACACACTTTTACACAGAAAGGGGGAAATAAGCAACAGTTTAGGGAGGGTGACCTTTCTCCTGGTTTTATGCAAGTGTTTTGAAAAAAGGCTGTGAAGCTCAAAGGAGAAATGTCAAGTATTACAGTAGGGATTCAACTGAACAAGCATCAGTCTTGGACTGGAACAGCTGCTGGCCTCAACCAGATGAACAGGTAGAGAGAGAGAGGCCCAGCGAACAAAGGAACAGTCACAACCACATTCAGTCAAACAGATAGCCACTGTTTTAAAATACACAGCTGAGGTTTCCACATACCACACCCATTCTTTCTCTCCCTCCATACCTCCCTCCAACCTCTGCCTGTTGTTACACCTCTGTGAAACTAGCCAGAACAGGTCGGAGCTGTTTAGGGTTGTTTGGGGAATGTGTGGGACTGTGCACGATACAGCCCCATTGTAGGCGGGGCTGTCTCTGTCCCGGCCTATCAGGACGTGGCAACAAAAGCCTGTTTGTTGGAGACTTGTACAAACAGAGATGTTGGTAGATTTCTCTCAGTGAAAATGAAGTTGTACCTCTCTGTGGCTAGCTTCTCTTGAAACACAACTGTTTCTCTGACACGATAACAGGGTGTTTTTTTTTTTTTTTTTTTGGTTTGGACAACCCACATACTGCCTGTCTTGCACCTGCACAAAACCACTATTGTGGTTTTCTTTTATTAAAGAGCTCAATGTTATGTTAACACATGGCTTTCTGTCATTCCTTTTATGTATCATTTTCCTGCATGTTTTTAAACTAAGAATGTGACTATGGGACATTTCACATGGGGATAGAAGCCTTTTATGCTTGTTATGGGATATCTTGCTTTCTTGCTTGCTTGCTTGTATAGCATGCTAATTGTGTGGTGTGTGGTGTGTCCGTCCGTCCAGGTTGATGTGCAGTCACGTCTGACCAAAGTTCACTCCATGTCACTGTCTTCTGACTCCACGGAGGAGTCCTTCAGTACAGTACGTCAGGACCAGGTGTGTGTGTGTTACTGTGGGTTAGGAGGACCAGGTGTGTGTGTTACTGTGGGTTAGGAGGACCGTGTGTGTGCAGCTCACCATCTCTACGTTTATGTGCTATGCATGGATGCATGTCTTGTCTATTTTTCTTCCCTTTTCTTTTTTTCTTTTTTTCTTTTTAGGAAGTCTGTATCCAAGTACTTTTTCAAGTGTTACTTAATTGTATTCTGACAATCAATCCTAAATTCTCTCTCTCTCTCTCTCTCTCTCTCTCTCTCCCCCCCCTCCTCTCAGACGACCCCCTCTATCCGTCGCCAACCCCAGCGCACCCCGTCCTTAGCGGAGTCCATGGCAGAGTACTTTGACGCCAGCGAGGTGATTGTGTGTGAGACCTCATCAGAGAACGAGGCGTCAGACGAGTCCGGCCTGAGTGACATCACCACCACAAGCACCTCGGAACCTGACGAGGGCCATTGTGAGTGTCCTACTCCACATTCATCACGCGTTCACTACTTTGAACTGTCTTACCTTACTTATTATAATTATAATAATAATAATAATTATTATTATAATATATTACATTTATAAAGTGTTTTTCATTATAAGAATAATCTCAAAGTGCATAAGATACAAAAATAAATAAATGTAGATTTTTTTTTTTAAAAAGTGTGAATATAACCTTATCATAAAAGCAGGAATGGTAGTCTAGGAGGAAGGGTTGGCTGATAAAGATGCGTATTAAGGCTTTAAAAGCCCCAACAGTCAGAACAGCCCTTAGATTGTCTGGAAGAGACCTAAGGATCAGGACCTATGCACCCAATCCCTTGGTTGGAATTGAAAAATCATCATAAGAGATACAGAAATATGAAAAAAAAGTGAATGAAGAACAGTCTTATGTTGGTGGTGGACATGGTTTAAGGATGTTTAGGTAGATAGATTTACATTTATGGCATTTAGCAGACTCCTTTATCCAAAGCGACTTACAACAAATACATTTGTTTAAGTAAGTGAATCATCTATCCAACAGACATCATAAGACAAAGATATGTTGTATAGTTGAAAGTGAGGATTAGAATCTCTAAATGTCTGACGGCCTCTACCCCCTGCTAGCAACAGTCACCCAGGAGTACCGCGCCAGCATCTCCAGCGCCCCGGACATGCCCTCCTCTGTGCTGGCCACGGGCCGACGGACCACCATGCCCGCCCCGGGAGCCGACAACAGCCACATCGGCATCATGAACATCCTCTACAACAACATCGGCAAAGATCTGTCCCGGATCTCCATGCCCTCGGCCCTCAACGAGCCTGTGTGCCTGCTGCAGAGGATGAGCGAGGAGCTGGAGTACTCTGAGCTGCTAGACATCGCCAACCGCACAGAGGACCCCTTCGAGAGGATGGTGAGGTGGCCCTTAATGTGCCCGTGTAAAAAAAAAAAAAAAAAAAAAAACCTGGAGCCTATTATGATAAAATGTGGTTTGATCCCGCTTAGTTCTCTTGAATCTTGTTAAGGAACATCTGTGAGAACAACAGATTTCCTGGTGCAAATGTCTACTACCTCATGGTTTATGCTTTTTTTGCAGATGTAGTTTTTAAAGCAAATAAAACATGTAGAATGACGTGGCCTTCTATGTAGTTAGCCTCTTTAGCAGAGTTAACTAGCAGAGGTTTGTTCGATTGCGATTTGTAATATCAGTGTAGAGGAGGATGTCCCCTTGGCCTAATGGTAGACGCTTGGGTCTTTACAAGTGGGAGACCCAGGTTCGAACCTCTCCCCTCACACTACCCCCTACCTCCCTCTTGTCCAGGTGTACATAGCGGCATTCTCCATCTCGGGCTACGCCTGGGCGTCATGGCGATACCGCTACAAGCCCTTCAACCCCGTCCTGGGAGAAACGTACGAGATCAACCGGGAGGACCGAGGCTTCCGCTACGCCAGCGAGCAGGTAGCTACACTGGTCCCAGTTCACTTAGATAAGATTATAAACTGGTCCCAGTTCACTTAGGTAAGATTCTAGAATGGTGGTCCACCAGCCTCCCCTGGTTCATACAGTTGTCAAAAATGGCTCCACCAGTGGAAATAATCTTGACTGTTTGTTGACATCAGTTATTTGATTATGTAAGTGTCTTGCATACACAGGTGCTCGGCCAATATGGGCATTCTAACTGTTCCATGTCTGTCTGTTATCAGGTCAGCCATCACCCTCCCATTTCTGCCTGCCACGCTGAGTCTGACAACTTCACCTTCTGGCAAGGTACGACTGCTGTTCCTCTGTTAGCCTGTTAATCTATTGAGAGCAAACCAAATCCTTCCAGATTTGTAAGTTAACCATACATGTCTTGCTGTGCTTGTTCCACAGACCAGCGATGGAAACACAAGTTCTGGGGCAAATCAATAGAGATCCAGTCCTCTTCCCCGGTCAATGTTACTCTGCCTAAGTGAGTGTAACTCTGTTGTTGTTGTTGTTATCGTCTCCACCATGGGTGTGGGGACCACTGTTACCTGGGCCTCTTGGCCCCCTTGGAAGCATAGGGCATGGGGGGTGACTGAGCTTGTTTTAAAGGTTGTGTTGTATTCCGATGTTTTAGATATGGAGAGCACTGAGGGGAACAAGGCGTGACCTGTGTTTTAGATACAGAAGATCACTAGGTAGTTCTAAAGGTGTGGTGTTTGTGTATGGAGACTACTAGCTGGTTGTAAAAGGTGTTGTGGTGTCTGGTGTTTAGGTATGGAGACCACTATGAGTGGAACAAAGTGGTGACCTGCATCCACAACGTGCTGAGTCAGCAGAGATGGCTGGAGCACTATGGAGACGTGATCATCAAGAACAACAGCAGTGACGTCTGCACCGCCAAGATCACCTTTGTCAAGGTGAGCGTGCACATACACACACGCCCCCTTTATGGGTGTTAATTCTTTCTTTTCTTTCTTTCTTTCTCTCCCTCTCCTTACCTCTCTCCAACCACTCTGCCTGTTGGTACACCTCTGTGAAACTAGCCAGAACAGGTCGGAGCTGTTTAGGGTCATTTGTGGAATGTGTGGGACCGGAATGACCTGTATCTTAACACAACTTTTGAAGTGTATTGCAGCTTTACATATCTCTGAAACATTCATTTCTGTACCCAGTCTCGGTACTGGAGCTCAGACAACAGTAAGAACGAGGTCCAGGGGGTGGTTCTGGACCGGTCCGGAGAGGTGGTCCACAGGTTCGGGGGACTGTGGCATGAGGGCATTTTCTGTGACACCATGCCCACCCCCCAGTGCATCTGGAAACCGAGTGAGTTCTTTTAGAATAATCTACCTCTAATCTGAACTATATTACTATAGAATGTTATCTCTAATCCTGTAACACCAATGCATTCTCTAAATTAACAATTGTGGTTTGTGTATATATTACTTAATCTGCACAAAGTGATAATCTGCACTTGTTTCCTCTAATCCACTTTGAAATGTATAATCTCTCCGTGTTGATAAGCCATTTACACTAGTGCTCACACCATGTCCCCCCCCCCGCCCCCAGACACCCAACCTGACAACTACGCCCAGTTCTGGGGCTTCTCCCGCTACGCCAGAGAGCTGAACGAGTTGACTCCCGAGCTGGAGGCTGTCCTGCCCCCCACAGACACGCGCTACAGGCCTGACCAGAGGTCAGACCACCATCCAAATCCTATTAACAACTGACCCTGTTTAAGGCATTTGCTGCAGCTTTACACAGTACATCTGAATCTAACCTTTTCACCAGGTCTCACTTGTATTCAAATACTTTGATGTGCTTGATTGAGTTTGTCTAGCACATTGGATTGCAAACCTCGCCCCCATCTGGCACTCCAGACAGGCCCAAGCAAACGCTCAAACTATTTAAAGAAATTCAAATACCATTTTGACCCATGTCAGATTTGTCAATGAGACTAACCTGGATAAATGAAGATGAAATGAAACGTCTCTCTTTCATTCGCTGTCCTAGGATCCTGGAGGAAGGAGGCGTGGCAGAGGCAGATAAGAAGAAGGACGAGGTGGAGGAGAAGCAGAGGGAAAGGAGGAAGGAGATGGCCAAGACAGGAGAGGAGCACCTGCCTCGGTTCTTCAGGTAGGTCTCACAAACTCTCCCCTCCTTCCCTAATGAACTGGGCAGTAACCATCCAGTTTACAACATTTAGTGTTAGAGAGATCCCTGCTTTCTTCCACATGTAGGAAGACCCTTTACAGCACTGATAACATTTGTTTAACTCACTAACTGCCAAAGAATTCCAGAACAACCTAGAGTGCCAAGTGTTTTGTGGTATTTACCTAGCAACAATACTTCGATTGGCTACAAAATGAAGCATCATCATTTATGCATTTTTGGTGAAATAAAGTCACCCGTGGCGCATTGTTGACATTCAGCGACTTTATTCAACCTCAGCACTGAATGAGTTAACTGAACCCTTCCTCTCCTCTCAGGAAAACCTTGGATGATGCGGGGAACGAGACATGGCTATCCAATGGAACGTACTGGAAGATCCGGGATGAGCCTGGGTTTGCCAACACGGAGAACCTGGACCTGTGGTAGAACATGGAACACTGGCCTGGCCACGCCTCCCGTCACTGCGCCACGCGCCAGAGACACTTACAGCCCAATGACTACTCAACACTGATTTGTAAACTCCCTCGGTCTCCATGCAAAGGTGAATGGGGGAGGAGGAAGAGGGCGGAGGACAGGGGTAAAGGGGGAGGAGGAGGGAAAGGGCATTTCACTGCATCGATGAGCCTCTCCAGAATGTTTGCAACGGAGCAGTGATCGTGTGAACAGGGTAGATATAAGGGACAAGCGTGGATCTCACCGATCAGACTCCAATAATCCCCCACTGCTGTGCCCTTCCTCATCCCACCCCCAAAGGATTCCTCTTTCAGGAATGTGACTTTTTTTCACCATGTTCTATAAACACATGATCCGATGATTTTTAAAATGTCTTTAAACACTTTTACTTGTGCTACTTTTTAAAAGCCGATTCTGATTCTTATTTAAATCGATTTCTGTTGATTTTGAATGATCGCTCTTAACAGAGGGAATGACTATGCAAGGATTGCTCTGAGGAAAGCTGTTGGGGTTCATGGGTTGTGGTGTTTATGGGTGAACAGGGCTATCGATGTGCTCTCCTTCTTCTCAATGGGTCCTAATGTGTGTTTGTATATTTAGTTGTCATATGGTTGTCGTGGCATATTTTTCCTTCAGTGTGTTTTTGTTTTTGATGACACATTCTTGTGATTTCATCAGAAAACACCTTGTTCCCTCACCTCTGTTTTTGAGGCAACAAAGAACTGTCTAGAGCAAGCTAGTCCTTTCTGTTTTTGAGACAAAGAACTGTCTCGACCCATGCTAATGCTTTGTCAGGCTACGGGCCTTTCTCAGTTGTTCGAAACATGATACCTTGCATCCGTCTGGGTCCCTCCCTTTTAGATATTCTTCTCCAATGGTTTTTTTTTTATTATGAAGAAATGAGTGGAGGGCGGAGGAGAGGATGTGAGAAATTGAGTTTCTAACAATGGAGAAAGGGCCGGCCTCAGCATCCACCCTGGCATCCCTCTAAGAACAAAGGAATGGACTGGATGTCTTTTAACGGCCTGCTAGCATGGGTGTTGTAACAGAGTCCCTTGTCTTGTCTCCTACATGTAGCCCTCTATCCAGAGGGAGTTTACAGACGTCTTTAACGCTTTAGAAGGGTTGTCTTTTGGACCTTGCTTTCGGTTGATTACATGAAGTATTTTTTTTATGGATTGTTTCAACAGTGGATTTTGAGGGGGAAAAAATAACCATTGTTAAGTTTTATTGTAAAATAACTTTTGGGATGTAATGATTTGACCTTCAGGATGAACTGTTTTCTACTCACTTGTCTAAAATTAAAAATATTGGAAATAATAAAAATAAAAAAACAAGCCTGACTGATTGTTGTCTTTGACAGACTACAGGGTCGACCTGAATGATACTGGGCCGGCTCGAATACTCTCCCATTGTTCTCATTGTTCTTTCCAGCACTGTAACACAAGCTATAGTCTCATTCCCAGACACTTCCACCCAAATGCGTGAAAGGTCTGGTGGACCAATGCGTCAATCTTGGCCTTCATTAAGCCAATATAAATGGTGTCAAACAGATGGCACAAAGCCATTGGCTTTACTTTGCCCCCCCCCCAGTGTTTGCACACCACATGTTTCTGATTCAGCGCTACGCCTTGCAGCCGTGTGATTCACTGAAATCAAATAATAACGAATACTTTACTAATTTTGTAAATTCACTCCCACTAAGGCCAGGTTTGGGCCGTTGTTATTCCAGGCTTGTATGCACTGTGCGCGATAGTCTGGACACGAGGTTACAGCAGCTATGGTGGATGCGTAACCAGGCCTGCCCAGTGCAGCTCAGCTCAGTGCTGTAGTGTAATTAGGTTCTGTATCACAGATCTGCCTAGTAGGTCTGTAACATGGGATGACCAGGGGGCTTTACATCTTGACGGTTGAGAATGAACAATGATGGGTAGAACCGTGTAGATCCAGTCCAACCAGTTGCTTATATTTGAGGATGAAAAATAATGTGAAGATCCAACCATTATTATTTTTATTTTGAAGATTGTTACTTTATTCGCATTACAGAAAATTGAAAGATGGTTATAACCTAGAAAGGGTGAGCTAAGCCTCATAAGTCTACAAAAACAAAATATTTTTGGTCAAATAACCATAGAGTATTATAGGATGTTGAAATGCAATGTTTTGGAGGGTGAACGAAGTCGTCAAACACTAGTTGTCTGCTAGTTCTAGAATGCGCTTTCCATTCAACAGCACCAGCTCAGTCCCACAGATCTGAGTCTGGAAATGATCCACTATGTGTCTGTTAATTTGTGGGTGAATCTAGTTCAGTACTCCTGCGGTATCCATGCCCCCCCACCCCCCCGTTTGGTCTTTGGGTCATCTTGATTGCTGTGTGAATTTGAAAAATCATCTGATTTGAGAATCAGATCTTTCAGTACTCTATCCACCGTTGGTGCTGTGTTGAAGTGGTGTTAATGCTGTGTAGTGAAAATCCCTGAACGTCAACATACACAGGAGTTAATGAGCTAGTCATAGTGGACCCATTCTATCAAGGCAAACACACACCCCTAGCTTGTTAGACTGTTCATACCATCATCATCATCTTCCTCCTGTGTCATCATCATCATCATCATCATCATTCTCTCCTTCATGTGTCAGTGAGTTTTACAGAGAGCAAGAAGACGAGAGGAACACACGTGGCACAATGCATCAAGATAGGAGGAGGGTCTTCAGAACACATTATTACTAAATACTAACATTTCAAAAAGTAGAACTGAGAAACTGAAATACTAAGACTGTTAGCGACATGCCCTTAAAGAGTGAAAAGTAAAGAGTTGATCCAGTTGTTGTTGTTGTTGTTTGTTTACAAAGAGGAGTCATTAGTGCCTTCTGATTGGCCAGTGAAGCTTGGCTGTGGTTGGCTGTGGTAATAATGTCTGACGTTGTCCGGTGTGAGTGACCCGTTGTTGATAGTACACTTTAATATAAACAGTGTGAGGTAACGTGGTAACCATGTCAGAGACGATACCTGATGACACGGTGACAGCAGGGAGCAGCTCTGACTGTCGTTGCAGCGATTTGTTATGCTAACATGGTCGAATACAACTAGCTAGACTAGCCATTATAGAAGACATACCTGGGACTAGACCAGGGGAGGCTGCTGGAGGGAGACATTGGAGGACCGGCTCATTGTAATGCATGGAATGGTATCAAACGTGTGTGTTTTGTAGGCAGGCCTGCATTAGTAGTGAACAGGATCAGAAGGTTTAACTCTTAGGAGGCTGAGAGCAGTTTGATACCATTCCGGTCCTTGCATTACGATGAATCCGTCCTTAGATTTCTATCCCCGCCAGCCTCCCCTGGACTAGACAGGACTAGATCTCTACTAGGATCAATAGGGAGTAGAATCTCCATTCCTCCCCATGGATGTTGATGATCCAGTGGATCTCTTCCCCAGAGTGTTGTATTGCGGTGTGGATCCCCAGTTGGTGGTCAGTTGGATCTCCTATTGGATCTCAAATGGTAGAGTCGTTGTCACTGAGGGTTCGGCCTTTCACACACAGGACTCTGTGTTGTGTTGGGCTGTTGTAATTCCTGTTCTCTCCAGCAGGTGGAAGCAGAGTCATGAATCTGAAGCCTATTGGAGGAGTAGAATGCCTCTAAGGTCAGTTTTGTGTTTTTTTCCTCATGGTAAAGGGTAGGAGTTGGGGGCCGATCCTTGTCAGCTGACCATGGATCAGTTGGTCGTTAGATCTTGCTGTTCTCCAGGTGAGAGTCGATGTGTTTGATGAGGGCGTCGTCAGGGTAACCGGTGGGGAAGGTCAGCTGACACAGAGGGCAGCTCCGAGCGTCGTTTTCCTCTGTCTCCATCCACAGCTGGAGGAGAGGAGAGGAGGGGAGGGGAGGGGAGAAGAGGAGAGGAGAGGAATGGAGAGAAGAGAAGAAGAGAGAAGAGGAGAATCAGAAGAGGAGAAGAGAGGAGAGTAGAGGATGGGAGGGGAGAAGGAGAAGGGAGAAGAGAGGAGAGAAGAGGAATCGAGAGAAGAAGAGAGGAGAATCAGGAGAGGAGAGAAGAGAAGAAGAGAGAAGAGGAGAATAAGAAGAGGAGAGAAGAAAGGAGTAGAGAATTTTACCATCTACGCTGGTTGTTTGATCCAATAATTGTTTATGCTTGGGTCTATACTCGATGAGAGTACACTGACATCAGGACATGCGTATTGTTCTAGTCTTCATTATCATCATCATCATCCTCATGCTATGCAGCAAAACGGCTTCACTTGCTCAGGTAGGAGCACTGGGTTGGGGTCAACTCCTATCTATTTCAGTAAAATTTGAATTTGAATTTGTTCAAACATGGATGACATGACAGCATCGTGTAGCCACTCACGTTGATGGAGGGCCAGGACTGGGCGTGGTCAGCGCTCAGGTAGGAGGGAAGGTGGCAGGCAAGGATGCCGTTCCCCTCAGGGGCGGAGAAGGAGGGCGGGATCTCTCGAGACCCCGCCCCCACGGCGCCCAGCGTACGCGGAGGACTGGCGGCAGGCGAAGGACACACCCACTCCTCCTCATCGTCAGAGGACTGGGGAGGGGTCACCAGGGGGGTGGGCTCGGGGGGGTCGTCAAGGCGACAGAAGTGACGCACCTGGTGAGGAAAGACAGACGTTGAGAATATGCACATTGAAAAGGTTCTAAAAGAGAGGGTTTATTAAAATGACAAAGTACTTAAGGCTATACAGTATCTGTCTACAGTATCTGTCTGTCTGTCTATTTATCTATCCATCCATCCATCCATCCATCCATCCATCCATCTAGCCAGCCAGCCAGCCAGCCAGCCAGCCAGCCATCCATCCATCCAGCCATCCATCCATCCATCTATCTAATACTGTAAAACATGTGGAGGTGTTGGTGGTGGTGATGGAGACCCATATGGAGCATGGCCCACCTCAGCAGCTAGTGGGAAGGCCAGCTCTAGAGCATGATGGTGGGGGCTGCTGCTCAGACTCCCCCCTCCTCCACCTCCTCCTCCACCTCCTCCTCCTCTTCCTCCTCCTTCTCCCCCACCTCCTCCATGGGCAGAGGCAGGCCGGTTGAGTGCCACCAAGGAGGCTCTGAGCGGGCGGGAGTAGGCCCCGGTCTCCCCCAGCGCTCTGGGCTTGGGGAGGGTGGAGACGGGGTCCCTCAGCAGGCGCGGTGGGGGTCTGTTGTGGGCCGACGGGTCCGTGACCTCCGAGTAGCTGCGCCGGCCCTGGAAGCGGGCACGGAGCCGGTGGCTGGTCGGCCGGCAGGGGGAGTAGGAGGCTGGGCCGTCGTTGGGGGAGGGGGGGGGGGAGGGCCGGAGGCGGTCTGGGGAGGGGCGCTGGGGGGCTGGGGAGCGGCGCTGGGGGGCTGGGGAGTGTCTTGGGACTGGGGTGGGGTGGGGGGGGGGGGTTGGGGGGGGATGGTGAGGAGAGAGACAAGAGAGGAGAGAGGATGAGGGTGATTGTAGCAGGTTATAACAGATACACGATCACATTCTCCACAACATCTGTACTCTCGTTAGAATGACACTCACTGAAATGGCTCACTGAAATGATCATTGTTGTCCTGGCTATCTGAGACTAGTGGTTCCCAGACTGACCAGCAGGGGGCATCTGTTCATGAGAAGCCT
>NC_139663.1:15627007-15759507 GCF_951799395.1 Argentina silus
ATGTGGAGCCTGGCGAGGGTGAGAGCCACAATCCCCAGGAGGGCAGAGGAGAGCCAACTACCAAGCTACGAATGACTATCTGACTCTCGGGGGCTAAATGTAGTTACGTAGATATACTGTATGTGTGTGTTGATTTTCAAACTCTTATTGATTACTGGAGTGCCCAAACCTATCCCTGTAATTCAAACCTCTACCAACTGCCAACTTTCCAACTGCCAACGTTCCATCTCTGCCAATGTTCCATTCCTGCCAACGTTCCATCCCTGCCATCGTGCCTGCTCTGGCCATGAGTGAGGCAGCATGAGTCTGGTGTCTACTCTGCCCACTCCCCGCCCACTGGCCGCTTCCTGCCGCCCACTCCATCTGCTCCCGGCTGCCTCGCTTCCTACTTCCTGGCTGCCTCTGATTGGCCGTTGCCATGGTTGCGGAACCATTCCCCTGTTATGTCAGAATAGGTGTATTCCTGTCCTGAAACACAGACTCAGGCCAGGCATGGAGGTGGACTCTGTCTTTCGTGGATGTCTCTCTGGTGGTATGTGCTTATGTGTACCAGGGGAGGCAGAAATCGGAGACGGGCTCATTGTAATGCATGGAACGGTATGACACACACCTAACAACGTCAGAGCCAACTTCATCTGACCACATTTTCAATATTTTAGGGCATGTCTGCTTTATTGGGGATAGAGATAGTAGAGATTGACAGGAAGGGTGGGTGAGAGAGAGGATGGATGACATGCAGGATATGTCGATGGCCGGAATTGAACCAGGGACCTTGCCTGCCCAACAAACATATGGCATGCGCCTTAGTGTGCTACACCACTGAGCGCCCCCGGAACCGTCCAATGTTGTCATTGTTTCTTTTGTCTTATGCCATAGAACCAGTCAGACGTAATAAGCCTCTTCACATATCTAACCCAAACCATAGTCTCCTAACAACTCCACATTTACAATTTATCCACCCTGCCCGACAATGCTGTCTTCTCCCATCTCAGTCCCACACATACAACATATACTGTATGTTCTCTATGCATAATACATCCTTAAATACATACATACATAATCAACCACCCTGGCTCACAGGCCTTCAGGGCTGACTCCTGTTAGCTTAGCATACTGACTAATGACTGTATGCACTGTATGTCTGTATGTACTGCAGGGAACTGAAATCTTTTGTTAATAAAGTTATGTGTTTTTGGTCTTAGGACGATAGTCATCTGAACACACACATATAGGTACACCTTGAGCACACACAGACAGGTTATGAGTACAAACTTATGCACGAATAGGCTGAGGAATGAGGAATATTATTCTAGTCATATTTCTGCTTATTATGTTGGGGTGTGTTTGGGCTGGAAGTGAGTGTGTGTGTGTGTGTGTGTGTGTGTGTGTGTGTGTGTGTGTGTGTGTGTGTGTGTGTGTGTGTGTGTGTGTGTGTGTATGTATGTATGTTGTGTATATCTGAGCTGAGATGTGGGTCTGTTGGATTACTGCTGGGTTTCACTACCAGGATGAATACCATGGCTCTGTTACGGAATCAGAACAAAGGGTAGTTGTGTGAAGCTTTGTATGTAATCTATAATAATAATGTTTGTGTGTGTGTGTGTGTGTGTGTGTGGCCTGGAGACAATGTATTTATTTTTTCTGTTGTGCCAAGAAGGGTCAAGCATTTTGCCTTTAGTCACACCCACACAGCCACCCACACATGCACAAACTCACTGCCTGATAGTACACACACACACACACACACACACACACACACACACACACACACACACACACACACACACACACACACACAGCCATCCTGTATCTGTGATCTAGAGGTTGAGAACAAGAGAGAGAGAGAGAGAGAGAGAGAGCAGCATCACTCCAACAATAGAACAACCATAGGTCCAGCACCCAGCTCATTCACCCACAGGCAAATTAAACCAACCCCAAACACACAGAAAGACAGACAGACAGACAGACAGACAGACAGACAGACAGACAGACACACACACACACACACACACACACACACACACACACACACACACACACACACACACACACACACACACACACACACACACACACACACACCAACTGAAGCAAAGCTTGCTATAGCACTCTGCTCATTCACCCACAGGCTAATTAAACCAGGCCCATATGTCAATGTCACATGGCTAATTCATATATTAATGTTCCTGATAGCAGCAGAAATGGACCATGTCCCCCTCCAGTGACCCAACACACACACACACACACACACACACACACACACACACACACACACACACACAGAAAGATCATGTCCCCCACCAATGGCCTGCAGCAAACACTAGACTAATGGACTGAAAAGATCCAACAACTCACTCCCACACTGCACTGGTTTAGAGTTGACTGGTACTATATCTCTATGCATTGGTTAAATGCTAGTTAAGTAGCATTGTGCTGCATTAGTGTTACTGTAGGTAGCTAAGCACTACATCTCTGTACTGCATTCATTTAGCCCTGGTTTAACGGTATGCTTCTGTTACTGTATGCATGGGTTTATTGTTAGCTTAGCACAACACATTTGTAGTGCATGGGTTTATTGTTAGCTTAGTACATCACTTCTGTACTTCATGGGTTGATTGTTAGCTTTTCGCACAACACCTCTGTAGAGCATGGGCTTTACCGTTAGCTTAGCACAACACTTGTGTATGTTATGGAGTTTGTGGACACCAATAAGCCTGCACGTCCTGCATGGTAAAGTATGACACATGCTTACATACAATAATGACCGCCCCCTGGCATAAAGCACACAGAGACCAAAAGTCGCCACGTAGAAGCACTTAGAGTGTTCTGCCAGTGGCCTCTGCTGAGACAAACAAATGGAACATAATGAATACGTCTTGGAGAGCAGTTTGAAATGGCTATTTTGGGGCTGAGCGCTGCCTTATTTGAATATAAGTGGAGTGAGGGAAGAAAGGACACACTGAGGGAAAGAGAGAAAGGAAAAGAGAGAGAGAAAGAAAAAAAGACAACAGAGAGAGAAGAGGGGGGAGGGCAGGGAGAGTGCAGATGAGGGAACAGGCAGAAGAAAAGAGAAAGCAAATGAAAGAGAGGAGGGTGGGAGGGACGGAGGGAGAGGGGGGTGGATGGAGACAGAGGGAGGGAGAGGGGAATGGAGCGGGATGGATGGAGAGAAATGGAGGGTGTCCTTGAGGATTGGCATCATATCTGTGACGGAGAACTGGGGCCAATACTTCAGGGGGATGGGGGCATTCACACACACACACACACTTGTGCATGGTCAACAGCTGAGAGGCGTATCCCAAAGCTGTCCCACTTGGGTATCATGTGACCTGCTCCACAGTCACCCCACACAGAAGGACCTCCATACTTCAGACACAGCTGCCGGAAGGACACACACGCACACACACACACACACACACACACACACACACACACACACACACACACACACACACACACACACACACACACACTGGTGATGTCCAATGGTGGAAGCCAGAGGGGAGAGGGTTTAGTTGTAGCCTTTCTCATCAACCTTGACATGAAACAAAGCCAGTGGAATACTGAGCCTCCAACCACATACTAATACAACTACAATACAACACAATGAACAACCACAGGGCGCAACGCAAGAGATAGCTGAGGTCCAGGGGAGGCTGGTAGAAATCGGAGGATGGGCTCTTTGTAATGCATGTATCAAAAGTCTGTGTCCTCCGATTTCTACCTCCACCAGCCTCCCCTACTGGAGCCATATCACAGCATTCCTGAGCTGATGGATATAGGCATGAACAACATTATAAAAAGGTTAGGTGATTACATGTTTGTAATTATGTAATTATTGTTCCCCCTTTTGAGTGTATCTCTTACACATTGAGCTGAATACAGGGGAGGCTGGTGAAGGTAGGAACCGGAGGACGGGCTCATTGTAATGCGTGTTTGACACCATTCCTCATTCCATTCCATGCATTACAATGAGACCGTCCTCCGATTATTTCCACCTCCGCCAGCCTCCCCTGGTTGAAAGGCCTGTGTATGGAAGTGTTCTGTTCCCGCAGTACAGCGTGTCACACGAGGACATCAGACCTGTGTGTGGATAATAGACGGTAATTGGCCGGCGCGGGAAGAGGTGATTCCCACCCACACGCTGAGAGAGCTCTTTAGACTCGATGAACAGCGTTACATAACCGTAACCATCCAACATTATAACCATCATCCCTGCTAATGTCCAACAAGCATGCTTCAACACAGCGCACCTGCAAGGCTACAGGCTAGCAGAGAGGTAGGCTAGCTACAGGCTAGCAGAGAGGTAGGCTAGCTACAGGCTAGCAGAGAGGTGGGCTAGCTACAGGCTAGCAGAGAGGTAGACTAGCTACAGGATAGCAGAGAGGTAGGCTAGCTACAGGCTAGCAGAGAGGTAGGCTAGCTACAGGCTAGCAGAGAGGTGGGCTAGCTACAGGCTAGCAGCGATATCTAGGCTTCTACCTACTGGAGGCTCTGGCCAAGAAGCAGACTTCTGCCTCACATAGAGCAGGTAGGCTAGGCCACAGGCAGGCAGGCTAGGCTACAGACAGGCAGGGATGTGTTAGACCTACGACCTACATACTGTAGGCCCTTCCCAACAAACATGCTTCACAGAGCAGGTAGGCTAGGCCACAGGCAGGCAGGCTAGGCTACAGGCAGGCAGGGATGTGTTAGGCCTACTACCTACCTACTGTAGGCCCTGCCCAACAAACATGCTTCACAGAGCAGGTAGGCTCGGCAGGCCAGTACTGTTTCTACTGTCCTTCAGTGCAGTACTATCCCTAGTCCACAGAGTAAGTCATATATCTATGCCGTAGGCCCGGTAGCAGATCAACTCAAGCCATACCACATGGAAAAGCTTGGGCTGCATGTTATCCAACTAAGCTTTTGGTGGATGTAGAGTTGTGCTATTTTAAAAAACCAACGCATCATTCTGTAGCTTTTACTGCATGAACTCACTCTTAACTCACCAACTGCCAAAGAGTTCCGGAACACTCACCACCTAGAGTGCCAAGTGTTTTATTATACGTGGCGTTTACCTAGCAACGCTACTTTGATTAGCTACTAAATGAAGCATCATCATTTATGCATTTTTTGTGAATAAAGTCACCCTTGGCACTCTAGAATGTTGACCATTTGGGCGACTTTATTCATCCTCGGTACTGAATGAGTTACCAAACTCCTAGGTGGGTCACCAGTCTTCGACCCCCCCGCCGGCCCAGATACAAGCTCCTACCGGGCTACGCTTGGGTCGCTAGGGGGAGGGCATTGTTAAGAGCCCGTTACTGGTTTGCCGGGTCGATTAATGGACTGTCTATTACTCACGGCCCGCCGGTGAGCGGGTGAGGCTCGCTCTATACCGCCATGAACAGCAGAATCAATCCATATGATTTAACGGTGTGTCTGTTTACTAATGCAGGGCCAGCAGCACTGTCTGTTCAGAGCCCTGGCAGGAACGCAATACGCTGGCAGGATATTGGAGGGATACTGGCCACTCGCCATGCAAGTCTATGGTATGTAGGCTGATAGCAGGGCACCATGCAAGTCTATGGTATGTAGGCTGATAGCAGGGCACCATGCAAGTCTATGGTATGTAGGCTGATAGCAGGGCACCATGCAAGTCTATGGTATGTAGGCTGATAGCAGGGCACCATGCAAGTCTATGGTATGTAGGCTGATAGCAGGGCACCATGCAAGTCTATGTTAGCAGGGCACCTTGGGTCAATGGACTGTGTACAGAATCTAGGCTTATATGTTAGGTAACCTATACCTGAACCAACGTGCCAGACACCTGGTATAGCTAATGATGATGTGGCATAGGAGAAAAGGCCACCTATTCCTTCGAGCCACCTGTGTGTATGAACCCTCATCTTTAGTGCCTCCCATAGTACATCATAGGCAGTACATGCTTGTGGTTATCACTGCCTTTATAAATGCACAAATACCTAAAATGACTCACACACACAGGTGGTTCGTGAGTATGACGTCTGCAGCACGTTTTTGCATTTCTCGATGATTATAATTAGAGATTATCGATAATGATTGTAGACAAGACAACCATCTTGTTCCGAGGCTAAGCGTTTGTCAACATGCACTTTCAGCACCACTGGGATGTGGACAGCGCAACTTTGACAACAGCTACTCCGAGACCAGTACCGGAGCTGTCCCCCGCCGCGGTGCTGATCTCTCGCCGCCACATGACACGCATTTAGCCCTGTGGACAGCTCCCAGCCATGCCGGCGTAGTATACACGTCATCACCTATACAATCCGTCACATTTTGGGTTGAAGCGGTGGTGATAGTGTAGTAGTAATCAATAAGGAAGGAAGTGTCCATCTCACGTCTTTCCTACCTAGGGAAGTGAGGGATTGTATTGTTGATGAAATGTAGGCTATACTACATCTGTAGGTGCAAGACTGGCTAACCACCAAAACACAACAATCCGTCACGCGAACGCGTGTGTTTCGTCAGCAAACTAACAACCACATAGGCCTAGTGTTCGTTTGTTTGTTGACTGCTGTATCTTTTACGCACTGACAATGCATAGAGAGGCTATGAGTCTCCTATGAGACACTAGTGCTGGTGTGTGGCTCTGATCTCCCGTTGTTGTGCTAGACTACGGTACAACATGGCTGTGGATACCCGCTCCGTCTCAAGCCACCAAAACAGTGCGCTCGCGGCTCGCGCTTTGCCCGCCTCTCCTCCGCTCGAGTGAAGAAACTGATTCCGCGAGCGTTCAGTTCACCTGATTCTAAACCCTCCGCAGCTGCCCCGTAGAATACACAAGAATGTCAGTGAAACACAGCCGTGGTATACTTACGTTTCGCCGCGCTGATCTCTGTGAAAACCATAACGAGAAAGGGGGTCAACGGCATTCATTTGCGGTTCACCATCAGCAATGGTTGGAGTCTGGATGCGTGTGTGACGTGAAGCCCCCAGCCCCTCCACACTAACACTCCCCTCCTCTGATGAGCTGAGCGGGTTTTTTAGTTTTTTTTTATAATGAAAGAATGAGAGGGATGGAGCAGGGTTGAGATATCTGGCCAATGAGGAGTTGCAAATGAGACACACGGATACACACAAACGAAAATAGACTTATAAACAAAATGGTAAAACAAAATCACAACCTCTCCTTTTTTTGTGTTCAACCGTCACACTCGCCTCCGATGTTTTGCGTCCCATGCTGGTTGCATAACACTGCCGTCTGATTGCCAGCATCGGCAGGAAAAAAATAAGACTTCTTCTGACACAGAAAGTGAATGACGTCGGAGCTAATTAAATTGTTGTATAAATACGTTGATGATTAATTTAATCTCAGTTACGGCATGGAAAAACATTTCCTCAGCCTATATTGAGAGACCTAGAGCTTAATTACTCTTTTGTTCCAGATGATGTATCATTCTCTGCTCCAGATGACGAAAGTCATGTTTATATGAGTTTGTGGAATTAATAGCATGATATCCGTGAAAGGGTAGGCTTAGCGTTCTCCATACTTCCTTCCTCCAATATGATGTGCTGAAAACAGCCAACAAAATTAAGCGTCGATTAAACTCAGAGAGCAGACACCACTTAGAACATGGATAGATGTTTCCCTATATGACTAAAACGGCTAGTTTCCATGACAGCTCCAGTTGTCAGCGTGGTTGGTTTACTCTCCAGTGGTCATTGAGTTTACTCTCTTTCTTCCCACACACACTCAAAGATATAAGAGGTTCGGAATACTACGTCAGTCAACTGTGTTAGACATCGACAAGTGAAAACATAGCATGTGAATGTCGGGTGGTCCGATTCCTTTCAGTACAAAGGACAGTTATAGTGGACTTCTCTTTTCTTCAAGGTAATGTATGATTCTCAGAGAGCAGACACCATTTAGAACATGGATAGATGTTTCCCAATATGACTGAAACAGCTTGTTTCCATGACAGTTCCACTTGTCAACATGGTTGGTTTTCTCTCTAGTTGGCAACATGGTTGGTTTTCTCTCCACTTGTCAACATGGTGGGTTTACTCTCCACTAGTCAACATGATTGGTTTGATTAAAACCAGTAGTCAACATGGTTGGTTTACTCTCCAGTGGTTAACAAGGTTGGTTTACTCTCCAGTGGTTAACAAGGTTGGTTTACTCTCCACGAGTCAACATGGTTGTGTGGTTGGGTTTACTCTCTTTGTTCCCACACACACTCAGAGATAGAAGAGGTGATAGACCTGTGTGATTCACATAGTATGTGAATGTAGGGTGAGCCGATTCCTTTCAGTAGAAAGGACAGTTATAGTTGACTTCTCTTTTCTTCGAGGTAACGTATAATTCTCTCTGCTCCAGATTGTGAACATAGGGATTATGAGTCTGTGGAATGAAGGGGGTTCTATTCTATGTATGCTGACTATCATTAAAATGATATCTATGAAGCCGTTGTTCATTCTCCCTTCATTATTCATCCAATTTGATGTGCTGAAAATATAGTAGTGGCACACACACACACACACACACACACACACACACACACACACACACACACACAGAGAGAGAGAGAGAGAGAGAGAGAGAGAGAGAGAGATTTCTCCCCAGATCACACAGACCCACAAAAAATTTGAAAGCAAATAAACCTAACCGTATCTGTTGAAATCACGGCAGCTACATTTTTGACCTGTTCCCATAAGAAAAGGGCTAATGTAGCATAAACGCCAAAATAAATGTACAAAATAAATACATAAATGGGCGGACGGAAGAAAAGACGGACAGACAGACAGACGGAGGGAGGGAGGGACGGAGGGGGGAGGCCATGAGGAGCCAGACAAGTTCTAACCTCAGTATCTGCTCTGGTTGAGTGCTCACACAATGGTCCAGTACCAGAGTCCCTGGGAAGAGCTGTCTACGGAGAGCTGGCTACAGAGAGCTGGCTACAGAGAGCTGCCTACGGAGAGCTGCCTACAGAGAGCCAACCAGCCGGGCAGGCAGGGGGGTGACAGGGCTGTCACACAGCATCACATCACATCAGAGAGACTGTTTGTCTGTCTGTTTGTCTAATTCTGTCTGTCTCTCTCTGACTCTCTGTCTGTGTGTCTGTCTCTGTCTGTCTGTCTGTCTGTCTGTCTGTCTGTCTGTCTGTCTGTCTGTCTGTTTGTCTAATTCTGTCTGTCTCTCTGTCTCTCTGTCTGTGTGTCTGTCTGTCTCTCTCTCTTCCCCCTCTCTCATTCTGTCTGTCTCTCTCCCTCTCTCCCCCCTCTCTCTCTCTCCCTTTCCCTTTCCTCCCTCTTCTCCCTCCCCAGATATTCACTCTATATTCTGCTGTTCTAAATGTAGCAGAGTGTCTTAATCAGGAGCAGGAATGTCTCCAACCAGGCCAGGGAGACCCAGAGAGCCACATGCTGCAGACCACATCTCTAAGGTCCTCTCCTCTCGCTGCCTCCTCAAAATGCATTGAAGGAGAACATCCAAAGATCCCTTAGACCAGGGGAGGCTGGTGGAGGTCGAAATCGAAGGAGGGGCTCATTGTAATGTACATGTTAGCATTCCTCATTATGTTCCATGCATTACAATGTGCCCGTCCTTCGATTTCTGCCTCCACCAGCCTCCCCTGCCAAGACCTTCTCATACACTGTAACATGTATACATTTTGAGAAGGAGGCTGGTCAGGAGAGAGGGCACGAGGAATCAAGTCTAGACTTTTGAGATTTGTCCAGTAGAGGGCGACACTGTAGCACAAATTACAACATGATATTATCAACATCCCTTTATAGAGCAGCCCCCCTCAGAACAACAACGTGGTGTGGTGAAGTTCAAATGTCCTACATGTTAAATACCTTTCATCCAGCAGGGGGCGATCTTTCTACCCTTTTCACTGACCTACTATACATACTGTACAGTGGCACTAATGTTAGTTTTACATGTACGGTGTTATACGTTTATACGTGTGTTTTATACCATTCCTGCTTCATAGGGAAATGTACATTACATACACATACACACCCACACCCACACCCATACACACACACACACACACACAGGCCATAAAACTGCTCAATTGAGTCTTAATACCCCCCCCCCCCCCCCCCCCCCCCCTTGATCAGTAGACTTCTGACATTATTACTGAACATCTGACATTATTCCACATATTATTGCCCTATTACTATTGTCATAATATATTGTATTGATGATTTTATAGAATAAGAACATGGACATGATCGAACGAACTCAACACAAGTGTCACATGACCAAATAACAAGTTAACATTACGTTTTTTCTGACTCCAAAAGATAATCCTTTGCTCATCCCTGTCGATCATATCGGATCCTAGATTCCATTAAGAATACCCAAAATGCTATTTTTGCTATGCCATCAAGTTAAGATAAATCGGATTGCGAGTAGTTTACGCTCAGGCCAATATCTGAAGCTGATGACTCAATCTACGTGTCGTTAACGATGCATGTGAACATTAGACATTAAATGGGAGAACCTGGTCATGATTATGTCGTGCTGTATTAACAGAACCTTTATCGAGCGCACAACATCATATTAATGCACATAGGAAGAATGAGAATAGAGTATCAACAAAATAACCAATTTAACAGTTTCAAAGCAACATATAAGTTTTAACCACAGGTTAACGTGCGTCAAGGACATCACGGGAGAATGTGCCCGTGACGGGCCTAACCCAAAACTCAAAGAATATCTCGCTGTCCCTCTCCTTAAATATCATTCCCAACAAAGGACAAGGTGTGAGATACATTACAATCGCAAAGGAATGGCGAGGGAGCGATTTCTTCAGACACATTACAATCGGAATTGGAATTGACAAATGGTGAGGGTGCGACTTCTTCAGGATGTCCGCCAGGCTCATTCAACTGTAAATAGGTATACACATTGAAATCAAGTCTGGCGCCACCAAAATCCGTCAACAATTTGTTGATTGTTGTTGACTGTTGTTGAGCAAGGACCAATGTCCCAAACCATTTCAGCCCCTCGCTCAACAACAGTCAACAACAATCAAGAAATTGTAGACGAATTTATATAGTGACAGACTTGGTTTCAGTGTGTATAACTATTTAGAGTTGAATGTATGTGACAAATAAAATGTAATTTCGATTTGACACACACACACACACACACACACACACACACACACACACACACACACACACACACATTTCCCAGTAAGGTACACTTGACCAGTGCTTCCCAGACTGTAAACACACTATATTAGGCTGTGTGGGTGGAGAGGCGTTTACACAGGGTCAGGTAAGGACCAGGAATAGAAAGAGGGGGAGAGGGGATGGGTCAGGTAAGGCCAGGGAAGGGGGGAGAGGGGTGTATACATGGGGTCAGGTAAGGCCAGGGAAGGGGGAGACGGGGAGAGAAGGAGAGGGAAAGGGAGGAGAGGGGGAGAGAAGGAGAGCAGGAGAGGGGAAAGGGGAGCACAGGAGAGGAGTGTATATGTTTGTAAGGGGAAGGGGGGATGTTTCTAGGAAGAGAGGTTTGTGTTCTGGTACTAAGCCAAACATTCCTAATCAAGACCTGACTCGTCTCAGACCACACTGTTTACATGGGACATCCGTCCTCCATCATAGGAATACAGTCATCAAACATCCACAGGCTTCATGTTAGTTTTAGTTTAGTTAGTTTGTGTGTGTGTGTGTGCAGCAGAGAGAGACAGTCATGGGGGAATGACCCTTCAGACATGTAGGGGATGGGAGGGATTGTCCATGATGGCCAGGAGTTTGGTCCTCATCCTCCTATTGGCCACCTCCTCCACAGTGTCCAGGGTGACACCGAGTACAGAACCAGCTTTCCTAATAAGCTTGTTCAGCCTCTTGGTGTCACCTTACATGATGCTGCCCCCTGAGGGATAGAGGGTGAAGTCTGAAGTATAGAGGATGAAGACAAATGGAGCCGGAACTGTCCCCTGGGGGGCGCTAGTGCTGCTCACCACCCAGTCCAACACACATCCCTGCAGCCGTACAAACTGCGGCCTGTTGCTCAGTTAATTCAGGAACCAATGGGGGAGTCCACCTGCATCCTCAGCAACTGATCCGCAAGTAGTAAGGGCTGTAGTAAATGGTATGCCCTAAGTAGTAAATGGTATACCCTATTATATTTCAGGGTTTTAAGCATATTTTGTATGTTTTGGTAGACACACATGCACACACACACACACACACACACACACACACACACACACACACACACACACACACACACATTCTGTGCTGACACAATGAGTTGATCTGAGGACACCACAACACATCTCTCATATCTATGATGATCAAACCATCCACATCTCTCTCTCTCTCTCTGTTTCCAACCAAGCGGATGATGAATGTGTTGTGTCAAAACATATCAACTACAGTGAGCCCTTAGATCTGCACATGATAGTCCAGGACAGGTGAATATGTTTGAACACTAACATTGGGATGCAATGAACTTCCAAGGTGAACTGTGTGGTGCTTATGGTGTTTGTATGGTGGTTGTGCAAGAACTCAGTTCAACTGAGGCCTGAGCAGAGCTGGCCCTGACCAGAGCCCTGTCAGTTTAACTAGGCACTAACCAGAGCCCTGTCAGTTTAACTAGGCACTAACCAGAGCCCTGTCAGTTTAACTAGGCACTAACCAGAGCCCTGTCAGTTTAACTAGGCACTAACCAGAGCCCTGTCAGTTTAACTAGGTACTGACCAGAGCTGACCCTGTCAAGGACTTGAAGACTTCATTCATGTCAGTTCAACTAGGCGCTGACGAAAACTACTCCTATAAAAACCATAGACATACGTATACTAGATTTACAATACATAAACATACACATATACACTCCTCAAAAAATAAATTCTACCTCAGAGCAAGGGTTCTTTGGCTGTCCTTGTTGGAGAAGCCTTTGAAGAACCGTTATTGGAGCTGTGTGTATTCCATGTGGAACCCTCTGTGGAAAGCCAAAGAACCCTTTTTTATCTGCGAGTGTGTCTCTGGTCAAAGCACCCGGCTGTTTACTTTAAACCTGAGCGAGGCGCAATGAACCCATATGAGTCACTACCAGGATGGAACTGATCAATCCTTATACAAATTGTCTCTCTGCTGCACACACACACACACACACGCACATGCGCACACTAACACACACACACACACACACACACACACACACACACACACACACACACACACATAAACCCTGTCCTCTGAAGGTTCATTCCTCCATGTCTGTCTGCTGCACACACAGACACACACACAGACACACACACACACACACACACACACACACACACACACACACACATAAACCTTGTCCTCTGAAGGCTCATTCCCCCATGGCTATGAGGGACGTCTGTCTACGGCTGTGTGTGTACCCCATACCCTCTCTTCTCCCTGTGTGTGTGTACCCCCCCCTCCTCTCCTCCTGTGAGCTAGTTGATTAGTACACACTGCTATGTTCTGGTGCAGGCTGCCTTCATTAACGGTGATGTCCTCTCCTCTACATAGCACGGTTAGTCATCATCTGATAGAGTCACACCCGTCTGATAAACAACGCACACACACACACACACACACACACACACACACACACACACACACACCCTGGATAAGGATGTCTGCTAAATGACACATGCAACCATGCACCCATGCACACACACACACACACACACACACACACACACCGTGGATAAGGGTGTCTGCTAAATGACACATGCAACCACGCACACACACACATTCATTGACCATTTATAGTCCCCAGGGCTGCTCTCTCTCTCTCGCTCTCTCTTTATCTCTCTCTCTCTCTCTCTCTCTCTCTCTCTCTCTCTCCCCCCACACCAACCCCTCCCTCTGTCCTGTACCATTGTACAGTACTTAACCTTGTTATTGGAAACACACCACTGGCCTCCTCCTATAGGCATCCTTAACCTTGTTATGGAAACACAGTGGTATGTACAGCATGCCCACTGCCCGCTCCACCATGTCCACTCCAGGAGAGACTGGTGGAGGTAGAAATCGGAGGATGGGCTCATTGTAATCCATGGAAATGAGTAAGGATTGGTATCAAACATACGTGTTTCTGTTCCATGCATTACAATGAACCCGTCCTCCGATTTCTACCTCCACCAGCCTCCCCTGATCTGTATCGTACCATGAGTCATGTCCTGGTCCTGGTCCCGCCCTCAGCTAGTGGAAGTGAGAGTGGAAGGTCAAAGTTCAGCATGCCTGCACTATCAGAGTGTCCTCCTTGACCCCTCTAAGTAAGGGGGGGGGGGGGGGGCACATCCAGGAGGGCAATTTGTGAACGACATTCACTTCTATACAGTAGGCCTAATCCATATCTGATTCTGTGGATGTGTCGCTGTCAAGTTCTGTTGTTGTCAAGTTCTGTTGTTGTCATGTGCAGCAGTGATGTGCAAGCGGGATGTGGATGTGGTTGTGGTCGTGGTTCAAGCTGAGTTCACAGTCACCTGCATCCATAACTTGTTTACCATAAAGACAAACGTGATTGGTGCTCTTGAGCCAATCATAATGCTTTATTGTAGACAACTATACATTTCTCATTCCATGCACTACAATGAGCCCATCCTCTGAATCCTACCTCCACCAGCCTCCCCTGATCTGTATCGTACCATGACATACGTTCTGGTGGTGCCGCCCTCAACAAGCGCAAGTGAGAGTGGAAGGTCAAAGTTCAGCAGGTACGCACTACCAGAGTGTCCTCCTTGACCCCTCTCAGTACTGATTCATTGGGGGGGGGGGTGATGCGATGCAAATAGGGGGGGCGACCCTGGAGGGGCAGGGTAAAGGGTCAGGGTTTTCCATCTGTAAACTAGTTGAACCGGTGAGATCATTGACGATTATCAAATGGGGTTGTTATTGGTTATTGTCTGACGAAGGTCTTCGAGTGAAACGTTGCGCTTGAATTGTTCACCTATATATATATATATATATATATATATGCCATTTAGCTGACGCTTTAATCCAAAGTATCCAGTGAGTACATACATTTTTCCTAACAACCTAGCGCCATGCTCTACCAACTGAGCCACAGAGGACCATCTGCAAGCACAGACGGTGTGCGGTGCCTCCTTTTTTCTACTTTACTTCAAACTAGTCTTCAAATTAAAATTCGGACACCTTCTCTATGTAAAGACATGCAGGTCTATGTGAGACATTTACATTTATGGCATTTAGCAGACGCGTTTATCCAAAGCGACTTACAACAAAACATTTGTTTAAGTAAGTGAATCATCTATCCAACAGTCATCATAAGACAAAGTAATCAATGCTCACACCAGGGGCCATTGGCAGTCGTAATGCCAGTAGGCTATATATATATATATATATATATATATATATTTATTTATTTATTTTAAATCCAAACTGTTATAACGACAATGACAACGAGAACGACAATGCAACGACCTATGTCCTACATCTTTCAAAGCTATTCACACACAAACTTGTTGTTGGGACATCGCCAACCTTACTGTACCGACGCTAAATGTCACCTTGTTATGAGTCTGTCAACAGCCTGATTTTCCATTCAGGCAACGTGTCACAGCAGTGACGTTATGTAAATCCGAGATGTCAGTCACACACTTCGCTGTCAACATCACGATTCCTGAACCACCAGGTTGTTGACAATATCGAGTTAGGTGGGTTTCTGTACTGCCCACCGCGCCATCCCATTGGTCTCATGCGCATACCTCAGCCCCATTGGCTGGAGGAGTATACTTCATGACTACCCCGACTATCGGAATCTTCAGAAAACAACACCGGTAAAAGGAGATTTTACACCTCGTCTTCTGAACGGAGGTTTTGTTTTTAATCAATCGGAGGAATTTTTCCTTGATTTGCAAAATGAAGTTTGTCAGATTTTTGATGAAGAACGCGGCGTTGGCCAACGTGCCAAAGCATGTTGATCATTTCTCCAAATTCTCACCGTCGCCTCTCTCCATGAAGCAGTTTTTGGATTTCGGTGAGTAGAATATGAAAACTCATCATTTTTAGCCATCAAGAATGGGCCTACCGACAGTGCTAAAATGTTGCAATGCAAAGAAAACCGAAGGAGACAATGTTTCAATATAATTTTTATAATGACCGTGTCTCTCCCTGCGAGAGGGGAGGTAGCAGATGCTGTTTGCTTGCATGCAGAAAAACGCTGATGGCACAAATATGTGGCCTCAAGAAAGTGGCCCCTTAAATAAACAACATTCACTTATATACAGTAGGACTAATCCATGTTTGACTCTATGGATGTGTTGTCAAGTTCATCGTGTGCAGCAGTGATCGGGCTGTGATACACAAGCGAGATGTGATTGTGGTCGTGGTTCAAGCTGAGTTCGCAATCACGTGCATCCATAACATGTTTACCATAAAGACAAACGTCATTGGTGCTCTTTAGCCAATAATAACGCTTTATTGTATACAGTGTAACTATAGAACGTGACTATTGTTGAAGCTGGGATAGGACGGTGATAACCTGGCTGCTACTATAGTAACGCAGTTTGGGATGTACTGATGAGGAGGAGGATTGGCATATCACTAATAATGGTTACATTATCAATAATAGGCTGCGTTATAATGCAATTATGCACTAATTTAAACGATCAGGATACTGTTACAATGTTTATTCGAAGCTGTTGAAAGAGGGCGTTTATTCCAATGACAAAAACACCACTGTCTAGTGCAGTATCGTACTGCAGTATCGTACTACCATTAATGGACTATTATATTATATTCAATTCTGTGTTCTATTCAATTGTATTCTATTCTAGTCAGTTGTATACTACTAGTACTTATACTATATAGGCATACAGTCAGTGCTCGTGAACGTGATCTTGAGCAGGTATTTTGTGTTTGTGGTGATCAACTAACTTTGAAACTCTCTCTAGGCTCCACTAACGCTTGTGAGAAAACGTCCTTCGCCTTCGTGAGACAGGAGCTCCCGGTCCGGTTGTCCAACATCATGAAAGAGATCAACCTCCTACCGAACAAGCTGCTGACCACAGCGTCTGTGCAGCTCGTGCAAAGCTGGTAAACACCGGAAGTTTTACTGTACATAACTGTCTTGTGTGTAAGAAAGTAACTGTTCCTCTAGCGGTGCGTATGTCGCCCTATGAGCATAATGTCGCTCTATAGACGTTTAATCAGTAAGGAAAGACTTATATGGAGTCGCTGTCATCACCGAAGTGTTTCTGATGTGTAGCCCAAATACCTGCGGCTTTGGAATAACCGAGAGCCTAATGGGGCTTATTATCGCCTGTGTGCGGGCCAGCATACTTCCCTTGTTGTCCCCTCGATGGCATTGCTGCGCTCACGGTGAACTTTGTCCCAGTTCCCTCCCTCCCTCCCTCCCCTCCCCTCCCTCGTTGTTTTCGACGCAGGGCTGTCCGCTAGAGCAATACAGTATGTACCCTACCCTATCCCGCAACGACAGAAAGGGGAACTCGGGCGGTTTTATGGTTGCTCTTATGAAAGCATGTTGTCCTACTTTTGTTTGATGATGGAAGAAGTCAAAGTACATTTGTCGAGATGATAATAAAGGGCTATTGTTGTGAAATGCTGCATGGACATTTTCCCTAGAACTCGTTGTCATAAATGCACTTGGTTATTCACCAATCACACAGCCTATTGTTCGACACTATTTGATATATTTCTATATGTGGCGAATTCTTATTTTGTCTTCAAATTGTAGTGTTGTTTTCGGAGCCCCGGGCTATACTGTATGATGCGATGTTGACAGTCATTTGAACGAAATGTGACCCGCGCTCCAGCAGCTGGCGCGTCCCCGTTCGGCGAAACGGGAGTTGTTGTTCTGCTGTTCTTGGCAGCGAGGGAACTTTCCCAAAGTAACGGTTGACTGTCATTGTAGCGATCTGCTTTCATTAAGAGTCGGATCAGGTGACCCGAAATTCACTACGCTGTAGACAGGACCCTGAAACC
The DNA here is from genome assembly GCF_951799395.1 of Argentina silus. Lineage (NCBI taxonomy): Eukaryota > Metazoa > Chordata > Actinopteri > Argentiniformes > Argentinidae > Argentina > Argentina silus. The sequence continues at coordinate 15,644,936 of NC_139663.1, forward strand.
TAACTAATGAACACATCTGTCAGTCCCTCATTTGATAGTCGCCATAGATAGTCGCCATCATTTGCAGCAAGAATAGGTGGATAAGCAATCTGATCTAATCTAGATAGATAGCAAGTGATATGTGATCGCCCATACGTAACAGATGCAGGTCATTATCTAGTACGGTATAAACTAATCTAGTCTAGTACAGTATAAACTAATCTGACTATCCTTAAGGGTTCACCCCAACATGATATTAGCTATGGCAACATTATGTAAAGACATGGTACACTGACCTGCTATGTAAGGTGGTTTACACACACACACACACACACACACACACACACACACACACACACACACACATACATAAACCCTGTCCTCTGAAGGTTAATTCCCCCATGACGGTCTCTCTGCTGCACACACATCAACATCACCAGACAGGCAGGGGTGCAGGGAGGGGGGCTGGGGGTGGAATGTTCTTGGCATACTGCCCTCTGTTTGGTGGAGAAGGGGGGCAGGGTGCTCATCTGTTGTGCTGTACATTATGGCTGGGAGGATGGGGGGGGGGGGGGGGGGGGCTTGGTGTGTGTGTGTGTGTGTGAGAATAACAAATGATGAAGCTCATTTGAAAAACACACGCAGAATGTTTGTGTGGTGGAAGCAGGTAATCACACCTCAAGCTTTTTTCTGTCAACTAGTGTCAGGGTGGGACACTCGGAATAAGGTCAACATGTAACTCGTGTCCACAAACTGGAGAGTAGGCTAAACCTACAAGATTATAACTGCATTGTGGTTTGTTTCCTATCAGTTGGACTTCTAACCTCATAGAAACATATAAACATTGTTACCACACGCTGACCTCCCGTTCTCTCCCGAGTAGGCTCTGAATAAACAAGCCTTGTGTGTTTCCACATGCCTCCAGGCTTGTTGTAATATGCTAATGCTAATGAGTTCCTCCATCTTGTTGATTAGCGTGCAGCAGCTAGCCTCGTGTGGAGTCATGAGAGGGGTGAGGCTCGTGGGGCCTGGACAGCTGTGGCAGCTTATTATGGCTCACGCTGACTTGATTTACTTAATGGGGAGAGCCCTTTAGCATGTCAGGGGAGTAGATTCACTGCTGCTGCACGCACACACACACACACACACACATACATACAGTTGTGCGCATACACAGTCTCACACACACACACACACACACACACACACACGCACCCTAGTCTGCTCAGTAATGTGACATGGAGCGGGGTGTGAGGTGGCCTGGTATCAGAGCTATGTGGGCATGGATGTGTATGGCATAGCTGACCCAGAAGCCTGGAAAAGTACCTTCCCTTCCCTCTCCAACCTAAACTACATTCCCTCTGCATCTACCCTACGGACAGCGTCTCAGACCCAACACCCTGGTCTGTTTACTTTAGAGAGTCAGTTGGTTTTTCCAGTTGTGTAAAGTCAACAGTGTTGTTGTTTCATGGTTTTTCCCTATGAGGCAATCACTCCATTTGCAGTGGTCAATACACAGTGTTAGTATTGGTGAGCTCCAGCTTTTCCATAAATCCTCTTCCTCCTCGTCTTCCTCCCTGTGTTCCAGGTACATCCAGAGCCTAATGGAGATCCTGCAGTTTCTGGACAAGAGCCCTGACGACCACAGTGTGTTAGAAACGTATGTTTAGACCTGCGGCCACTCACTCCTCCTACAAGTTCTTCAAGGCTAACTTCTAAGCTAACATGGCACACTAGCTACTGTACAGACCACTGTAGTCACTGACCACCTCAGAGTTACCCCCTCCCCCCCACCTCCTACTAACCCCACCCCAGGTTACTACTGTAGTTATTGACCACCTCCTGACAGTTGACCCTCAATGTTAAAGAGAGAGATTCATATCCTTCCCTCTAATCCAATCACCATAACAACAACACCATGTGCTGTAGGTTGCTGTCATTGATTATTAAAGACAATGACCCCCCTCCTCCTCCTCCCCCCAGGTTTGTGGAGTCCCTGGAGACCATCAGGAACAGGCACAACGACGTGGTCCCCACCATGGCCCAGGGCATCATCGAGTACAAGGACACCTTCGGACAGGACCCGGTCACCAGCCAGAACATCCAGTACTTCCTGGACCGCTTCTACATGAGCCGTATCTCCATCCGGATGCTCATCAACCAGCACAGTGAGTCCTGGCTCCGCCCCCCGCCCTGGCCCCGCCTCTGTCGCTGGGCAGAATACAGGCAGACACCTCAAGGAGAAGTGTTCTGGTTGGATGTTTTTTTTGGTTTGTTTTTTGAAGCTCTAGGAACACCAATTTGAATGGGGGAAAAAAAAAAAAAAAGTTCAAGCTAACTGTTGATTTTCCACTAAGACATTCTAGAGGAATAACTCTAGACAACCAGGTTTTTTCCAACCAAAACATCTCTCAATTCAGTCTTCCCAATTCCCCCTTTTAACCAAATCCAACTCCAGAAAGATTACATGTACTACAACCCAACCATTTGGCCCTGGTGATGAATGAGCTGTTTGAAGCTAAGAGTTATGCTAAGCTAGCACTGTTGGCCTTGACACTCGTCCAAGCTCTTCTAAATGGGTGAGCAGCAGGCTTGGCACAGGCACCTTAGCTGGCAGGCCCTTATACAAGGTTAATTGGCACAGAGAGACTGGCACACACACACACACACACACACACACAGTTTTTAATATGCTTTTTAAACGGTGTCCTCAGACTGCCTCAGGATAGCAGGGAGAAAACAGGGAATGATGACTCCATTTAGATTTATGGCTTTTAGACTTGTTTATCCATAGTGTAATGAGTGTCTGGTGTGTGAGGAATGAGAGGACTATTTTGGACATATGACATAAGTATTTAGAGTTGGCACCCTTCGTACCTGTAGTAGAGAAGCATGTTGAAACTGCTCTGAGGGTTGGTGCCAGTTGTTTTACTGTGGCAACAGGAGAAAGTCCACCTCAGCGATTATGGCTGGGCTAGGGTCTGCCAGACAGAGCTGGGCTTAGCCAATCCTCTCCGGCCAGCTCCGGCTCTTTCAATCATTCACCCACACTGGCTGGACCCCAGCCACTACACAAGTAGCCTTCTAATCTCTCTGTCTCTCTCTGTCTCTCTGTCTGTCTGTAGCTCTTATTTTCGACGGCAACACCAACCCAGCTCACCCCAACACCATCGGCTGCATTGACTCCCAGTGTGACGTCACAGAGGTCATTCGAGGTAAGATTGGATCTTAGTCCTTACATAGGTCAATGGGTCAGGACATAAGGGGGGTGGGGGGTTTCAGCTGCTAAGATACTACTTTTCTTACAAAGTTCCACCTCCATTTTGGTTCTGTCAGTTTTTATTTGTTTATCTGCTTTTGGTCTCTGATTAACACCCGTCGTTCTCTCTCTCTCCCTCTCTCTCTCTTCCCCTCTCTCCTCCAGATGCCTATGAGAGTGCTAAGATGTTGTGTGAACAGTACTATCTCGGAGCCCCTGAACTGGAGCTGAGGGAGATGAACGGTAAGAAACACACACACACACACACACACACACAACTGCAACCACAGTCAGGAATCTGGCCCAAACTCGTCTTGTTTATCATTCTCTCCCCTGACCTCATTACCTGCTGTACTCAAGTTCACTTTCAGTGTCGAAACAAAAGCCTGCCTTATACCAAGCTGTCATCATTCTCAGAAATGCATCCCTTGAAGCCACATGGCAGCAGGGACAGTGGTGTACACACTGGCTGCTCTAAGCCAATGGAGTTGTTTTGGTTTACATTTACATTTATGGCATTTAGCAGATGCCTTTATCCAAAGTGACTTACAACAAATACATTTGTTTAAGTAAGTGAATCATCTATCCATCAGTCATCATAAGATACAGTAATCAATGCTCAGACCAGGGGCCATTGGCAGTCACAATGCTAGAAGAAGATTATTTTTTTTGTTCATTAGTTAAATGACTATTCTTGTTTGTCCCCTTCGCAGCCAACAATGTCAGACAGCCTATCCAGATCTCCTACATCCCCTCTCACCTCTACCACATGCTGTTTGAGCTCTTCAAGGTGAGTCCAACGCATACTCATATTTTTCTTTATTTGATCTCCACCCCTCCTTCCGCCCCTCAACCCTCTACCCCCTCCACCCCTCCTTTAACCCTGTACCTCCTCCACTCCTCCCTCCCAGAATGCCATGCGAGCCACCATAGAGACTCATGAAGCCTCCCTCCCCTCCATCAAAGTCCTGGTCGCCCTCGGAGGAGAGGACCTGACCATCAAGGTGAGTGACGGCCCATGCAACCAATCACAGGGCTCAATTGACCTCACCTGAGGTCATTAGAATCTGGAGGGTTTTCTGGTAGCCCATTGGTCCATGAGAAGGATATTTATCTCCTAATTATAGAATTAGTGCAAGCTGAACCAATATGTACGAATTAAGTGTTTTTAAAATCTTTAGTGCCTTGAAACAACAAACCAGAAATAGATCCAACACATGTAACCCTAAACACAATCCCTGTATTCATCAGGAACTCCTGAACGACGTGACTACTATTAATCTGAGTTATAAATAACTGATAAATCCCTGAGCTAACACCTTGTGGTTGTGTGACAGAATGGTGGTCGTGACGACGCCTTGCCATACCTCGTCCCTGTTGTCCTCCTGCCTCAGTTCACCCCACGCGACCTTCGCTAGGCTACGTAACGTTACGTTAGCATCAATAATGAATGTTAAACCTCTGAGCTTTGCTGGCATTAACACGATGCAACACCGCCATATTTAGAGGGGATTAGCTCAGAGCGCCATCGGTCGACAGCGCTAACCTTTCCCCCAATTGAAGTCCCCATAGCGGCGAATGTGGTGATTTATAGCGTAGCTTAGCTAGGATAGTTTCACGCCTGTTGTAATGAATGGAGCTAAGCTAGCATATTAGTGCACTGAGGTGAATGATTGGAGATAAGCCTCTTTATAATCCATCTCACCAGGTCAATCTGCTCAACTCGATTCTCTCGCTCTTTGATTCGATTCACACTAATAGTTCTAGAATGTTCTGGCCAATGTTCCAACCCCACTGAGCCCAGTCTTACGTCATGGTCATGACCCAGTATGTAGGGTAAAAATGTAATGTTTATCCATTTATGATTGAGTGTTCAAATAGAAACATGAACATTTAAGTAATGCAAGGTGCAACCGCCAATGCCGAATGTCTCTGAACGTGTGTGTGTCTCTCTCTCCTTGTCCCTCCAGATGAGTGACATGGGTGGTGGAGTTCCCTTGAGGAAGATCGACAGGCTGTTCAGCTACATGTACTCTACAGCCCCCAGACCTGAGATTGGAGAGAGCCACCAGAGAGCCCCACTGGTGAGACACACACGCACAAACACACACACATGCAGAATTACCTACCCATGTATCTCCATTAGCTGTAACATGTCCCTCCTGTGTGTCCCCCTCCAGGCTGGCTTTGGCTACGGCCTCCCCATCTCCCGCCTGTACGCCCGCTACTTCCAGGGGGACCTGCACCTCTACTCCATGGAGGGCCACGGGACGGACGCCGTCATCCACCTGAAGGTGCAAGACCGTTACCGCTTCAGGTACACCTAGGGGAGGCTGGTGGAGGTAGACATCAGAGGACGGAATGAGGAATGGTTCCTCATTCCGTTCCATGCATTACAATGAGCCCGTCCTCCGATGTCTACCTCCGCCAGCCTCCCCTGGTGTGCTGTATACACCCCATACACCTCATACGTGTTCACACAAACCTCATATACAGTATGAGCCATACAAGGATACTCATACAAACTCTTAGGACCCAATAGAAAGACAAAAATGTTCACACTAACCCTCTGATTGGACCGTATACACATGTTACCACACACATACAATCCATTAATCTAGCACTCCTATAAAACCCCGTACAAATGCACATAAACAGTTCCTCATATATGATGTTGATTGCTAACTACCTTCTCTCTCTCCTCCTCTCCCTCCCTCTCTCTAGGCGTTGTCTACAGACTCCATTGAGCGGTTGCCGGTGTTCAATAAGACCGCTCTGAAGCACTACAAGCTCAATTTGGAGGCAGATGACTGGTGCGTCCCCAGTAAGGAGCCCCTCGACCTGGCGGTGCACCGTGTAGCGAAGTGAGGACCGCCGTCCTCGTCACATAGACCTTACTGCCCCGCATGGGGCGTCACGGGACCAATACGGCGAGCTGGTGGATGTTGTTGCCACGGCCAATCAACAGAGGAAGTCAAAGAGAGGAAGTGGAAGCCCCTGATTGGACAGCTTTAAGTCCCCCCCCCCCCCCCCCGGACAGTTGCCGTTCATTCCCTGATTTGCGGAAACTGGGGAACGAACAGGGACAGGAGAGGGTGAAGGTTTTCCTTAGCATGGCTGTCGTCCAAAGTGCAAGTGATTTGTAGAGCTCTAGAGTAAGCCCACCAAACCCCCAAGTGGCCTTAATGTGGTTCGGTCCTCCACACCCCCCAGGCCCTGACAGGGCGCTTCGTGCCTCAGGTCGAGAGTCTGAATGTGGGGTAGACGGTCAGGGATGCTGGCCAGCGTGGAAGCCGGTTAGACCCAGGATACTGTACATGAATTAGGGCCTGGAGAGACAGTTGGTCAGAGAGGGAGAGACAGAAGGAGAACATGAAAGGTTAAACCTTGTATTTCAAGGTTTCGAAGGTTTTTGTCAAGTATGGAGGTAAGATAGTATGTGTCTTCCTTCGAAAAAGGACCGTGTCATTTGAGGGTTAGTGGAGGTCTGTTTCCTCTTATTAGCAGAATATTGACAAACACACTCCTCAAAGAGGATGTGACCCAATGGTTACCCATTACCCAGTGTTGTAAACTAAACCACGATCACACAGAGAGAGAGAGAGAGGCTGGAGGGGCTAACTGACCCCTCCCTATGTCAGACAGAGCAGCTATGACAGCTTATAACCTCCGTTAAGAAGACTGGAGGTGACACGACATAGCTAGTCAAATGTATCAGTTGTGAAGAGTTGATTGTAGTTCAAAGTTCACAAGTGCCTTTAGCCAAGTGGCCCACATTTTAAAAGTCAAGTGTTGTTCTTTGAAAGTCCTTGTTAAGTGCCTATGCATGCAGACGACAGATTGTAAACAAACGTTAGCCAATAGTCATTGTTCGTCATTGGGGGGGGTGGGGATAAATAAACCTTTCCTTTATTTAGTGTTATGGACCTACTTTTGTGTGATATTGGTCAGTGAAGAAGAGTATATGCAACTTTTGTTTTCTTTCCATTTGCTTGAACAAAATGTCCAAACGCAAAAACAGACTGATCAGAATATGTCCTGTAACAGTGGTTGTAGTTAAGTTCCATTGTGAATAAAATGTCCTGTACTACAGATGTGTGTTACTGGTACGACTGTACTGACAGTTTGTCCTGTTGTGTGATATTATCAAACTTAAAGGGGTCCAGATTAATTGTGTTATATACTGTATACCCACCCAGTTGTAGTTGACCGTCAACTGAGTTTCCTGTAGTTAGTAAGCCCAGAGCTTGTGTGGATTGTATCATACATGAACAAATGTACATTTGGAAGGTCTTTTATTTTTTTAATAAAGAAAGTGATTCAAAATAAACCATGTTGAATATGAATTCCTTTTCTCTGTTGTATTGATCTCAAGTGTCCGTGAACAACACGTTCAGCAGTAGTTTGATACTGAAACAACTAAAAGGTCAAGTATATAAGCCTTGTGTAAGCTGTTTTGGGATCAGCGTAAGCGTTTCTGTTTTAGAGTTAAGGTCATGGAATAAGAGCTGACTCAGAATCAATATCAGCATTACTATTCTCCACAGTCAGTGTGTTTGCAGTAGGGCTGAGAGAGCAGTTCCAGTGTGTGTGTGTATATGTATGTACATGTACCCGCATGTGTGTCTGGGAGAGGGAGGGACCCTGCTATAGGAAGCCATCAATCTCAACCCCTGTCAGACTGCATCCAGCAGCCAATCAGATGCGTTTGCATACGTGTCTTTTAGAAACAGAAAAACAAGCCATGAGCCGAGGCCTGGCCAGGCATGGAGATGGATTTGAGCTGATCTATGAAAAGCAGGGGAGGCTGGGGGAGGTAGAAATCTGAGGATGTAATGCATAAAATGAAATATGAAATGGTATCATACGTGTGTTCATTCCTGGAATGGTATCAAACGTGTGTTCATTTCCATGCATTACAATGAGTCCGTCCTCCAATTTCTACCTCCACCAGCCTCCCCTGATGTTATGTACTTTTGCTGTGATGCGGTCGCTGCTTTCAAAGATTCTTTGAAAGTTAGAATAGGGTTAGAATAGGGATGTTGTGAGACCAAGACTGCCCTCTGTATGACTCCCCAGCCTGGCTAATTCTCAGATGTTGGTGATACATTAAACTAATCATTACATTGATAGCTGCTCTGAATGTACAGTCTGTACAGTAATACAAACTGGGACTGTTATGATAAAGTTTTAGGAAAATGTTTTTGTTCAACAGTTGTCTATTGCATATCCTCTTCCTAGTACATTCATACATTCCTGGAAAGATTGTGTCTGTGTGCATGCGTGTGTGTGTGTGTGTGTGTGTGTGTGAGAGACAGAGAGAGAGAGAGAGAGAGAGAGAGAGAGAGAATCTGTGCCAGACTGCTGTTCCAACTCGACCCATATTAGAACGTTATGTCCTGCAGACATGGACCTTCTCATACAGTACGTCTCCTCCTAGCTAGGCTGCTGTAGCACTTGATCAATGTGGCGATAGGCCCGTCCCTCAGCTGTTTATTAACAAAGTGGCAGGGAGCTTAGAGAGATTACAGATTGCACCTTTAACAATGATACAGTATATTCTCAGTGCATGAAGGCCAATGTAGATATAAAAAAGAATGCTATCACAATCACGTTTTTTATATATATATATATATATATATATATATATATATAAAAATACAACAACCTTATAAAACCTAATGATCTTCCTGGCTGCCACCTCACTGTGTGTGCGAGCAAGTGTGCCAGGAGAGAGAAAGGGTAGGGGAGAGACATGAGAGAGCCAGGGTAGGGGACATGGTGGAGAGAGAGAGAGAGAGAGAGAGAGAGAGCCAGGGTAGGGGACATGGTGGAGAGAGAGAGAGAGAGAGAGAGAGAGAGAGAGAGCCAGGGTAGGGGACATGGTGGAGAGAGAGAGAGAGAGAGAGAGCCAGGGTAGGGGACATGGTGGAGAGAGAGAGAGAGAGAGAGAGAGAGAGAGCCAGGGTAGGGGACATGGTGGAGAGAGAGAAAGAGAGAGAGAGAGAGAGAGCGAGCCAGGGTAGGGGACATGGTGGAGAGAGAGAGAGAGAGAGAGCCAGGGTAGGGGACATGGTGGAGAGAGAGAGAGAGAGAGAGAGAGCCAGGGTAGGGGACATGGTGGAGAGAGAGAGAGAGAGGTCCTCTGTGGCTCAGTTGGTAGAGCATGGCGCTAACAACACTTAGGTTGTGGGTTTGATTCCTGCTGGGACCATATATACTGAAATGTATGCACTCACTGCAATGTAAGTCGCTTTGGATAAAAGCGTCAGCTAAATGGCATATATTATATTATTATTAGAGAGAGAACCAGGCTAGGGGACATGGTGGAGAGAGAGAGCCAGACAGTAGGGGACATGGTAGAGAGAGAGAGAAACAGTAGGGGAGAGACATGGTGGGGTAGGGGGGGGTCAGTGCTCACTGAGATAAGAGGGGGAGAGAGGGGGAGAGAGGGAATGAGGGAGTGCATGGGTAGGGGAGCTCTGACGCACGCAGTTACATAAACCCTATCTCCCCCCTCCTCCTCCTCTTCCTTCTCCTCCTCCTACATCCCCGCCCAGCTGCCAAAGACGGGGGGTGTTGAGGGGGGGGGGATGTTGAGGTCGGGAACGCGGAGGACTCGTTGCTCTGCCAGACGGTCAGGCCAGCGTGCCGTTGTGTGATGCTGTGCCCCTGGCCCTGATTCAGCTGGGAATACAAGCCAAGCATGACTAGGAGAGCTGACAGGGACACCATTAAAGGGGCAATCTGTAATTGGTGCTTCCATTTTTGGACTTTTAAATGAATGAAATAGAGCCATTGATTCTTGAAGAATATAACTTATAAAAGCCTCATGAGCTCAGATCAACTTTCTTAGCCAATCAGAACCCAACATACAAGCTTGTTTTACTCCATTGTTTGTAAACACTGTACAACTTAAAAACATGGTTAAAACTAGCATTTTGATCTCATGGATGGTCAGTCTTTTTATCGCTCCGTCTATGAATTTGAGAGTGTTTACATTTCTCCAGCCCCATCCCTCAGTTGTTTACCAAAAAAGTGGCGGGGAGCCCGCTTTGTTGTTCTTTGAATTACAGATTGCACCTTTAAACTGCTGGAGGGCTGTAGGGCTTGGCCAAGCAGTTGTCGGAGAACGGGTTCACTGTAATGCATGGAATGGGATGAGGAATGGTATCAAACACACACGTGTTTGTTACCATGACATGGGTCTCTAAGGTCACCATACCGAGACAGGACTGGACAGTTCAGTATGTTCCCCAGCCCAGTGCGGGAAAGGGGGACACAGCTTTGTCTGTCTTCCGGAAAGTTCCCCCTGGCACCTTGGCAGGGTGTTGGGGTAAACAGTTGTGACAACAATGAGCCTTGTTTGGAGTGGAAAGAGCCAGGGAACGGCACCATTGAACACCATTAGGGTGTTGTAGGACAAAGCAGAGTACTTGTCTAGATTAGTGACTCACAGGTGTAGTAAAGGATTGAGTCACTCACAGGTGTAGTAAAGGATTAAGTCACTCACAGGTGTAGTAAAGGGTTGAGTCACTCACAGGTGTAGTAAAGGCTTGAGACTCACAGGTGTAGTAAAAGATTGAGACTCACAGGTGTAGTAAAAAACTGAGTCACTCACAGGTATAGAAAAGGATTCAGTCACTCACTAGTGTAGTAAAGGATTGAGTCACTCACAGGTGTAGTAAAGGATTGAGTCACTCACAGGTGTAGTAAAGGATTGAGTCACTCACAGGTGTAGTAAAGGATTGAGTCACTCACAGGTGTAGTAAAGGATTCAGTCACTCACAGGTGTAGTAAATGATTCAGTCACTCACAGGTGTAGTAAAGGATTGAGTCACTCACAGGTGTAGTAAAGGATTGAGTCACTCACAGGTGTAGTAAATGATTCAGTCACTCACAGGTGTAGTAAAGGATTGAGTCACTCACAGGTGTAGTAAAGGATTGAGTCACTCACAGGTGTAGTAAATGATTCAGTCACTCACAGGTGTAGTAAAGGATTCAGTCACTCACAGGTATAGTAAAGGATTGAGTCACTCACAGGTGTAGTAAAGGATTGAGTCACTCACTGGTGGTAGGTGAGCCACTGACGGGAGTCAGTACAGGGGTGCAGGATGATGTTGATACCATTAAACACTTTATACAGGTTAGGTATACATATGTCATTTAGAGGTTAAATGCATAAAAACAAATCTGCAATGAAATTGATCCTTAGTCAAGAGGTTATCCTTAGGGTAAATTGGTTATCCTTAGGTTAAAGAAGTTATCCTTAGGTTAAAGAGGTTATCATTAGAGTGTAGATGTTATCCTTAGTGTGCAGAGGTTATCATTAGTGTGCAGGGGTTATCATTAGGGTAAAGAGGTTATCATTAGGTTAAATAGGTTATCCTTAGGGTAAAAAGGTTATAAGAGATTGTTGAATTTCCACTCATTGAAAAGACCCTCAAATCACAAACAGCTCTGGATATCTATCAGTTCCAATGTTTCCAATGTTCTACAATGACCTTATTGTCATATGAAGACAACACCAGGCCACACAGGAAGTGTAGAAGGGTTTAGGACTGGACCACAGGGTATAGGACTGGGCAGCAGGGTTTAGAACTGGGCCACAGGGTATAGGACTGGGCAGCAGGGTTTAGAACTGGGCCACAGGGTATAGGACTGGGCAGCAGGGTTTAGGGTTTGTCTGTGTGTGTGTGTGTGTGTGTGTGTGTGTGTGTGTGTGTGTGTGTGTGTGTGTGTGTGTGTGTGTGTGTGTGTGTGTGAGTGAGTACGAGTGTCCCAGACCCTTTACGTAACTATATACCAATATTTACACAGGTAACCAGGATGAAGGCTATACTGCCATGTCTCCCTCAGCCATATAGGTGAGGACATGATTTGGGCACCACAGGCCTATCTCTTCACTCGAAAGCAAAGTCCAACAATAGTATGGCTAATGACTCCTACCTCTCTGACCTCTGATCTCTGTGCCTCCTCCCTGCAAGTCTACACTCACTGTACAAACATTGGGTTAGTGTTAGCATGAGTTAGAGCAGTGGCCTCAGTGGAGGCTGGTGGAGGCAGACATCGGAGGACAAGCTCATTGTAATGCATTGAATGGAATGTTTGATACCATTCCTTATTCCATTCCATGCATTACAATAAACCCTGTCCTCCGATTTCTACCTCCACCAGCCTCCAATGAGGCCACCAGCCCATCCCAAGGGTCCAGGGAAGTGAAAGAGTGTGCACTTCAGAGAGTGAATGAGTGTATACTTCAGAGAGTGAATGAGTGTATACTTCAGAGAGTGAATGAGTGTATATTTCAGAAAGTGAACAAGTGTACATTTCAGAGAGTGAACAAGTGTATACTTTAGAGAGTGAACCAGTGTAAACTGCAGAGTGAACTAGTGAGTGTACACTATAGAGAGTGAACGAGAGTGATCTACAGAGATAAGGGTATAGAATCAGGATACAACCTTTGAACATGTCGCCCGATATTGACAACACAACTTCCTGCGAGCAGCAATTGACCTGGATATGACATAACCAGCACACAGACACATTAGAGAGCCGTGACCCCGTTGGCTTTGATAAGTAAACCAACAACAGACTTATGTAACTTCTTGTTTCTTTAACCCAGCCAAAATGGTTCAAACTGTAATCTTTTATATTGTTTTACATGCTTGTTGTTGTAAGGTAGTGATTTTGATGAGTAAGCCAACTCCTGCTGGTTGAGTCCACTTAGTGCCAACCAAATTGTTTTAACCATTGATATTGTTTGTCATTTTGTTTTGTATTGTTGAATATCATTTCATATGTCTTCAATATATCTCAGTTTTTATCGTCATGTTGTTCAAACACACTCATGTGTCGCCACAAAGCTAAATGTACTGATGTTGTGCCAAGTACACCTTCATACCACAGCCCCTCCACCGCTCCCAGTCATACTGTAGATTCTTGGTTTAACTCCAAAAAGTAGTCTATTATATTGTTTTACATGCTTGTTGCTCTGCAGTGATTTTGATGAGTAAGCCAATGCTAAACCTGTCTGACCCTGCGTAGTGTCAGAGTGTCACCCAGGATACATCAAACATTTATATTGTTTTATCCAGATATTGTTTTATATTGTCGGGATAATGGCTTTACATGTGAATATCTCTCACTGTAAATCCTTTTTTACGATCTTGTTATTCAAATAGAGAACATGTCTGCACGCCTGATGTTGTCACTGCAGGTGCGAACGGAGTAGGATATAAAACTGGAAAGAAAAACTCATGCAACACTACTTATAGTACTTGTAAAAATCGCCACGTTTAATAATCACCAACCCTAACCCTAATAATCACTGACGTTTCAGTCAAGAGACCTTGTCGTGTAAATGAAAAACTACCATGTTATTGGGGGCTAACCATTGCCCGCAAGTAGGGAGGAGGGGTGTGACATGGGAGAATTTGGTGAGATTGAACACCAGACGAGCAGCAGCGTTCTGGATGAGCTGCAGAGGCCTGATGGAGGAGGCGAGGAGTCCGGCCAAGAGTGCATTGCAGTAGTCAAGGCGAGAGATTACAAGTGCTTGGACCAAAAGTTGTGCTGCTTCTCTGGTGAGGAATGGACGTATCCTCCTGATGATCTACAGGAGCGTGCTGTCACTGTGATGTTCGCCACACAGGATAAGTGGTTGTCGAGGATCGCCTCAAGGTTCTTGGCTGTATGGGAGGAGGTCACAGTAGAGTTTTCTACTGTGATGGAGAAGTCTTGGAGAGGGCAGGCTTTCCCTGGGAGGAAGAGCAGCTCAGTCTTGTCAAGGTTGAGCTTTAGGTGGTTGGCTGACATCAGGGTGGTATCTGGGGGGGGGGTTACATTCTGGCTAGAGGCCCTACAGGTAGAGGGTGAGACACCTGGGAAGATCCTTGGACAGGTGAGAACACCCCTGGGTGTAGCAGCAGGCTGTAGGACTGGTGTGGTTATTATCTCACATCAGATGAGATAATAACACCCTCTACCCTACAGGTAGAGGGTGAGACACCTGGGAAGATCCTTGGACAGGTGAGAACACCCCCGGGTGTAGCAGCAGGCTGTAGGACTGGTGTGATTATTATCTCACATCAGATGACTGGTTGAAGGCCAGAACATTGTGTAGGAATGACCCCACCTGTCGTAAGACAATGCTGGTCAGGGTGGTTTATTATTATTCTGGCTTTAGGACTGGTGATTGTCTAGTGGGTCCCCAGGCTAAAGTGAGAATTACTGTCTGAAGAAGTGTATGGTCAAACATTAGCTTGTCTTGTTCACTGACACAAGTGAGTGCCAAGTGTTTTATGCGGTATTTACCTAATTGGCTACAAAATTAAGCATCATCATTTATGCATTTTTTGGTGAATAAAGTCACCCTTGGCACTCTGAAATGTTGACAATTTGGGCGACTTTATTCACCCTTGGCACTAAATTAGTTAAATCCCCAGCACCAAACGAGGCTGCTGCCTCCCCTTGGGCTCTGAGCTGAAGAGGACAGCATTGTTTAACATTTAAGAGAGAGAGAGAGACTCTTTAGAGAGTAAGTCTAGGTAATTACTCTGGCTGTCTCTGTTGTAGTCAGGAGGGAGGAAAGGAGGGTACTGTGTTGTATTCATGCTGAAGGAATGTTGAGTGGCTTCAAACTACATGTTTAATTTCTTTCAAATATTCGATTCTTTGTTTTGAAAAGGGGTAATGTGTCTGTGTATACTGTACTCTGGTATAATTTCCTATTAGATGATCCTAGAATTGTGTCTACCTGGCCAGAGTTCAGGCACCACTTATAGCAGCAGTCCGCCACACCGCCTATGGCTCCATGCCACGTCACCTGCTCTGCTATTCCGTCACAGTCTGGCGTCCTGCCTCCCGCTCTCGATTCACTCCACATACTGAAAACAGCATTTTGTAACATTTCCCATTTACATTTTACATTTCCCATTTTACATTTACATTTACATTTACCCCCCGCTGGATGGTTTGGTAACTGGTTCCACTGGTCCATTGGGTCCCATAATCACCCCCCCCCCCCCCCCCCCCAAACCCGACCTGAGGGGCTGTGGAATACTTATACAGGAAAACATTCTACAGAAAAAGTTATACAGGAAAACATTCTTTCCTGAGCTGCAGTATGTCCTATTAACCAGGAACGCTGCTTTGACAGACATGGTAGTCAATAACAGTCATGGCATTGAGCTATAGATATTCCCACAAACAAAAAAACTGCTTTTAGCCAGTATGGTTGAAAAAAGTGGAACGAACTCCAAGTGATACTAAAACTAGACTCTCTAGTGCCACTTAGGCATTTTAGGTCACTCTTAGGGGACCTGGTTACAGAGTAGTTTTCATGTTTTTTTCATGTTTTGTGTGAAATTCTATCTTGTGTTTGTTTTCTTGTTTGCATCCTATTTATTTGTATCAGTTGTCTTGCAGGGCTCCCTTGAAAAAGAGACTCGTCTCAATGTGACATTTAAAAAAAATATTGAATGCCATTTAGGCCTATTCCCAATAACACTCTAAGACGTCCTGCGGTACAGAATGAACCAGAACATTCCATGAGGTATCTCCCCCATTGCTACGATGAGAACACAGGGATCTGACCACTGACCAATCACTGACTGTTCCCTGGCTCTTTCCTCTCCAAACAAGGCTTGTTGTTCTCACAACTGTTTACCCCAACACCCTGCCAAGGTGCCAGGGGGAATTTTCCGGAGGACCCACATGGGGGGCAGCCGCTGAATGAGTGCCCCGTGCTGACAGACAAAGCTGTGTCCCTTTCCCCCACTGGGCTGGTTAACCTACTGTACTTTCCAGTCCTGTCTCGGGACGATGACCTCAGAGACCCACGTCAGTGTGTCAGTATGTGGAGTGAATCGAGAGCGGGAGGCAGGACGCCAGACTGTGACGGAATAGCAGAGCAGGTGACGTGGCATGGAGCCATAGGCGGCGTGGCGGACTGGTGCTATAAGTGGTGCCTGAACTCTGGCCCAGTTGGCCAGGTAGACACACACACACACGCACACACGCACACACGCACACACACACACACACACATATGTATACACGCATACACAAATTGTGGCATGCACATGTTCACCCACACACTCAAGCACGCATGCACACACACTTTCACACATGCACACATACACACACACACACACACACACACACACACACGTTGTCAGTAGTGACAGACATACTTGTTGACTAGAGAAGATTGTCAGTAATAAAACAGTGTGACTGTGATACAGCCTGTTTTGTCCACACACGTAACTGACAGACAGCATAAAGACACATGATGGATCGGCTTGTTATTGTGAAACTGTGGAAGCTTCTAGAAAGTGGGACAGCAGGATACAAACGTTACACACAAGAGGGAATCTAAAGAATCTTAAGATGGTGTGTCTAGTCATGGTGTGTGTGTGTGAGTGAGAGTATGCATGTTTGTGAGAGAGAGAGGGAAAGAGTGTGTGTGTATCTGTGTGCCTGTGTGCCTGTATGTGTGTGTGTGAAAGTGAGTGTGTATGTTTGTATGTAAGAAAGAGAGACAGAGAGAGAGGGAAAGAAAGAGTGTGTGTGTGTGTATGTGTGTGTGTGAGAGTGAGTGTGTATGTTTGTATGTAAGAAAGAGAGACAGAGAGAGAGGGAAAGAAAGAGTGTGTGTGTGTGTCTGTGTGTATATGTACGTGTGTGTGTGAGAGTGAGTGTGTATGTTTGTATGTAAGAGAGAGAGAGAGAGAGAGAGAGAGAGAGATGTGTGTAATCTCTTTTATCACCTCTGTTAAAGGGAAGAGTAAAACAGAAGTCCAGGAAAACTACAAATTTACTCAAATCTCATAGCACTTGTTTGAGAGTGTCTGAAAAGTGGGATGTCTTTTATCACCTGTTACATGTACAGGTCAGTGGAGGCCGGTGGAGGTAGAAATCGGAGGACGGGCTCACTGTAATAGATGTAATGGAATGCGGAATGGTATCAAACATGTGGAGGTAGAACGTTTGTTCAGTGATCTAACCCTCTCCTCCCCTTTCCTTTCCTCTCTTCTCTTCTCCTTTCCTCTCCTTGTCTCTTCTCTGAGAGCAGAGCCAGATCCTCCAGAGCTGCTGCAGTGTATCTGGAGCTGCTGTGTGTTCTCCTACTGACTGTACTCATATGCCTCCACCGCCACTGTGAGTTTGGTACATACAGACACTCATAGTTATTACACACAGCATCTGTAATACAGCAACAGTTGGTGAGAACGTTTGAGTACGATTAAGTAGTACTTTAGTTTTACCAAAGAGTGTTGTAGTAGTATTTAGCTTTTTACTATGCAGATCGCATGACTGGAGCCTACCTGACTGAGGAGAGACAAGCTACAGACCAGCTACAACAACCGGACTGAGGAGACAGACCAGCTACAATAATCTGACTGAGGAGAGAGACCAGCTACAACAGTCTAACTGAGGAGACAGACCAGCTACAATAATCTGATTGAGGAGAGAGACCAGCTACAATAATCTGACTGAGGAGAGAGACCAGCTGCAACAGTCTAACTGAGGAGACAGACCAGCTACAATAATCTGATTGAGGAGAGAGACCAGCTACAATAATCTGACTGAGGAGACAGACCAGCTACAATAATCTGATTGAAGAGAGAGACCAGCTACAATAATCTGATTGAAGAGAGAGACCAGCTACAATAATCTGACTGAGGAGACAGACCAGCTACAATAATCTGATTGAAGAGAGAGACCAGCTATAATAATCTGACTGAGGAGAGAGACCAGCTACAATAATCTGATTGAGGAGAGAGACCAGCTACAATAATCTGATTGAGGAGAGAGACCAGCTACAATAATCTGACTGAGGAGAGAGACCAGCTACAATAATCTGATTGAGGAGAGAGACCAGCTAGTGAGGGAAAGAGACAGGCTTCAGAGTTTGTATGAACAACTGAGTGAGTATGAACATGAAAAAAGTTGTGTGTGTGAGAGGGTGAGGGCATTAAGGAACAGGTAGCGGCACTGTGTGTGTGTGTGAGTGAGTGAGTGAGTGAGTGAGTGAGTGAGTGAGTGAGTGAGTGAGTGAGTGTGTGTGTGAGTGGTTTGACTAATCAATGTTTGTGTTACATTATACACAAACATTGCATACTCTCCTCATGCGTCTCCTCATAAACCTTTTATTCTTACAGTGTGTTATCTTGGCCTGTCGGGGACCACACTCTTTTACCTCATCTCACACCACATACATCCTGCATGACATAAGGCACAGAGATAAACAAGCTAGTTGGCTGTGGTTCAGACCAAAATACAACTGGTATGTTAGAGTGTGTGAGGCTCACTGGAGCAGGGTCAGAATGGATCTACTGCCACCTATCAGTGAGTAATGGTAAGTGCTCTATGTTTCACCCTTAATGTATGGACCCACACAATGGTGTAGTGGTAGCACCCTCTGGTGGCTGTAAGCAGTAAATGTAGGAGTATTTCCTATTCATAGGGTGTCAATGAATCACACTGTTAATGTGCATGATAAAATCCAACTGTGAAATGAGAAAAGACAATAGATACGATGCAACACAAACACATTTAGTGAATCATTTAGGTGGGCTTCTGGGTCTTCCTGGAGGTCTTCTTGAAGGGCGAACACAGGCCCTTGTTGAGAGCTGACCTCATCCTCCTGAAGAGGGCCGCTAGAGACAGGAGAAAGAGAGGGGGGGGGAGAGAGGGGGGAGAAAGAGAGGGGGGGGGGGGAGAGAGAGAGGGGGGGGGGAGAGAGATGACATTAACTTAACATAGAATTCATGTTTTACAAGGATTACATTTTTTCTCATTGTGGATTGATGCTTGTAGTAATATTGTTGAGTCGCTGATTCATGCAGTATCAACCCTATAGCAGAAGGATCTTCCTATCAGTAGACTTACGGATGCAGCCTTCAACCTTCGGCTCCTGTGCTGCCTCTGGGGCCGGGCTGTCCTTGCGGTTGCTCTTCTTGGAGCGCTATGAAAGAAACAAGTATTACAAAACAAAATAACATGATAGGCCTAACTGAAATAAATGGAATTGGTAAGACACCATAACAAAAAACACTATATATATATATACACACACACTTTCAGATTGTGTATATAGATGACAGATAACATTTAACAGTTTTAATGTTTACAGAGACAGTTAAATGTCAAACTGACAAAATCGGACTGGAATGTATGAAGTATAGTAAAATCTTGTTTACCTTGAAGCCGGCCTTGAGCTGGCTGAGCTTCGGGAGGAACGTGAGGAACCTGGACCGCCTGGACCGCCTCTTTCCTTTGGGCTCAGCCTGGGTGTTCTCAGCCACAGCATCACACCCGGTCGGTGAATCGTGCCGCAATGTTGCAAGTGTGGAAGTTGTGGGGGTTTCATTTTGAGGGTGGTTATTATAACATGCTTAATAATGAGGCCACACTTAATAAATAAAGAGAAAAAACCCTGACTAACTTTTCTCTTACCACTTCATCACGTGTCAAAGCCGTGATAGCATATCTGGTGTTCCATTCAGTTACAGTACTGTAGTTTGATTCTTTTATCTGTGAGGCTTCAGAGTCCAGTGTACAGTGTACACACACACACACACACACACACACACACACACACACACACACACACACACACACACCGCTGGCACAAAACCGCTGGCACAAGACAACATACCATTTCAGCTGCTTTAATTGAGGATGAATGTCCTTGTGGTCACCATAAATTTTCCACAGACTTTATATGCTTCTAGAGGGTGGTAATCCGTCAGCGCATCTGGATCCAAGGCTACAATTTCAGAACAGTGATGTTCAACAAGTTCATAAGATCTGAAATGTTCAATGTACCATGAAGAGAGCCTTTTACAAATGAATGTCACTTCCTCTGCATTGACAAGAATGATAACAATCTTATGAAATTCTGGGAGGCCACTGCACTGCCCAGAAGATAAAATCATTCCCTCTGCATACTGTGTGCCATGCAGGTGAATAGTTTTAGACAGAGACACACTGTGAAGATGTGGGTACTTCTTCTCAATTTCACACTTGAGTGATGTATTTAATTCTGAAACCCTGACCACTTTCACTTTTTCAACATATAGCTTTGCCTTGAAAAGGTTGCGCCTATCTAGATGGTAGGCTAACATTTGCTGGTGTTTTGAAGAAAGTGTGAGCAGCACATTTTTCCAATTTTTAGTGTCGTGGACCACCTTTTTAAAAAAGCTATGTTTAGCCTCAAATCTCATCGTCCACAAGTCCACCAACGGCCCATAACAGCGAATTAGATGCGGGTAATGGTCAATAAAGTGATGTTTTGGCCTAAGTCTGAACTGCGGAAAGGTACTAGTGAGTAACTTGCGATGATCCCGTAGTTTGGAAGACAAATAACACAATGCTTCCTCTGAGAGAGTGTGTGAAACGACAATCTCAACAATTTCCTTAAGGTCCATTAAAATCTCCCAAGCAGGCTCGTGTTCTGGTATCCAATCATAAAAGGAAGCAAGCGCAACAATGTCCAATTTTCATGCCAGTTACCTCCAACACTTCCTTTGTCAAAGCTTGCTTTTGAAATTTTGTGTGGTTTGTATACTTTGTATGAAATATCCCAGTGTTCCTAACAAAACAAAGAACCCAAAACCATTTCAATGCATTGAATGCCGCGCTCATCCGTCCGCTACGTTCCAAGGTAAACTCCGATCGTTTCCATTGAAATGGTTTTGGGTTGTTTGTTTTGTTAGGAACACTGGGATATTTCATTTTTATTTAGTTTTTATTCCTCTGGGAACCGTGTCTTTTTTCGGCTCAAACAGCGGAGCTCCACCTCCCCCACACCCTTGCGCCGCCAGTCAGCGAAAACATTTCATCCACTTGTGGAAATTGCATTGAATCGCAAGAAACAATTTCTCAAGTTGAGCACACGAATGTGTGTCTCGTTTATTTGACTAGCAAAAAACCACTGAAGCGTAAGATGGCGCTGTCCAGTAACCAAACAAGCATGGGGCACAACGTCATCACACACACAGGACCACGATCCCGGAACAGTCATACTTACATGCATAACACATTAAACAACTGCATGAAATAACAGTGTAGAACCACACTTAAGAACAAGGGTGAATTATGTAAATTACATTCACTACACACTGATAATTTCCCTCGCCGTGATCATCCGTACGCGTTGGTCGGTGCGTATTCACTTCGATAGTATTAGTGTGGCTGGATTTGAGGTCAGCTGATCATTTTTATCATGTGATTAAGGATCACACCTAAACACAAGCGTTAGCATCAAGTTGTCGGTGATTTGGTCGTCCAGTCAGACTCTGAGAGCAGTGATTTTTGGACAATATGAGGTGTTCTAGAACAGGCGCCTGCGGCGTTGTATTGATGCTGATCATGGTCATTGGAACGGGTATGTGGTTCTTGAGATTATCATGTCAGATATCGACTGTGCAGTCAAGAATTTTCACATAGGAAACTGTGGACGGCTACAGGGCTTGCCTTTTGCCTTCTCTGCGCAGAGAGACCGGTGTGTTCGAGAGAAATCAGTAACAGATGTACAAAGGCTGTAGCCGTAAGGCTAATGAGAAACTAACCGTACTGACAGTTAACTTTAAAGCTAGCTACAACTATATGTCTATACAACTATATGAGTTCCCTATCATCTAGCCAAGCTATCGCCGCCTTTTAACTATTTTCTTTGTCAAAGCGAAAGTTGGCTTGACGCAGCTGGAAGTCATCATCATGCGCTAGCTAGTGGCTGTAAAACTCGTTCGGGCCGACACGACTTGCCTTTGTATCTAAGATCTGTGGTCGCCCTGACCGTATGAGGATGGCAACCGAACTTTGCCCCTTAATCAGGACAAGAAAATACCACTTGTCCAAGGGCTACAAAATGTCAATGTTGTTGTGCATAGTCTTAAATAGCCTCCCATTTCTCATACGTAGGGTTCTCGAATCCACTGAAAGCCAAGGAGTCATGGGGCTACGTAGATGTACGCGAGGGGGCACACATGTTCTGGTGGCTCTACTATGCAGACAACCCGTCAGCGAGCTACACTCAGCTGCCGCTTGTGATGTGGCTGCAGGTAGGTTGCCTGACCTGTCCTCGCACCTCAGTAACCTGATAGAGGGGGAATCTGTTTTAGAAATCACAGATAAAGTTTGATTAAATCACACAATGGTGGGGGGGGGGGGACTGATACCACTCTCCTAATGTATTTTGGGAAAGAAACATGTGAATTAGGGGGGGAAACCTATGAGAGAAGGATGATAGGAATGGACAGTCATGAGGATTTGATCCTCTGCCAATGTGCAGAAGGCAGCGCTACCACGAAACCAAGCTCTGTAAATTGTTCATGTCTTCCCAGGGCGGCCCAGGAGGATCGGGCAGTGGCTTTGGGAACTTTGAGGAGATTGGACCCCTGGACAGGGACCTGCAGCCTAGAAAAAGCAACTGGGTAATACACACTGCTGTCTGGGCAGTGGGCACAGAAGCGTATACATCTCTCAAAGATATTACACATGGTAGTTTATGTGATAAATGATTCACTACATGTTACCTTTTTCTCCTGTTGACACACCCAGTCCATACTGAACACAAATGACTAGCATCAGTCTCTAGTCTGCCATCATGGAATAGATATTTGATTCATGTGATGAGGGATAGGAGTTGCTTTTATACTAGACATGGAACTAGAATACAGGTGCTATGTTGTTTGATTTGGCCTGCAGGTCCAGGCTGCCAGTGTGCTGTTTGTGGATAACCCAGTAGGGACGGGCTTTAGCTACGCAGACACACCAGATGCTTACGCCACAGACGTGGCTACGGTGGCCTCAGACATGCTGGTTCTGCTCAAACACTTCTTCGCTAAGAGTAAAGAATTCCAGGTATGCTTTACCCCCGCATGTTTAAAGATGTTTAAACAGGACCTCTGTTTTCCTTTTGTTTGATACGTTTTTGGATTCCATTGCATGAAATATGAATTAGATGAACTAGCTGCGAGTAAAGTCGATGGGTACTTTTGATATATTTGAACAAAATGTCTCTTTCTCCACAGACTGTCCCATTCTACATATTCTCTGAGTCTTATGGAGGGAAAATGGCAGCAGCTATCTCATTGGAACTCACTAAGGTGTGTGTGTGTGTGTGTGTGTGTGTGTGTGTGTGTGCGCGCGTGCTTCTCCTGTCTTTGTGCTTTTGTAAATGTCGAAATGAAAGGCTAGCTACTGTGACTGAATGGGACCAATGAAACATGTCTGAGCTAGGTACTTGGTTTTCAAATCCCAAGACTACAACATTCATTGTCATGTGCTGAGTAAAGTATGACAGATAGAGGAACCAAATTGCTTTGGTGTCAGTTAGTATCCACTTCCTAAAATCTCCACCCACACTAACCACTGCACTGTGAGATCATGCGCCATTCCTGTGTGTGTGTGTGTGTGAGAGAGAGAAATAAAAATGTTTAATAGAGATTTTCTTTCTCTTGTCTAGGCCGTAGAGAAAGGCACACTAAAATGCAACTTTGCGGGGGTGGCTTTAGGAGACTCCTGGATCTCCCCACTGGGTCAGTTTTTGCCTCAAATCATCAAATATGAACTCCAGAGTACCTTTTTAAGAGCACCTGAACACAGCCCTCAAAGTTACACTATATCCCCTTCTTAAACATCAGAAAACAAACGATGAACACCAAGCTCTAAGAACTTCAGTACATCCTCATTAGAACATCTTAAACACATGCATACATACATACATACATACATGCACATACACACACTTGTGACTTACGTCTTACTCATTCATATTCACAGTAATCTTGCCCTTTTCAGACCCTGCAGTATATCATCTCTAACTTCACCTGAAGTGATCTGTTCCTGATGTGGTCTAAATATGATTAGCTGGAACAAACAGTTCAGCTAACACAGCTTTGTCCTCTTCTCCTAAAACCGTCTTTGGCTGCATGTCATAATTCATGCATGAGAAAGCTGTTGTACTGCTCAGGTCAAAGTCACTCAGGATAGCTAGAGTGTCCCCTCCTGACTGCAGAGGCAGTGATGTCATGAGTTCTGATGAGTTGCACTGCTAAGCAACTTTTTCTTCCTCTTGTCTGCAGACTCTGTCATGACCTGGGGGCCTTATCTCTACACCACCGTGAGTAAAACTCCTACTCACTGCCTAGTGAAAGCTTGTGTGTTGGTTTTATTGTACACACAGATTTGTTTATGGTTTGGATTATTTTATGAGAGTCCTTGCAACCCCCCCCCCCCCCCCCCCCATTATATTTCTCTCTGCCGAGTAAACTCCCTGAGTTTTCTCGGAAAGGCATAGGCATGCTGGGTAGTGTAGTTATTTCATCCCATTGCCCTTTATATCCCAGTCCCTGCTGGATGACGTCGGCCTGGCGGAGGTGACCAGTGCTGCGGAGGCGGTGAAGAAGGCAGTGGAGCAGGGCCTCTACGAGAAGGCCACAGAGCTGTGGTCTGTCACTGAGAGTGTGGTGGAGCAGGTCAGTGGACACAGACACTGGATCTCATTTACCATATCGTTCAGTTCTGAGTCCTGTTAACTTGTGACACCTGTTCTTCCAAGGAGTATTTTCTTTTAGTTTTCATGTTGGTTGAGGATGGTGTACATTGTAAGAAAAAAGGCTTATGTTATGTTAACTTTGTAGTGTTAACAACACTCACAGTAGCAACGATAGTGGTGGAGTATGCAAAATGTGGTGTCTGGTTTAATATGTGCTCTCTCACCAGTTCTTCCTTTCACCTGCTCTCTCTTTATTTCAGAATACAAATAGTGTCAACTTCTATAACATCCTCACCCAGGACCCTGATGAGAAAATGACAAAGGTGGCAGGAGAAGGATTCCTCTGTAAGTAAAACCTTTCATATCAATTTTAAACTTGCCAGAAATTTTTATTTTATTAAAAAAATAAAGTATTCTTGCTCATATTGATGCAATAACCCTGTTTGAGTAAGTACTTGTTGTTAAGTTTCTGGTGCTTTTCCCCCCATGCTTCCCCCTTCAGCTGTGCTAATGCACAATCACATTCACCCCCTCCACCGCAAGTCACTTAGCCAGTTGATGAACGGACAAATCAGGAAGAAGCTAGGGATCATCCCTCAGAATGTCACCTGGGGAGGTAATCTACTGCCTGCTATTTAGTTATTTTGCCAATCTTAGATGAAAAGTTCAGTAGAAAGTGATTTCTAATTTTATTGTGAAGGCAATTTAAACATTATGCTTTTATTTCTTACATTTTCCTCTGTCTCTTCTCTCTCTCTGTCGCTTTCTGTATGTAGCTCAGGCAGAGAACGTGTTCAGCAGTATGGCAGGAGACTTCATGAAGCCTGTGGTAGATGTCGTTGACCAGCTTCTGGATGCTGGTGTCAATGTCACTGTCTACAACGGGCAGCTGGACCTCATAGTGGACACCATGGGTATGACTACAACTGGTCACCAGAGAATACACCGATATACAAATCCATCCACCACTGTTGTGGTGTCCAATCACCCTCAAACATTGACTCTTTTCATACAAGAGAAGGACTAAGATAACATGGTGGCAAAAGAGAATTACCATAAGGTTCACAAATCTTAAAGGAATAAGATCAACCCTTAGATATTTGAAAATAAAGTGACATGTAGAATTGTGGAAGTCGAGAATACACACTGTTATACATTGATGGAGAGAATGTTGGCCACAATGGATTGTGTTTGGTGTTGGCCCCAGACTGATCATTGGTTGTGTTTGGTGATGGACACAGGTCAGGAGCAGTGGGTGAAGCAGCTGAAGTGGGCGGGTCTACCAGGCTTCAGCAGCCTGAGATGGACACCTTTGGATGACCCCGTCTCACCGGGCGTGACGGGAGCCTTCTGTAAGACCTACAAGAACTTTGCCTTCTTCTGGATCCTCAAGGCTGGCCACATGGTGAGGGACATACAGGCTATAGCAGAGCTGTGGAGCTTCGTCTTTCCTCATCCACAGGATGGATGCAGAAGAACAGCAACCTACGCCATGCACAGGTTGCTGTTCTGCTGCGTCCATCAGGTGTAAGTTGTCAGTGGTGCGTCCATCAGGTGTAAGTTGTCAGTGGTACTCATGATGCATTTCTCTCTGTTCTGTTACAGATCCCCTCAGACCAGGGGCCCATGGCTCTGCAGATGCTGAAGATGGTGACCCAGCAGGCCTGATCCTGAAATGCACACACACACACACACACCACACAAATGCCAGCTGGAATGGCTCTTCATCCTTTTTAGACAATCAGCAAGAATCACCAAATCACCAATGAAATCAACTGCACAATCCAGCATACTTCTCCAACCTTAAATCTCAGTATTCTTCTCTCCATAATGCTCTTATCAGGAATTCTAAAGATCCTTGTCTTAATGTTGATGGTTTTCTTTGTAAATTTGGCCATGAGAACAATAAAACCTTTTTTCTAATTGTCTTGTTTTTTTTCAGATCGGAAATTGAGCATAATCTTTTGAACTGACATTGAAAGCTGTACTTGAGATGTTGAGGGGGGGAAGTTATGGAATGTAGTTTATTTATTTTTCCATACATGTTATATTCTTCATTTTAAGAGCAATAGAGTCGTCTGTAAAAACACTGCATCATACAATTGTTCTTTAAAAGCTGCAAAAGTGAGAAATTCCATAAATATGCTCTGCAAAGCTTATAACTTCCTAAAAAAAAAGCAAGCGGATACACAAGATACAGAGAAGAGGAATGGCATTCAGCTTAAAAGAATATCGGAGCCCTTGTTTGAACAGAGAGAAGAGGTGGGTCTCAGGGAGAAGATCTAGGATCAGTTTATCCTCCCCACAACCTATTTGAGGAGAAACTAACCCTAACCCAGACAAAACTTCACTCTTAAGTTATATGGCAGATAAGACAACAGTTATGTACTGAGGATAAGGAGATGGAAAGAAAGGTTCTCTAAGGCAGTGTTTCCCTTACTTTTTAAAATGTTTCAATGTAACCTTCATTTATCCAGGCGGGTCAGTTAATAACAAATTTACTGATGTACTGACAAGTGGAGACTGACTGGTAGGAGTTTACCAACCGGTGGCAAGCAATTATTCTTAACAATAATATAATTAACATTAGGAACAGAAAGCAGGAAGTACAGTAAGTCCAGTCCTTTTCTCTATGATGAGACAGTTTGTTCCTCCGTATAGGTAAGGCTGCGTCTCCCCCAGTGGGTCTCTGGAACAAGGAACCCTTCTCTGGTCACCGGTTCCACCACAAGCTCCATTAATCCTGGTGGGTCCGGAATGGCAAGCTCCGACACCCGAAACAAAGTGGAATAAGCTCGACCCACTAGAACCAGTTTTCCGGGGGGTATCCGAGGGTCCGGGCCCCTCATCCGCCGCCAGTACACCCGGAAGTGGCGCACCAACTGGGCTGGGTAGCGCCAGCGCAAGGTGGCATTGAGGTAGAGTCGGGGGGTGAAGTCAGGGGAGGTGCCCACACCCCTCAGCCACACCACGTCATATACACACACACCCTGGACAGCGAGAGGGGGCACGGTCAGACTGTCAGCATCTAGGACCTGGGGGAATGGAGGGAGGGAGAGGGGTAAAGAAAGGCATTAATACTTTAACAAACCCAGACAGGCCAGCACAGAACAGTGCCAAAGAAAGCCCTCTAGTGGACAAATCACTATGGGCTGGTTTCCTGAGCCTAGATGAAACCTACTCTTGGGCTGACAATCACTTTCAATAGAGATTCGCCATTGAGCATTATGGGATCAGGCTCAATCTGGTTCAGGAAACCAGCACTAAAGGCTTGGAATTGGTTGATAATGGCACTACAGGCTCATCTCTCTTACCATGATCTCCCCAACCCTGCAGGAGAAGGGGGTGTCCTGAGCCTCTCCTTCCCTGAGCACGCTCACACAAACGTCCCTCAGTGCACAGCCCCTCAGCTCCAGCAAGGAACACCTGCAAGCACGCACACACACACACACACACACACACACACACACACACACACACACACACACACACACACACACACACACACACACACACACACACACAGAGAGAGAGTAAGAACAGGTGAAAAAAGATAGAAGGTACAACATCTTCCTTTCCTCAGCCTCTTTCCATTGAACACTCATGTAGAACTTGTTGGGTAAACAGAAGCAGAAATCTATTCAGCCTATTCACCTTCACCTTGGTGCTCATGAGTAGAGTAGCATTGAACTTTCAGCAACTTGCAAGGTTTTTTTTGTTTTTCTTACCTCACGGTCCACCCTTCTGGATTCCACTGTCCACAGCTCTGAATAAACTGCCTCATCAACTTGTTGTCTTCACCCAAGGCTGCAGCATGAACACTACTGGCTGAACACGAACACGAACACGAACACGAACACGAACACGAACACACACACACACACACACACACACACACACACACACACACACACACACACACACACACACACACACACACACACAGTTTTGCTATACAATATTACTCTATTACACATACATGAAGTCATAGGAATTATTTATTGTGTGAGGCCAACAATGATGACTTCACTGTGTGGCTCTGGGGTGAGCTGCGTATAATAATGATGTCAGTGAGTAAAGGCGAGGGATGATGAGGTCAGTCAGTAACTTACTGGGTAGTTCCTGGACGCCACTGTGTGTGCAGAGCGCAGCGTCGGTGGTCTTCAGCTCCAGAGAGACAGTGACCCCAGGAGACGGCTTATAGATGAAGGACACAAACGTCCTCAAGGCCAGGGGCACTTGCAGAGAGAAGATACTGAGAGAGAGAGAGAGAGAGAGAGACTTAAGAGACTTATGTTGAAGAAAAGTAACTACCTCTCCACCTACATGTACACACACACTCACACCTACCTGGCACAAACCTTGGAGAGGTTGGAGGGGATAAGGCCCTCTATGAGCAGAGAGCTGCCCCCGTTCCAGGCACCCTCAGGGCAGCCTCGGGTCCTCAGCCAGCCCTCCCCCTCCAGTGGCTCTGAGTAGTACAGCGGCTGCAGCTCTTGGGCATTCAGATTGAACCAGCTCCTCTGCACCTCCAGCTACACATAAGGGGAACACACACACACACACACACACACACACACACACACACACACACACACACACACACACACACACACACACACACACACACACACACACACACACACACACACACACACACACACACACACACACACACACACACACACACACTTAGAGGTAGCTAGAGCAGTGCAATGAATAGGGCCAGGAGTTTTTCCTGACTACTTCAATTGACCAGGAATAACTCTGGCCTCTTGATGAAAACTGTAAGCGACCATGTCAAGAGTTTAATAAAAAAGCACAGGGAGTATTTAGATTATCCACCAGTAGCAGACAGGTAAAAATATCACACACACACACAGTCTACGTCTGTTCTAGTTATTCCATGTTCATGTTGCTGCTGTGTGGTACCTGTCCTTTCCAGTAGAGGCTCTTCCCAAATCCCTGGCAGAAGGACGAGATGAAGGGGAGGGGCGAGGTCGGACGGTGGACATACAGGAAGTCAGAGAGAAGAGCCCAGAACCTGAAAACAGGATATGACATACAAGGATGTCAACCATAGTAATAATAATAATAATAATAATACATTTATTTTGTATAGCGCTTTTCTCAGCACTCAAAAACACTACATTCTATGGAGAGAACAGGAATAGATAGATCAATAAAAAGTTAAACAAAAGCACAGTCAGTAAAAACAAAAACAGTTGATTAATATGAATGATTAAAAGCAAGTTTAAAAAGATGGGTTTTGAGGGATCGTTTGAAGTAGTAGATAACAATATAGAACCACTTGGATCCCTATGGTGTTATCTCTGGCAAAGACAAGGGGTTTTATTACAGGGGGGTGTCCCAGGGTGCAAATCAAATCAGGTAACCCCCATGAGTATAAAATATATATCAACATGATCCATTCCATTATTATAAGGGCATTCTCAAAAGGTCAAATGTGTAATTTGTGCCCTTGCCCAAGTAGAAAGTGTAAATTGAGTAGACAAGTTGGATTGCTTTCCGTTGGGCCCAAGGAAGATTCAAATCGGCAGATAGTACAACATGCCTGTCATGGAGAATAAGGGATCATATCATCTCTAGAAATTCCATAACCATCAATGCATTGCACTTTCCTGAACGCAACTCTGATGATGCATCCAAAAAGAATGCATTGACTCAAATGTGAGTAGGTGCTCACTTGTCCTGGTTCTTGCGGAACTCCGTCTTGTCTTGGATCTCGTACACCCAGCCTGGAGCAAAGATGGCCGTGGATAAGTCATGTTTACGAATGAGTTCCAGAGCCTAAGGAAGAGGAGAGGCATTTTAGAGAGCTTGGCGTTTACGCGTTTACGCATTTACGCATTTACACACACATACCAGTGTTTACCTTATTGGTCTCAAGCTTCCCTCCCACCACCTCTCCTCTGGCGAACACATCCACACCAACATAGATGTCGGCCATTCTGCCCTGGGCTGCTGAATAGGCCTTCATCCCCTCCAGACTCGTCTCTGTCCAGTTGTAGTTGGTGAAGATACCGTCACATGCATCGAAAAACACTCTGGGAGAGAGACAGAGAGACAGAGAGAAAGAGAGAGAGAGAGAGAGAAAGAGCGAGAGAGAAAAGGAGACAAGTGTGATATCTATCTGTTGTTTTCTTCAGTAATGCACTCCCATCATAAAATGGTTTATTGGTCATTTGTTTTCATGCCAGATACCCAGACTTCAATCCCACAGCCCAAGTCCTCTAGCCAGCATCCTTGCCACCAACCAAATTCTTACTGGGTCCCCCGTCCCTATCTCGCCCATATCCCCCATACACCCTCCCTCTTACCTCCCCCCCCCCGCTTCCTCTTACTCCATCCCATACCTACCCCTCTCACTTCCCTTAAATAGGTTTGTTCCACCATTTGAGGTGTGTTCTCCAGCACCCCATCATAACCCTCCCTTCTAGCATTACTTCCCTCAGTACCTCCCCTCCCCCTCCCCCTCCCCCACCTGTTGGACTGGTTGAGTTCATTCTGCCATTTCAGCTGGCCGTCCTCCAACACGCTGTCGTACCACAGCACCAGGCTGCCAGGGACTCTCTCATGCATCTGGTCCACCAGGTAGCGCAGGAACAGAGGGGTGTTCTTCACCGCCGTCTCCTACAACCAGGGGGGTGGGGGGGGCGGGCGTAAGGGAGGCAGATGTTAGCATTATTTAGGCTAGTCTCATTCTCAGAAATGGCTATAGCTGTAGACCAATGCACATTGCATTGCACAGTAATAGGCCCTTATACAATACATTCCACAGTCATTTAACCTTTTGGATCATCAACATTTCAGATAAGAGGACACTTATCTTGAGAAAGGCTCAAGCTGACTAAAACAGTACTTTACTAGTATTCAGTATCTTTTCTATTTCAATTGATTCCCAAGTCATTTCACTATTATGTGTCATTGAGTCATTCTTTTTTATACAGCACAATAAGTTTAAATGTAGTGATGTCACAGTTGCTGGTTGGTACCCATCACTCACGCTGAGGGTGTTCTCTATGTTGATGAGCCAGCCATCGAAGCCATAGCAGTGAGCGATCTGTACCAGCCTATCAGCTACAGTGCGGTAAGACTCCTCCTCTTTCAGGAAGACCTCGCACATCTTCCCCCCATCCGTCCACTCAGTGATGAAAGTTCCTGGAAGAAAGCCCATCAGAGCCTCTGATCACTTACTGTGACACTTAAACAAACCAATCAAATAATCAGCACGTTGGAGCAGTGGCTTTTAAACCAATCAAGTAGAGCCACATTACATCACCCTCAATATTGGCCTTATCAGAAGAAAGCAGAAGTTCCAAACATAGAAAATAACGTTATCAGTTCCACACAAGACAACAACAACTCTTCACATTCCATTTTATCTGCTGTCAAATATGTTTTGGCCCCATCAGTGTAACTCAATGTGATCCAGGTCAGACAGTTCCTCTGACTGACACACACACACACACACACACACACACACACACACACACACACACACACACACACACACACACACACACACACACACACACACACAAAGGGGAAACACTTTTGGGTCTGCTTCCTCTCACAGTTTCCTTGGAATATGGTGTTTCCACTGATATATGGTGTGCATGCACGTACATACAGACATACATACATACATACACAACACACATACATACACACACACACACACACACACACACACAGAAAGGGGAAACACTTTTGGGTCTGCTTCCTCTCACAGTTTCCTTGGAATATGGTGTTTCCACTGATATATGGTGCGCATGCACGTACATACGTACATACATACATACACAACACATACACAGATCTAATTCCAAGTATTGAAAAAATGCTAGTTGGAAAAAAACCCAAATGGAATCTTTCTTGTCTAAGGGTCATTTCAATGCATCTCTGACCTGAACTGAATGAAATTAAATCGAACAAATTTCAAGCTTCCGCATCTCACCCTGGACGAGCACCCCGTGCTTGTGTGCAGCATTGGTCCACACAGCTGGGGGGATGGTCACCATGTTGTGGGTGA
The DNA here is from genome assembly GCF_951799395.1 of Argentina silus. Lineage (NCBI taxonomy): Eukaryota > Metazoa > Chordata > Actinopteri > Argentiniformes > Argentinidae > Argentina > Argentina silus. Next base: position 15,677,741 of record NC_139663.1, read on the forward strand.
AGTAGTTGAAGATGTCGATGTACTGCCAGTGGTAGAAGGCGTACGGAGCCTCAACCTCGACCCCCTGGACGAACCTCAGGACAGACAGGACTTTCTTTTGATGCGCATATGCAATTTGTGGTTATTTCCAGTCTCAATTGTTTCTCATCGCAACACACTTTTTTGTATTTTGCTCTTAATAAGACTGCTGAGTGACTAGAACATAATACTAAATACTCATCTGGGGGTGAAAGGTTCACCATCAAAACATCAAAATGATAAAAGGACCCCCCCCCCCCCCCCCCCCAGAAGTGAGCGCATACCTGTCGTCCAGGTAACCGCCCATCATGTCATGGGATACCAGAGTCCTGCGCTGACACCTGGCCAGAGATGGCTCCCGATTAGCCAGAGGAACCGTTGCCACGTTAAAGGGGTTGGCCTCACTCCGCCGCCATGACAACAGTTCCTCCAGTGTCTGCAGGCTGGAGCTGATTGGCTCAGTGGTGTCTGGGTCATAATGCTTGGCTTTAAGAGAATGACACTGATTGGTCAGTTATTGTGTATTCGGTAACATGTTTTGCTATTCATGATTAACTATTGTGTTTTGAATTTAAAATAATAGAGTCAGGTTAATGTGATGAAAAGGTTAACCTGGGAGTCTGATTCTGTTTTCATAGCCAAGTTGTCATTGTCTTGTTTATGAAAGCAATGTCGTAGCAATGCTGAATTCAGAAGCAGTCAGGTCCTTAAGCCATACGGCACTAAAGCCTACCTGGCAATGGTGAGGGTCCATACTTGATGACTTCATGAACGCTTCTTAAATCCACTGGTTGATCCAAACAAGATGGTTGATCTGGTTGATCCAAACTGGGGAAATAAGATGTTACATGGATGTACAACAGTGTACTAGTGTGTCATCTTCACTATGAACTCACACGCCTCGACTACATTGTGAATGAGTATGAGATGTGCAACCCCCAGGGGTACTATGGATATACAATAAATGACAATAATTCATTTTGTCATTGATAAACAGAATTAACTGATGCAAAATAGTGGTAGGATGTGGTATGTGATAACTGCAAGGCGTGACAATTAAACATTACTGTGAAACTTGTTTAAGTTTATAGATTGTTTGAGTTTATCTATGAGCGCATCCACCACTCGCTTTGCAGCAGTTCACAGCCCAGCTCAGAGCGAGGGAGGCCTGTCCTAAGTCCACTGCACTGGGCGCTAGATAGCTGTCAAAAAGTTACCCGCTTGTTTCTGTTTTAGCTAATTTGATCCCGACAGGATCGGCTCCTTCTTCTCTCTTTCTCCTCCGTAAGGAAACCTCATCATTGGAATCCGTTGTCAATGCACCGTCCATCTCGAGATGTGTGCAATGTAAAGACATACAAGTCAAATTAAAACATGAGTCAGTGGAACTGTAGAGTACGCAAAAAAACTAAAAAACACATTTCCTTGTATTGTCCGATTGGCTGCATGTAGTGAGTCGCTTACAACAACGTAAGTTTTGCCTGACAAATAGCTGTTGAGATGCGAGGATCACGTGCGAGTCTGTTTTGACGGTGTCTGTCAGACGTCTGCGGCTCTGCAGAAATCCCGGCATGGATCCCTGGCATATGGCACCCGTGGTTTTAAAAACCTTTTATATCAAGGGATTTCAAGTGTCCATGTAATTGCAAGGTTAACAAAATTGAAACTCAACATTGATGCTGGTTTTAGAGGTTTGTTGTCCTTCGAATATGCAGCTTTTCTCAACCAGTCTATGGGAAGGTTGCCATTGACAATCACTGAGGATCAGAAGGAGTGTTTGAAAATCACTCCAATCTTGAAGAGGTTGAGCAAAGAGCAACTGGCCCTCATCAGTGATTCAACAAGGAGCTGTTCCTATTTTTACAATGCTCTGTTCACGGTCCACTAAACTCAAGCCAGTAGTGTGAAGCAGATTGCCAGCAGAGTGCAGTGGTGAGCTCTTGATGATAGTATTAGGGCTTTACTTTGTAGAGGCATCAAATCCCTATGTATGTGGTTGTATCTTACAAAACTGTAAATGTAGAAAAAAGTGGACAATACTACAATAGTACAATACTCAGAGGAGTGACTATGCTCTAAGATGACTGCTGACAAGGGAGGTAATGAAGATGAAAATGAGATCATGAAAACAGTGTAAAGTTATCCTATCTATCTCTATCTCATCCTATCTATGTGTACAGCGAGACAGATCTCAACTGCAGTAGGGGGTGATGCAAAAGCAATCTTAGCTTTGATTGACCCTGATAGACATTGTGTTTTGGTCATGTTTTAATTTTTATCAAGACTAATTATTTCCTAGAGCTCACAATGCTGGTAGATAGTTGCTTAGAAAGAAACAAAGACACATGTTCCTCACTGGATTAAATGTAGAGCATATGCCAATATTGGCACTTGGACTTAATTGTGCGGAATATTCCCTGCCGAAACAGACAGGATGAATACAGACAATGGACTTGGTTTGACTTCTTTTGACAAAGAATCCGTAGGGATCTGCAGCCTGTTTTGTTTGTGGGAAATTCTCAGATCTAATATCTCTGGTTTGAATTAGATACTGATTTGAGTTAATTTGGTCCCCAGAGAGAAATGTTCTCTTGGCGGTAACTACCTCTGTAGTTACTGAATGTGAGTTGAGCCTGAGATCCGGAATGCAATAGAATGTTAGGAGAAGTGATTTTTACAGACCCTACAGGCTTGAAATTATTTCCCTCGCTTGCCTGATTCAAAAAAATGAAGTTAGGTCATCTCAATGTATTCTCGCCCTCAGTGAAGTAATCGGGTAAACTGATATTATTACAGCAGTGGTAATCAAACCATCATCACAAGCCTCTTTAAAATCTGTACACTGACATATGTGGGAAAATCTTTATGAGCTGTTAGGTGTAAAGATGTGAAACCTTTTACATGACAGTCCTGTTTCTGTTTATGATCTTCAGTGAGAAAGAGAGAGAGAGAGAGAAAGAGAGAGAGAGAGAGAGTGTGTGTGTGTGTGTGAGTGTGTGAGAGAGAGAAAGAGAGAGAGAGAGTGCATGTGTGTGAGTGTGTGTGTGTGTGTGTGCGTGTGCGTGTGTGTGTTTGTGTGTGTGTGTGTGTGTGTGTGTGTGTGTGTGAGTGAGTGTGAGAGAGAGAGAAAGAGAGAGAGAGAGAGAGTGTGTGTGAGTGAGTGAGTGAGTGAGTGTGAGAGAGAAAGAGAGAGAGAGAGAGAGTGCATGTGTGTGAGTGTGTGTGTGAGTGAGTGTGAGAGAGAGAAAGAGAGAAAGAGAGAGAGAGAGAAAGAGAGAGAGAGAGAGAGAGAGAGCACTGATAAGCCATGAATAAATGTGTATTAACTGTGTAACAACTACAGGTGTGGAGACTCAGGACAAGTTCTAAACTCACACAGCCCAGTGACTCACTGCTCCATATGTTCCACATTACAACCTGTTGCACTGTTTCACATTTCTCACTCAGTAACTCCATCTGTTTCTTGAGTTTTTCTGGACTTGAACATTCTGTGTTGACGTATGGCCAACATGTTTTGTTTGTCTCTGGTGAGCATGCTGGTCTGTTAGTACTTAAAGGCGGTTTAACAAGGTACGTATTGTTTTGGTAGGCGTTAATAGGCTTGCAGTGCGCATTGGTTTCAACGTGAGAGAGTGAACCTCTATTATGTAATGTAAAGCCAAATCCAAGGCCATGTGATACCTCCTGCCATGGCTTAAGGCATTGGTTCCTCCACGGCCAATCACAGTGCACTGTCAGATAGTATCAGTGGGCCCGTGGGCGTGCCGTAACTAAGGTGATCAAATTTCATGCTAACCCCTGGAGGCATAGGTTACAGATTGCCCATATATGTCATGTCAGCAGTAGTTCTTTGTAAGTGGAGGTACATCAGGTGTTGCCCATGTTCTTGACTGCTGCCATTCAAAGTGAATAAGGGCAATGGAAAAACCTTTTACGCCCCTCTTAACCTACACAACACTAATGCTTGGGATGGTAATCTCGGAACCGAGAATCTCATCAATCAGGTCTGACTTTAGTGAGATTAGTGGGATGGTAACGATGCAAACTAAAGATTAGATGCATTTTAGGCCAAACAGGCATAATGAGTGCTCAAGGTTCATTGTTCTATCATGGCTTCTATTGCAGATATCTCACATGATGTGGTTGATGGCTATAAATCTATATTTACCCCTATGAAACAATATTAACCTTGCATGTGAATGAATATTAACCTTGCATGTGAACAAATGAAGCTTACAGTGCAGGTTCAACCAAGAAGACTGAGCGTCACGGCACCTCGTTAACTATAATCCAATGGGCTCGAAATGTGAGAGTATTTAAATGACTCCCTACCGGCCTGTCTTTCAGAAACCCATCATGCTCGACCCCCCCCCCCCTCCACCACCACCAGCTGTAGGTTCTGTCTATCTCTGCCCCCTCAGAGGGGCTCACCTGCCATCTTGGCGATAACCTTGGGATACCATTCCCAGGACAACAGGGCCATGATATGTCCTACTAGATTTATGTCAAAGAAGGGTGTGGAAATTATACACTTGGGAATATATATATATATATATATATGATATGATCATTCAATTCAATGATTATTCTAGTTGTCATTGATGCAGTAGAGGGCCTTCCAATGCAGCCTGATTAAATTAGTACCTGTAAAATGGTTATACACACTCCAAAAAGCTGAAGAAAAATACTTTTATAGACTGTTATATTCATATTTGGCCTGTCTGATCACTCAACCTGTTTACTCTGTATTGTGTGTTCATGCCATAAATAATGAAAAGTGGGGATAATCTCTATTTCAGTTACGACACTGAATGGATTTTGACAAAATCCTCTATATCATGCTTGTATATTGGTTCCTATGTCCAGGTTGTGTGTGTTTGTGTGTGTGCTTGTGTACACTATTCACATGCATGTGCGTGTTTTATTTTAATTAGGGAATTTTAATTGAATCACTGTGGCAATATCAGAGTGTACTTAACCCTTTGTGTTGTTGGCAGACTGGAATTAAGCAGACGGCAGCTGTACTCTCTGGGGATTATATCTGCTGAAGCAGAATGGATACGGATCATTCCAAATCCAAATTCACTCAGAGAGAAAGCCGGGAAGCACAGATGAAGCACACGCGTGTCACATGCTGCCACGGTTAATGGAAGTCATTCCCATTGAAGTTCCAGGCAGCCAGGCAAGATGGTGGTGGATAGAGTCACACACAGGGGTAATTATATTTAAAATGAAAGTGAGTTAATGGGCACTAGCATTATACCTTCATGCATTAGTTGGTATGAAAGGATGACAAGGACAAGGTGGAAAATGTTTTGGTTACTTGCTTTAGCCCACTGGAAATATTGGCTTCTGTAGATTAAGAAATTGCATTTTGAACTAAGTAAGTCTGATCTCACCGGTGAGTATGAATATAGGGTGGAAATAGGATAGTTTAGTCATTATATGCTCAAAAGTTCTATTGATTCACCAAAAACTTTCCACACAATCTGCGATTTACGAAAGGCCAACCACTATCTCTGGTAAGGAGACAAACCCACTGAATGGATGCCAACCTCATATCTATGACTCATGCTATCCTCGTCCTCTTTCCTGATCCTCCTGACCTACATGTACTGGAGTGTGACGTCATGCTGAGCCTGAGACCATCTGAATTCCCCACAGTCAGGTTGATTGAGTTATCACTCTGTCCTGCCCTGCCCTGCCCGTCATCACAACGTCACGGCAACATGCCCAGACAGATCTCCCCCGCCGTGGAAGAATGGTGCCGCTTAGCCAAATGGACTGATCAAGTCTAAACACAAAAGCATGATTAAAATGAAAATAGGTAGGTGAGGCAGATGGTTATGCCCAATCCCAAATCAACTCCCTACCCTCTCCTCAAAAACCTGATGCCCCTTTTCCTTAGTTCTGACAGGAAAGATGGGTAAAAGCCATGATGTATCAATTCTATCTAGTCCTTTAGCAAGGCTAAATGGAGTTTCTCTTATTTTGTTCACACCTATCCAGTTATTTCAGATCTACAAGGGACATCAATAAGTATGTATTGGTAGGGCCTTTAGGGGTTGAATTAGGATTTGGCATATCGCAATAACTGTTGTGAGCCCTCTGAAACATCCTGTTAATCATTACAGAGCCGGCTAAGCAGGATGGAGTAGATATTGACAGAGAGGGCTGGGACACAGTTCCAAAAAAACAATGAGAAGCAGGAAGTGTAAATATTTAGGGAGATGAGGCTAAATTTTCCGTGACCACAGGTTGTGGGAGGTAGGGGCAGCAGGTAACACACTGCCAAAGACATACACCACAGACCCATTTCTGAGACAATGGGCGACATTTATAGGGTCTCATTGCATAAAACCACTTGGTAGAATAAACCCCCACAATTCCCTGGTGTTTTGAAATGTAGTTGGGCCCTCCTACCAACTAGATATTTAGTTTCTTTCTCATTCTGTACTTTTACTTTGTTACTTTGTTTTGTTTCTGAGTATTGCTGGGAGGACAAGACAGAGGGTGTTTTTTTGCCTGTGGTCAGCTTAACGTTTAACCTGGTTTCGCTTGTAAATCTCCCCCTGGAACCATGAACTGTGGACCTTGATTGATAATGTCTCTTCATAGGTCTAGCAAAGAGGGGTTTGTGACAAAGATGCTATTTGATAAAGCTTTATCAAGGGTTTGTTTGTTACAATTAGGCATAGGCCTATATACCAAGATGCACATAATCAAAAATAAAGCTAATAGGTTGTGTCCAACAATGGTTGATATTTCATTGAACATTATTCTTGAGAGTCAAACTCACTGTTAACATGACAGTTAGATAATACACCGGGCATTGCATGCAAGCTTACAGGGCAGACTGGACAAAGGAAATTGATTCAATCCGTTGCTTTTGTTGTTATTGTGCAAGCCCTTCCCAAGCCCTCCCCAAGCCCTTCCCAAGCCCTTCCCTCCCCTCCCCCTTAGCCAGATATTCGCTGTGGCCTGCCGTTGGTAGGGGAAGTGATGTCAGCGACGTACAACAGATTGCTGCACAGCCGCATATGGAAGAGGGCAGCCGCAGAGACAGGACTGAACCTGAAAATAAAGTACAAGGACAACGTCTTCAAAATCCGTCTTCATCCTCGGCAAAAGTTGAGGGAATGGTATCGAAAATAGCAAGAGCATAAACTCCACATTTAAACCTTTAAAACAAGCTCATTATTATTATTGTATGACATCAGGAGTGTTTAAAAACGAATGGTGAAAGATAGGTTGTTGGATTAAGGAACTGAATTACTATATCCGGGAGAGAGATACTAGGGGAGACAGAAAGAAGAGTGAAATTGAATTTACTTGGGGAATAGTTTTGACTGTTAATTTTTCTATCTTGACTGAAACTTTCTTGGACTTTCATCCGATATTTTTTTTGGTGACTTTTGAGCTAGCGAGCTTGTTTGCTTGCTAGCTATAAATTGTCTATCATGGAATTGCGAGTGGGGAACCGATACAGACTGGGCAGAAAAATTGGAAGTGGATCGTTTGGAGACATTTATTTGGGTGAGTAGCTAGGTCCTTCAAACAAAAACAGTTCATAGTGTTGTCGATATTTTGTAATATCTGTAGCCAGGTAGCTATGATACAATACAGAAACTAGCAATAACATGGTTGCTGGCTGGCTCTCCAAAGACCAACCGAGCTGTAACGTCGTCAGCTGTTCAGCCAGCTGAATTGGTAACGATTTGTTTAGCTCATGTATACAGTTTGTACTATAATTATTGCTAGGGATACATAACTGAGAATATGGACTAAACTAAACACAGCAATTGGTCTTGTTCGGCAAAATAACCAGCACATGTCTAGTTATTATATTGGCCAGCGTAGATTCTGGTTTGGGGTTACAATCTGACGTTTAGTTGAGTGTGTAATCTATAGCATACCTGGAAGCGATCAGACTTCGACAATAGGTATATTTGCCTCTAATTCACATGACAAATCACTGGCACTTTTCAAAGCACTATTTAAAAAAATCTTAATTATACAGTAGGCTAGGCCTAAGTGATATCTCATGTCAGGTGCAATGTCTGACAACGACACTCACGTTCACCCTGACACTTTTTGATTTGAATGATTATGTTAATGCATGTTATTTGTGTAATGCATCTGTCTAGTAGAATGGGAGGGGTTCCAGTCCTTGGTAGTTTGTGCATAGTTTTTTAAACCATGTCCAAGAATGAACACCAAATCATAAAGGCTTGCCTTTTATCTCCAATACACAGCGTCATATCTTCAGACAGTCATTATTATCCATCGGTTATTATGTCCACTAACGTTAACCATCGGACGGCATTGAACACAATTTGCACTAGCTTTGTCTACAGTACTCCCAGTCTGCCTATCAGCTGTAGGCTAGTGGTCCTTTTATCCATGAACCAGGTTAGGTTGCTGTTATGTTGAATCGTGGTGTTTGTAGTACTTGGATAGACTGGGCCAAAGTAGTGCTTGGATGAAGAGCTACCCTTTCTGCCTCAGCTTAGATAAGGCAACACTGTTGTATGGTGAGACAAATGCTTCAAAGTTGCTTGATGAGGTTAGGAGCCAAGGCATTGAGGAATTCCATCTTCCTGTCCAGGTGATGAAGGGCCATTGTGACAGCTGTGTTGAATCCAATCAGGAGATGGAGACTGGCAAGGGACATGAGAGGATTTGTCAGCTATTTAGGCCTTTACATATGCACAGAGGGATTAGGCGCTGAAACAACAGGCTTTCCCAGAGAGATGTCAATACAGCAGAGTAATTGTAGGCTTTTTGATCATGTCGGATGTAATTGCAGGTCAAACATGGTCCCCTCGGAGGAAAATGGGAAGGTCTGTTATGTTTCATTGATCTATCTCTACTCATTCAGCCTCCATTAAGTGGTGATGTCCTGTCCACATGGTCGTGTTTGTGACGCATAATGTTGCTGTCTATCTGTTGACGAAGGTTTTACAATCAAAATCAGATTTATATTTGCCTATAGCCTCAAATTTTCCTCTAATAGGATTTGTGGAATTTTCACCACATTTCATTAAATCATTTCAGACCAAGGCCTTTCTACACCAAGTTCCCACAGTTATGGTCTAGTGGTCAATTTGGAATTGGAGCAGTAGTTTGTCATGATTGACAGGCAGCCTTGCCCCTCATTGTCCTAAAACCGTGTCAGAGGTGCAGGTACTCTTTTGTCACGGGCCCAAGAGGTTGCTGGTGGTCTTTGTCCCATCTAGGGGGGTTGGTTTGGTCAGACCACTGCTTTTGACACATGTGGTCTAAACTAGATTTGCTGCTTCAGTTGCCTCCTAATAGCTTTCCTCTGTTTTCAGGTTCTGGTCTTTTGTGAACCATGAATCTCTCTGTCTTCCCCCCTGGTTTACATTACCCGTTATTAGGTAACACAATGTGTGTCTGTTGCCAAGTGATGCAGGACAATAAAGGACACTGATAATGCCTGTGAGTGTGTGTGTGTGTGTGTGTGTGTGTGTGTCAGTCCCTATATTCTTATTGCTACCTACCCTTATCCTCTTTGCTTGACAGTCTGCATTGTATTAGGACCTACACACTGTTGTTTTCACCTCAAGTTCTGTCACATCAGAAGTCAGCAGGGAAAGGACACAGGTGATTTAGGAGTATTAGAAGAACCCAACCTGAAAGTTGGCCCAGTCCTCTAAAAGGACGTTAGTGCAGATGGCTGGCAGCTCGTGCGGAGAGGTGAAATCTAACCTGTGGCGACTGCTCTCTTTATTGTGTGTTTGTCCAGTCCATTTGGTAGATTAGCTTTCAGCTAGAACTGTGGATAGCCTAGACTACATGCTAGTACAATGTGTTGCTCATGGTTTCTAGTTGGAGGCTTGAACTTGGAAGTCCCTCCTGTCTCTCTCCATTTGTTTCGAGCACTTGTCTGAGTTCCCTGATGTTTTCTAAAGAAAATTACAATCTCTCTTCCTTGTGACCTTTTGGTTCAGTTCAGAATGCAAGTTTCACTGACATCCCTCTTTTGTGTGTGTGTGTGTGTGTGTGTGTGTGTGTGTGCGCGCGTGCATCTGCATGTCAGAATTCCACAGCTCCAAAGACCCTGTCAAGTGATGGATGTAATATGTTTCACACAGTGTTGCCCGAGGGGGAGAGGTATTGTTACAAGCAGCTGCATTTTCTGCCCCTTTCCAAAAGGAGTAGGCCTACCTGCTCCATTGGAAATAACACATCTTTCTGAGCGCCCCAAAGACGTGTCCTTGTAGCTTTCGTGGACAACGTTGGACGGACATTAATTCAAGTTCACGCTAGGCTCATTCACGCAATGTGTTGCAATGGTCTCATTTATTGAGGCGGTCAATGCTTGAGAGCAGCTGGAATCTCTTAAGGGTCTCTGAGTAGTGTGTTCTGAACTCTGTGTTCTAAGTAGTGTTTTTTGTCATTGGCAACAGATGGTGATGAGGTCACCGCTGGGCCTGTGATACTGGTGGAATAGGCTCCCCACAGTAATAGTATCTGTATCAGTGTAATGCATGACGACGTGCAATGGTCATTGGTTTCATGGAAGCCTTGGCGGTATTAATATTGAAATCATAGTCTTTGAAAGGAGGTTGGTTAATACGTCTTGACTGTGGCATTGCTCTCTTTTTCTCTTGCCCCGCCAACTGAACAAAAGCAACTTTTCTACTCTCATTCTCCGCTCTTTTACTGCGACCTCGATCTAGGATGAAGCTGAAGTCGTAGTGATCGGCGTGGGCTGTTCCTTTAAAAATGCACATTCGTTTATATAGCCAAAGTGTTCTTTTCCACAGTGGCATGATAAGCCCAGCACTTTCCACACTACTGAAATTCATATTGAAAGTAAATTGTAATCTCTTTCCCCCCGCGCTGACATGTTTACAGTTTGTTTTGTGAGTGGTGTTGTATGAATTAGCCAATATGCTTTTGTGTATAATTTCGCCTTGTTGATAGATTTTGCCCCGACCCGACCCGAGTGTAGAGAGAGGCCTCTTCTGCACGTGTTTGGCTCATGTCAAACCAGCTGAAAGTTGAACTCCGCCGGGACATCAGTGTTTACAGTTTGTGTGTTAACTCCGCTGACTGTATGTCTCAGCACATCAGTGAAACTCAAACAGGCCTCTCCCTCGCTCCCTCTCTCTTTCACTCTCTCTCCCTCCTTCGCCTCAGCTGCAAACACATCGTGTTGGTAACATGTCTTTTAAAAACGGTGTTGCAACATTTTCCCGGTGTCAGCCAAGCTCAGAGTCCTGTGCACGGCGTTATGCAACAACGCAGTGTGGTGATTCAGCCGTTCATCTACTTAGGGAGCTTATGTAAAGACACCAGAGCTCTTCATACCTGGGTGATTGACCCTGTCATGCCCCTGATGGGGTGGATGGAGTGCATGTACTGTACATGTGTATTACAAGGGCTGGTGTGTGTGTGTGTGTGCGCGCATCAGTGTTCTACGCTTGCCTGTCTTTTGCGCTGGAAATCCGAGGCCGCCTGATCCACACCCCAAGCCTCGTAGAAGAAAACTGCAGCGTTGGCTCCAGCCCCCAGCAGAAGGGCCGGATAGGGGCTGATAAGATTCTCATCTCCTCGTGTCCAAGCCAACATGACAACACCAGGACCATCAGGATGCACCACAGGCTCTCTCTCTCTCTCTCGCTCGCTCTCTCTAATACACACTCAGGAAGGGATGGTGTTACGGCTACTGCTTTGACATTATGAATGTAATGTAATGCATCTGCTAGCGGACTCGCTAACACCTCGCAGTATGCTGATCCAGTATTAGCGGGTGGCTTGGCTTCCGTCCCTCAACGGTCTGGCTCTTGGTTCTCCTTTTCCAATGCAAACAGATCCAAGTTCATCCCCTTCACTGGTGTATTTCTGGCACTTGGTAAATGGAAGTGAGAAGTTTTTTTTATTTTTTATTTTTTTTATTTTTTTATAAATGCCATGAAAACAAAGGTGTGGTTATGCGATGAGGAAAGTCTCTTAATCACGTGTAAATGATGAGCGTCAGAGCCAACGTAGTGTTGCACTCTGTGGTGTCGCACTGCCTGGTTACAGGGGCTTTTATCCAATACATTTTAACTAGTGTTTGTGTTTGAGCATGCATGGGCTCGACAGTGTGCCTGAGTGTTTGAGAGAGAGAGTGTGTGTGTGTGTGTGTGTGTGTGTGTTTATACTAGACTATGGTGTCCCTCCTCTCTCCCCTCCCTTTGATTGCGTAACCTGACGTGCTGTAGAGCTACATTCATGCATTCGCCGAGCTGATCTGTGGTCCTATACGCATGGATGGGATGATTGCAAACAGTCTATCCTCGAGACAGGCCCCAGCCCCCCCCCCAGCCCCCCCCCACACCCCCCTCCTCCAGCCCTGCTCCCCTCCCTGAGGCCCCAGAGCAGGCAGAGATGAAGAGGGAGAGATGAGGGCCAGCTGCCTGCAGGCTATGGAGGGCAGGGCGGGAGAGAGAGAAAGAGAGGGAAAGGCTATTGATCGAGACAAGTTACCTCCATATTCAGAACTAGGCCTATATATTAGTGACTGAGGTGCTGATTGATCTTAATATTATTTTTCAGAAACAAGAAAAGGCTTTTTTTAGGGGGTTAGGTCTCTGCCATGGTATGTTGAAATACATGGCAAGCACTCACTGTGCTCTTCATTTATCTCATGTTATTTCAGACAGCACGACTGATTTTGGAACCGTTTTTTTACGAGGCTAAATGGGCATTGAACCAAACATTCAGGCCAGAGTCCCAGACCAGTGGACCTCCGTAAAGAAGGACACTAAGAAAACCATGGCCACACGAAGCCAAGTGAACCCACCTCCCCCTCTCCCTTTAGAAATATGATATGGCCCTGCGTGACTTTGTTCACTAATGAAAGTGTGGCCTAGCCTATTGTTTTTCTCTTTTGGGGGGGTTGGGCTGTGGTGGCAGCTCTGTCGATCTCTGCCTGGAGTTGTGTAATGAACGTTACGAGTTCCTGCTTGGCTTTCCTCCTGTAGTTTTTATTAGCTACGGAGAGAGGAGGAGAGGAGGAGGAGGAGGAGAGGAGGAGGAGGTGGTGATGATGGTGGTGATGATGGTGTTGTTGTTGTTGGGAAATAAAACCAGCATGATGGTTGTGCAAACCTGTGGGCTTTCATGGCCCGGTGCCATTGTTTCATTGTGTGGGAGGGAGTCAGTGTTGTTAATGAGTTCACCAACACCAGCACTGATACAGTATTCATGCCATTATTACAAGGGTCTGAGAGGCTTTTGATCACCCATACTGATGAAGAGTTGAATTGATTGAATGCCAGAGTGCATAAGCACACAGAAACAATTATCATATTAATGTGTAGGCCTGTGTGTGTCTTTGCACATGGGTCAGGTTTATGTTCTGTATCAACATATATTTTTGCCTTGGGTGTAGTGCACGTATGCACAATGCTCATGTTAACAGCTATGTTCTGTGTGTGTGTCTGTGGGTGTATTATTTGCATATTGGCTCGGGTTAGTTCCTGGTTATATGTTCCTGAGCTGTTTGTTTGTGTTCATGCACAAGAATGTGTCTGAGCATGTCTAGTCAGCGATACACACACACACACACACACACACACACACACACACACACACACAGCAGCATGCTGTGGGCAGGAGGAGAGGAACACTCCCCTGCTGAATGTGTCCAGACAAATCAAATTCCTACAAAGGCAAAACAAATACTCCCCAAAAAATGTTGTTTCAGATTACTGCAAACAGATAATTCTTGCAGATTTCACAGTCCTTGTTTTATGATTTAGAGCAGAATAAGAGAGGTGATTTTTTTTCTTTTCTTTTCATTCTTTGTATGTGCCTGTGTTTCACAAGCATGGCAGGCAGTTTTCCAGACTGGGGGCTCTTGAGAGCACCACAGCGTTGAGTATTGTTCATGGCCAGGCCTGGTGTGTGTTTGAAGAGGGCTTTTGCTCTGCAGTGCGTGAACCCTACCTTGTCTGGCATGAAGAGGCATGATCTGAAGTCTAGACACGTCAGATTCATGATGCTAATATACAGCCAAAAGTGTGTCAAATCAAAGTGTGTTTGTCGTACGCGCAGGTTACAGCTGTAAACGGTAAAATTAACTAGTTATTATAAGTTTCCTCTCAACAGTGCAGTGAAATAAAAGGATAGGAATACAATAAAGTCAAGTAAAAAGAATACAACACAATATACACTCAGTATTAACAACAGTGAACAGTATGTACATGTAAAATGAACACTAAAATACTAAGCAAAGGGAGAGCCTCATTTATCGTCATTTTCAGGCTGGATGTGTGATAATGGAGAGCTTTTACACTGGAACATTAATGCTAGCATTTAGCCTGTGTCTGTGTTAGCCTCAGGCAAGAAGGCCTTCTCCCTGTGTGTCAGTCACCAATCCCAATGTATAACGATTTATCGGTTACATGGAGGAATTGATGTTGTGTTTCTGCTAGGGAGTGATTTTAGCGGTAACACACATGGAAATCGATGTTGGATTGTTAGTGAGTGCTCTTTACGAAGCCCTTAAACACTGCAACACTCTCCAGGAGGCGGGCAGGCGTGATGCATTCGCTAGGAAAGGCTTACATAATGTGGTATTGAGTTTCTGTATACCCCTCCGAGAGGAACAAACCCCGAAAGAGGGGGGAGAGATTCCAGCTCAAGACACTGATCTGTCCCGTGATAATCCAGTCGTTTCTTTTTTTTTTTTTTAGATGGGCCTCTGCTTGTGTAGGCCTATTTGAAATTTGACAGGTGTTTTTGTATTCCCTGTAGTTGAACAGAAAAACAAACCATCTCCTGCATATGATCGTATTGAAGCCATGCTTACGGTGGAAATAGTGGATCGACCAAACAGCCCTCAGACACTCTGTGCGCCAGAAGGGAGCTCTGTGCCTGGCGCAGGGGAGTCGAGTGGGTCCTGAACACTCAGTGGTAGTGTTGGCTGTACTGGGGGATTGACTAACTAAGGGGCTGGGGGAAGTGTGTGTGTGTGGGGGGGTCCCCCCGCTGCAAACCATTTAATACTCAGTTTTGACATTGTAATATTACCCTAAGGCCACACAATGTACCCGACAACATACACGCACACACACAGGCACACAATTCTTGAAATGGCATGACTGTATAATCATGTATTCAATTTTGTAACATGGTCGGTAGAGGAAGTGTTTGGTGGGTGTGACTGATGGCTGTGCTACTGTGACGGGGATTATTACATACAGGGAATGCTGTTGTACCGAACGAGAGTGATGAATGCCGATCCCACTCAGCAGCGGTGATGAGAGAGAGAGAGAGAGGATGAGTTGGTGCTTGTGACTCAGACCGCTATCCATGGGAACAGAGATGGTTTTAATCACGCCAAGGCTGTGTTTTCGTAGGGGCGTATTTGATTGTGGCGCGCTGACTCATGATAATGTTCCTGATCAGTCAAGCTTAGACATGGCAAAGCCTCTCTTTAATTGAGTGGATTATTATACTCCACTTGATGAAGCTGTAGTGGGGAGATATGAGTGAAGCGTTGTCACGCCGCCCAGTGGGATAATTCCACTATGCCTAGATAGTGAACCTGTCTGGAACTGGAACTCCCAAGACCTGGAGCTTAATGTTTCACCCCACTCCACTCCACCCCCCTCATGTGTCCACTCTTCTATGATGAAGTTAACACTATACTCTTAAGTACCATGGAATGTATCTAACCTCTCCCTCTCTCCCTCTCTCTCTCCCTCTCTCTCCCTCTCTCTCCCTCTCTCTCTCCCTCTCTCTCTCCCTCTCTCTCTCTCCCTCTCTCTCCCTCCCCTCTCCCTCCCTCCCCAGGCACGGATATCTCAGTGGGGGAGGAGGTGGCCATAAAGCTGGAATGTGTGAAGACGAAGCACCCACAGCTCCACATCGAGAGCAAGATCTACAAGATGATGCAGGGAGGAGGTGCGGTATCTTATATTATATTATTAATTTATGCTCAAGTCATTTAGCAGACGCTTTTATTCAAAGCGACTTACAAAAAAGTACATTTGTCTAAAGTAAGTGGATATTCAAATATTCAAAGAATAAGGGGCGGGGGGAAAACACAGTATAAAAAAAAAAAAAATCCCCAAAAAACAAGAACATTATGCAAATCCTACATCTATTATCACACATGCTGGTGTGTCGGTATCTGCATGGGGTGTTATTGACTTCTCTTACGGTATCGACACCGCTGCGACGTGCTCCCTGCAGCGTACGCGCTACTCTTCACTTCCTCCGCGATGACACGGCCGTAGGCGCACGCCACGACGCGACTGTGTTCTCCCGACACCATACATACTACTATTTCTACCCGACTGCATGCTCTGTACATCTACCACCTTGTGTCACCTTACACCCCCCCCACCCCCCCCCCCACCCTACACACACTCCCCTCTCGTCACCTGACACACTCATCCACGCACACACTGTTGAATCCATTTCTCCTGGTACTCGGACTGCCATCTGAACCTAGCCCCTGTGTGAGTTATTGATCCCCATTGTGATGAGGGAGTCTGCTTTAATTTGCTGAGTAATAGAAGTGAGCTGCCCTGCCCCGCCCCGCCCCGCCCTGCCCTGCCCTGTTCTGTTCTAATGGAGGTCACACACACAGCATCCACCCCCCCCTTCACCCAGGTCACTCAGACCTGCTTAGTAGCCATTTCACTGGCTAGTCATGATCTGTGTGTGTGTTTTTAAACCCCTGCAGAATGCGTGTTCTCCACTAACTTATCTGTGCGAGGAAAGGTGTTGTTTTTTATTCTGTGTTAGTAAATGTGGTCCTCTCTCTCCCAGTAGATGTTTGGCAATCTGCCAGCAGCAGTTGCTGGAGGTTTACACACAGTGTGTGTGTGTGTGTGTGTGTGTGTGTGGCTCCATCCCTCCCTTGCTCCTCAGAGATGCTCCAGTCTGCCTACATTCACAGTGTGCCAACCCCCACCACCCTCCAGCCTGCCCCTCAGGAGTGTTACCCCATTAGGGAGCACTGACATTGGGAGAGGATGGAGCGATAACCTGGGAGCCCTGTTGTCATCATCCCTGTGTTCCCCTATTCTTCTCTCTCCAGGTCCTTT
This sequence comes from Argentina silus, assembly GCF_951799395.1. Classification (NCBI taxonomy): domain Eukaryota; kingdom Metazoa; phylum Chordata; class Actinopteri; order Argentiniformes; family Argentinidae; genus Argentina; species Argentina silus. The sequence goes on from NC_139663.1 coordinate 15,694,837, forward strand.
CTTCACCCCCATCCTCTAATTTATCTGTCCCTCTATCAGTGTGTCTCTACTTTCTCTCACCACTGTCTCCCCTTTCAGTTCATTTCTCTCCCTTCCATCCTCTTTCATCTCTATGCTCTTTAACTCTTTCTCTCTGGCCAGATGGTGCGTGCCTGGGGAGGAGAGGGGGTGGGGGAGGAGGAGGGGGGGGGGGCAGCGACGGGAAGAAGAGGCATGTGTGGGGGAGGGGCGGAGTCTCTGCATTCCTCTTCTCTGGGGCGCCATCCTCCATCCTTTCCAGCCTACAGCCACCACATGAATATTAATGTGTTCATACACTGGCAGACGTGTGTGTGTGTGTTGGGGGGGGCACGGGGGCACCGCATCTCTTCATTATCACTTTCACATTCTCTTCGTCTCTGCATAGACTCAATGCCCTAAACCTGTCTACTGAAAGGCAACCCATTGCTTTCACTCAAGTCCTTGTATAGGTAATTCACTGGTAAGGAAGGGAACTGAAGCTATTTTAGCCTAGCCTCTGTAGTGCAGAGCCTTAGATAGAGATTGTCTATATATGACTCTGGGGTAGTTGGGTACAGATTACCGTACCATTTGCTAGCCTATATGCTGGCCTGACTAGCCTGTATATCTTTCCTCTACCTCTCCAAATAACCTCCTCCCGTCAAAACTAGTAAGTAAGTCACTAGACTAGTTAGGTGATCAGTATGACGTGCTGAAAAATGTCTGTTCAGAAGCAGACAGTCGCTATAAATGTGCCGCACTCTGTGTTGGTAAGGCGACCGGGAGGGTTCGCTGATGCATGGAGAATGACCCAGTCTAGGGGATATATTTGGCTGTGTGCGTGCGTGCGTGTGTGCGTCTGTGTGAGGAAATAGCTGACCTGGAGAACGTGTAGTTTAAAGTGCTGAGCACCAGAATACTGCACCTTGCTTTCTGAAAATGCCAAGCATAGGGTGGCCCCTGCTTTAGGCGCAACGTCAGCAGCTGCCGTGACTACTATACCAGCTGTCTGTGACCCTCTACTCTATAACGTCTGAATAGGTTCAAGCTAACAGTCTAGATATTTGAAACTGAGACGGCAGAATATGGTCCCCAAATGTAGTACATGATCTGATTCTCCAATCTTCTCCGTATAAAAACCTTTGATTCATCACTATTGGCCATCTGCCTAGCTAAAACAAGATAATTGCTCCAAAATTACCCGCCCGAGTTTCCAGGCGTCTCAAGAAGCCTATTGCCGGTCATCCGTGCTACTATGAAAAACCCTGACCTGGGCTATTCCACAGGGCTAGATTTGTAGATAGAGCTGTCATGTAATGGAGCAGGCAATAGTCTCTTGTATCATGGAGTTGGGAATGGTTCCCTTTCTATGGTTCCACCCCTGGCCTCCTGCAGGTTTGTGGCTCTGGCATTGGCTTCGACAGAGGGCTCTCTCTCTCTCTCTCTCTCTCTCTCTCTCTCTTTCTCTTTCTCTGTCTCTCTCTCTCTCTTTCTGTGCCAGGAAAGAGACTGCCCTGTGGTGGGGATCTAATTGGGTATCTGCTGTCCTGTGGAGACGCCCTGTATCGATTTCATACGTACAGACACTCGCACACACTACCTTCAAGGTCGCCTGTCGGCGTGGTGTATGGTTTATAGCCTCCCTCAGAGCTCTCTCTGCCACGCGCACACACACGTTCACCTATTCTCTCTCATCCTCCTCCCCCTTGTCTCTGATGAGACCAAGCCTTGAGAGCCTGGTAAATATGAGCTGACCTCCTCTGATTTGTATTACATCTCGGCCCTAAATGAATCAAATGGCCTCCCCTCCACCTATTCCCCCTGTCCTCCCTCCTCCCCCCTCCTTAGCTCTGTGTGAGAGTGAAGGTCACCTTCACAGCCGTGTGTGTGTGTGTGTGTGTGTCTCTGTCTCTCCACCAGCTGAGGTGTCTTGTCTAGCTGCATTCAAAATAGGCCAGTGCCTTGATGGCGTGTTGCCTATGTAACACAGTGGCCTGGATTCCTCTCAGCTCCTCACTCTCTCCTGGAGCTCCTTCAAATCTTTTTTCTTTTCTTTTTTAAATTTTTACCTTCTGACCAATATGCTGCTCTGTTTAGTTCGCCTGGTCTGGAGTGGCTCTTCTTGCTAGCCAATAATGTGCCCCTTCATAATGTAATCAGCTGGCCTGTAAAATGGCTGTGCTATAGGCTAACTATAATTGCTCTGTCCCGCTCTCTCTCTGTAGTGGGCATCCCTACGATAAAATGGTGTGGCGCGGAGGGGGACTACAACGTGATGGTGATGGAGCTTCTGGGGCCCAGCCTAGAGGACCTGTTCAACTTCTGCTCCCGCAAGTTCAGCCTGAAGACTGTCCTGCTGCTCGCTGACCAGATGGTGAGAGTGCGAGAGGGGGGGAGGGGAGGGGGAGGAGTGAGTTAGTGCCATGTTGGTGGTATCATGAAGGATAGTTTTGCCGACGTCCACACGCTAAATCAATGTCTCTGTTTGGGACCATATATCTCCACAGGACCATATATCTCCACAGGCTCTCTGTTCTTCAGCTTCCTTTTGAAATGCCAGGAAGCCTGGCCTCAGCCGCCCTCAGTCTGAACATGGCATGACTCTCTTGCTCTTGCCATCCATGTTGCTTTCCATAGATGCCATAAAGCCCCATATGACGCAGTATCACTCAGACCATAAAGACTAGTGTAGAAGGACCTCTTTGTCCTCAATGTTTCCTATTTGCATTGAGTGTGTTTTGCATGGGCAGTGGGAGCGTTTCCTGTTGAACCATTCTCGTGGTCTCCGGAGTATTGAAGTTTATTATGTTGGCTTTGATATATTGTGGGATATATAACCCATTATTGACTTGGGTAACAAGCTAATGCTAGTTCTCCTCTCGTTCATCCTCCACCCTCAGATCAGTCGAATCGAGTACATCCACTCCAAGAACTTCATCCACAGAGACGTGAAGCCCGATAACTTCCTCATGGGCCTGGGCAAGAAGGGCAACCTGGTCTACATCATCGACTTTGGCCTGGCCAAGAAGTACCGCGACGCCCGCACACATCAGCACATCCCCTACCGCGAGAACAAGAACCTGACAGGCACCGCCCGCTACGCCTCCATCAACACACATCTGGGGATAGGTAAGACACACACACTCGGAGGAAAAATAACTTGGCACACACTTTTTAGACTACATGATTTACACACCATGGAATCGGTGTGCTACACAAAATCTCTCACAGGCATATATACACTCACCGAGAACTTTATTAGGAACACTATACTAATACTGGGTAGGGCCCTTTGCTCTCAAAACAGCCTCAATTGATTCCACAAGATGTTGGAAACATTCCTTTGAGATTCTGGTCCATGATGACATGATTGCGTCACGCAATTCCTGCAGTTTTTTCCGGTGCACTTTCAAGCTGTGAATGCATATTCTTCTAAACCTGAATCATGTTATTTTTAGTATTAGCATTTAGCCTAGTCTTAGCATTAGCTCCTGTTTGTCCATGCATATCCTGACTCTCTGCCGCCCCTGTCACCCCTTCTCTTACAGAGCAGTCCAGGCGTGATGACCTGGAGTCTCTGGGCTATGTCCTCATGTACTTCAACCTGGGCTCTCTGCCCTGGCAGGGCCTCAAGGCTGCCACCAAGAGGCAGAAGTACGAACGCATCAGCGAAAAGAAAATGTCCACCCCCATTGAAGTGCTCTGCAAAGGATACCCATGTAGGTCAAAGCCAAAGTCTGTCTGTAAAGTTGACGGTGGTCTGTGGTCCAAAAAAACTAGATTTTGCATACCATGTTTGTTCTGTATCTGTTCATGGGACCCCCTTAGAAATGTGTTGATTTGTCAAGGAGTGTTCCAATCCAATACATTAGTAAAAATGGATTGTTAAGTCGAAGACATGTACTCTTCCTTGTTTTGACCCATTCCGTCCTCCCCCTTACAGCTGAGTTCGCCACGTACCTCAACTTCTGCCGCTCGCTCCGCTTCGACGACAAGCCAGACTACTCATACCTCCGGCAGCTCTTCAGAAACCTCTTCCACAGACAAGGCTTCTCCTACGACTACGTGTTTGACTGGAACATGCTCAAGTTTGTGAGTGTGCCTCTTCCCTATGAGAGATGTATTCAACCTTGATGTAACCAGATTAGTCTCATTGAGATCAGATGGATATTCCTCCAGCCGTTGTCCCAGACGCATGTAATCACACCAAGTCATTTTATGGTTTTGTGTGGCGGTGATAGTGGTGTTAGCCATTATGTTTGCCTACTGATAGTTGTGTTAGTGACTTAAGAAAGGTAAATAAAGGTAAATGATAGGGAACAGTTGGTGGTTAGGAGGAAAGGGAAGAGTTTGGGATAGATTTATTCCCGCCTGGGGAATTTCTTCAGACCTAATTGACATGTAAGGAAATGGTGGTGGGGTGGTAGAGGATATTAAGGTTCTCTGATATGTGTTATATTATATCATGTGTGACAGTAAATGATCAAGATGGCAGCAGTGGTAGCCATTTTGAGTGTGGTCTAATGTGTAACAATGCCTTTGGTATGTCTAGGGCGCTAACAGGGCAGCAGAGGATGCGGAGAGGGAGAGGAGAGATCGCGAAGATAGACTTCGGCAAGGCAGAACTCCTGCCGCCAGGGGGATGCCCTCCGGCTCCGGGAGACCCCGCGCAACTCAGGAGGTCGTTGCTGCCCCCTCACCCCTTACCCCCACCTCACACACAGGTGAGCCCTGTTACAATGAGCTGTCATGGCGATCCCCTAACCCTAACCCCTCATCACCACCTCCCACACTCAGGTTAGCATGCCTACGCACCTCACATACCCCTCAGACTTACCTCACCGACACAAATACATTTGACGTGTTTCGAGCTTTTCTGCAAAGCATAGCCTGGGGGCGCTGCACACACACACACACACACACACACACACACACTGATGTCAAACCCTGACATCCTCTGTAATTTTAACAGCCAGCTAATGCGCACTTTCACATTTGTGTGTGTGAAAGTATATATACACACACACACACGCTCGACACGCTTGTATACAGTGACCTTCAAACGCCCCCTCAGTCAGTGCAAATTTGTGTGTCAGCGTCTGTGCATGTAGCAAGGCAGTAGTGTGAAATTACTGTGGAGTAATCACACTCAGAATGGCAGCTTGATTAAAACAGGCCTATGATCAGAGCTAGTGGTGAGGCATACGTGCGTCAGACCCAGGCTTTCTCAAAGCCTCATTAAAGTTCACCAGGCATGGAAAGTCGTAGGTGGATGGACCTGAGCGTGAAGCACTGTTGCCTCTCCTTTTATGATTAAAATGCAATTCATCATAGGCCCCTAGCTATTGCTTGGTTGTGAAATTGCTTCACCTGAAGGTAGACTACCAGAGATTCCTGAAAGTATTGAGGACTTCTTACCATCAGTCCATTTTTTTTATTTGTTATTGTCCAAGGTCGTGTAACTATTACATTTCAGTCAGTTTTGCTCAGAGACCTGACGCAAGCCCCTCACCATGTAGTCAATTGTTGACGATGGCTGAGGCTATGTTATTGTGTTTTTTTTCTCTATGCAATATCTAATGTGTCTGTCTGTCTGTCTAACCCCTGTGCCCTCTCCCAGGCATGGAACGTGAGAGGAAGGTGAGCATGCGCCTGCACCGCGGAGCGCCCGTCAACATCTCCTCCTCTGACCTGACAGGACGCCAAGACACCTCCCGCATGTCCACCTCACAGGTGAGAGACACACACCCTTTACCATCTCTCACACACACATTTTAGAATACTTTATTTTGGTTCACAGTGTAGCGGTACATTGTTTTGTCAGGTCGCAAGGCTCGGCCTGAACAAGGCATGGTGCAGATTTACAAATCTCTCAATAGTAAGGATCTGTTGATTTTCAGCTCTATATTGATGTTGAGGTGATTTATCGATCAGGTAATCTGTGCCCCTCATTAACAAGCAGTTCATCAGGGTTCTCTCAGTGCACACACAAGGAAGAATGGTCAACACGGCTTCATAGGCAGCTTAGCCTTGAAGCTTTTCTACCTGTGCATCCTCTACCCTTGACACGTTTACAGTTCTCCACAAAAGGGAGTCCACACGTAGGAATGTGAAGCATTTTCAGTTTTCATAATGCTCAAGGGTACACTTAACACCCTCCTTCTGTTGATGCGGTTAAGCAGTAAAAAGTGTAGGTGGGGCACAGGGACTGTACTTCAAACATGCTTTATGACTCAGCAACGGAATGGCTACAGCGAAGTCTTTTGCTCAGTCCAACTTCAACCCCTAGCCCCCACTCCTACACACCTCTTACAGATCTGAGAGGATTCAATGGGTGTTGCGCAATGTTACGCAAGCTACTCATGGGGGGCTATTGCCATTTTGATAACACCCATCGGATCTTTTCAGATCTACTAGAAGTGTGTAGGGGGTAAGAGCTTGGGGGTTGAGTTGGGCGTCTGTCTTAATATTGCACAGGCTGGCATGATCGTGTGGGTAACTGGTAATGCCATATGGCTTGGCTGGCTGTTGGCATGATGACGGATGGAGCTTTGTAGCTGTGTGTGTCAGAGATAAACTCAGGCCTCAGATGAAGGGGCAAACAACAAACAACCACAGTACCAGGCTTTACTGGTTTCTGGTGTCTTAAGGATCATAAATGTGATCAATGGGAAAGGTTCCAGTTTAAGTTGATATGATATATATATTTTTTCAAAGGCACTCAACCTTCATGTAATGCATATATACTTTGTCTAAGGCATTCTTGACATTTAGATGTCTTGGTTTTAGCACCTTTTTAGAATGTGCTTGCCAAATTAGTCTTTTTTTTTCTTCTTTTTTTTTCTTTTCTTTTTTTATTCCTCACAAATGGTTGTGTTTCCTCCTCCACCCCTACCCCGCCCAACTCAGAATAGCATTCCCTTCGATCATCTGGGAAAGTAGCAGCTCGACACGTCCTGGTGTGAAGGGCTGCACCGGGTGAGTGACAAGCCCAATCCCAAATGGACCACTAGCCCCCTACCTCCTAGGCAAAGTATAGGGCCCTGTTCAAATACTTAAAGAATGCATCCTTCCTACCTCCCTTATGTGAAGTTGCCTCATCAACACTTGACCTATCATGATTTGGATTGGTCAAGCAAGCAAGCTTCCCAGCTACCTTGCTTTTCGACCAATCAAGTCATGTCAGAGCAGTCATTTCCTCAAGGAAATAAGGAAGGAAGGGAGGAAGGATGCATTTAAAGAGTATTCCAACCTGGCCTAGATCTGAGAGAATTGAATAGGTAGGAAGGCAGGGTATAGAGTAAGCAATGTGGTTTTAGTTCTGCCTTGTTGTGCACAGTCCTCTCAGATCTATACAAGTGCCCTATGGGTTTGGGGTAAGGGGTTGATTTTGGGTGTAGGCATCAGTGTGGGTATGCCCTCTGTGCCCCCTCCTTTCTCTGTATCTCAACCACCACCACCACCACCATAGATAAGACTGGTGCTCCAACCCTATCCCCATCCCAACCCCTGTAGAAACATGTCCTCCATCTTAACAATTTCAAGTGGCTTCCTCTCCTCATTCATTTCGTCTGCACTGATCTAAAAGAAGTAGACAGGTTCACAGTAGGTCCCCTCCATCATGACCTGTCAAATTCTTTCAGATGAGTGTCAATGAAGGAAAGGAAGACTATTTGGATGCATCCCCAGCAGTGGGCAGTTTGGAAGTGACAGAGTGGAATGGAATCTCCTTAGGAGAGAACACATTTCCTCCGGTCCTAGGAAGCTCTCAGATGGCTTTGGGTTGCAGTGTCATACAGGCACTACCAGATGTCTGTGTTTGTACAGCAATAATCCACTAACTAAAGTCCATCTGCTCTATTAAAAAACCCTAATCCACGTGCCCTGTTCAGTTTGATGCTCCAGAAAGTGCTTGCACGGTCTATGTGTGAGAGTTGAGGAAATGGAGTGCATTATCGACCTCCTGCTTCCTTTTGAAAGGGCCTGAAAACCACAAAGCATCTGTTTGCATTCACCTCTAGGTTGAGCTGAACACTTGGCTGTTCAGTTCTCTCGACTCCACTTTCCCCACTGTCAAACTCTGAAGACTACAGCATTGTGTCCCATTGTCATGTTAATGCATTCCTACTAAAACGTAGTGGTGCAAAGATTTGAACAAGTGCAGTCTATCGAAGCAGATTTTTTACAAGTTTACCTTTATTGTAACTTCCATATGTTCTACAGAAGAGGCCACATGCTGATTTAAATATCTTGTGTTATTATTTTTATATATATATATATATATATATATATATATATATATATATTATTTTTTTAAATCTGCTGTATGCATTGCATCTCTAGAAGGTTTTCTACAGAAATAGCCCCAGCTCTTCCTCATCTGGGGAAATGTTTGTTGGGTGATTGTGCTGCTCTGTGTTCTACAGTGCCCCCTGCCTGTGTGTTTTCTTCCTTTTTGAATGAGTTGGCTTCTATTTTGAGGAAGTCTTTGCAGTGTGTTACTGGTGTATGAGTAATTACACAGTGCCTACTGTAGGTAGCGAGTGTGTGTGTGCTCCTCTCATTCCATGCTTGGGCTTGGCCTGATGCCTGATCTCACAGATCTCCAGCATGCTGTTTTGCTCATCTTGACTGTCCTCCCACCCGCAACACAATCCTTACCAAGATGTTCCTAATGCACGTTTATAGAAGTCTCATTGTTTTGTCTTTGTGAGTGAAATTTAGTTTAACACTCATGAGTATGAAATTCCAACCTAAGCCATTGAAGGTGAATCCTGTATGTATGGCAAAACACAATTACAGCACAAGTTGGTTCCTTTTTAAGAGAAGTCTTGTCTTTGACAGAAGGGTGATCTAATGCGCCACAGTGGAAAAGCGTGACAGCAGTGTAGAACAATGATTCCAATAATCTATAAATGCATCCCTCCTTTCTTCCTTAACACCATCACAGATCTGACATGACAGGTGAAATTGATGGAATGATGACCTTGCTTTTCACTCCTAGAACAGACTGTGATTGCCTCAAGGAAGGAAGGAAGGAAGAAAGAATAATGTTTTTCAACAGTACTCAAACAGGGCCTACACTACACAGCGTGTGCGTGGAGCAGAGGTGACTTCTTTTGTTCCTCCTCCTGTCACTCACAACTCCCTCGCCCTCTAGAGGTCAGAGGCCACGTTGCAGGCAGGCTAGCCTGTTCCACAGCACCAGTCATCCACAGTCCTCCAGAGCCTTCCCATCCGACTCCTGCTTCTGAAGCTTGGAACTTGCAACGTGCAGTGTTCAGAATATTAAATCCCCTTTTTCCCCCACGACCAAATAATTTCCCCCTGTTTTATCTTTCTATTTAGCATTGTACCTTCACGAGCCCCAGCTCATGAATATTCCAGGCCATGAAAGATTAATTACTCATTTGCATATGGAATGGAGGAGACAATGATCCGTGCATGGGATTGAACCCCCGTTGTTCCTGTAGGGGTGTTTTTCCGCTTGCCTGCCTCTGTGTATAATCTTCCTAAGAATGAAGTTCAGAACAAATATTCAGGAGAAATATTTGAGGGTTTGCCCGTACCTGTTCGGTACCACCTCTAAAACCCCACCCAGTCCTGTGCTGTGCAATATGTAGTCTATACACTGACCCTTGCAGAACGGGACTTGGGATGTTAAAGATCTGTCATAGCACAATGAATGCACTCTTCTCATAAGAATCCCACATGCACCTGACAATTGTATTCTTGTGTTGTGACCAATAGATTTTTTAATATTAAGGACATTGTAAGTATTGTGTTGTTTACACTCAAAAAAAGCACTCAGAGTGCACCATGTTATGTACGTACGTGTGTCCTGTACTAACTCTCCTCTCTCTCTCTCTTTCAGGCTCTCTCGCGCGTCACCCCTAGTGGCCTCCAGTCCGCTGCCCCTCGATGAGTCCCCTACCCGTCCCCCGTCCCCCCCCATCACATCACACCACGGAGGGGCTCAAAACGCACGGCCAAATCCATACCCCCTCATCTCACACACACACACACACACACCAGGACTCTTTATCAAAACAAAAAGGAAGCCAATCAAAACGCCAGGACAAGGACTTCACATCAACCAATCAGAACAGAACACTTGTAACTCTCCGTCCCGTTGATATCAACTGAACCCAGCGGAGCTTCCCGTTCACACTGGTGTAAGGGTGGAGATGTATACACACACACACACACTCGTATGAGAGAGTGATCGGCCGTGTTCTCTCTCTGGCTTTCTGTCAGAGGATGTCTGGCTTAAGACGGGGAGAGGGGGGGGGTGGGGTTGGGGAGGAGAAATGGGAGGGGGGAGGATATTAGTTGCCTTAACCACCCTGGCACACCCAGAACAGAGTCACCTGCCACCTTCATCTTCGCCAGGGAGGACAACGTCGACGGGCACACCAACCTGCCCCAACACCCCTTGCACTCTTCCACTTCTTCTGCACCCTCCCTCCCCCAATGAAAAAAAAAAAGACCCCCCCCACACACACACACACACACACAAACGCACGCACAGCCGGCCAACAGTGCTACTGTGGTGCTGATTAAGCCATGAACTCGCTTTCTTCTCGACCTTGTGTCTTTACTTAACTGTCGTTTTCCTGTTTTTATTTGTTTGTAATTTAGCTGATTAAAACTTGTTTGTACCGGCTGCGTTCGTCTGACTGCACAGACTCTCTGTGTTGCTGTTTTTATGGGTTGAGAATGTGAACTGAATTGTCTCTCAGAGAAAGGTCTGGGTTTCCTTTCTTTCTTTCTTTCTTTCTTTTTTTTTTATTCTTTTTTTTTTTTTATTATGGAAGGAAGGAAAAACAAATTAATAATCATGACACTACAGACACCTATCACGTCTTGGGAATCGGCAGTCTTTTTGCTAGTGTAATCAGGGACCGTTTGGTCTCCATTTTGGGTCCTGGAAGACTCCAAATCCCACCATTCAATGTTAAGAGGGAGATGCCAGTCTCCAATGTGAAAATGGGACTGGAATGAAAAGCAGTCATCTTCTGTTCTTTCGAGTGATGTGTATTTATAACAAGGTTCGTTCTAAAGGGTTATGCCTCTTGTAAATGGGGGCGTGTGGGATGGTCTGTGCTTTACGGTGAAGAGAACACGTTTCTCTCCACCTCAGCGCTCTTCTTTGTGGCCTGGTTTGTACCATTGTGTGATGGGTCTGAAAGCTGTGAAACAAACGCCTGTGATGTAGAGATGTTCATGTGTAGCTCTTTTTCTGATGTTTTGACCTATGACCCTTGGTGGAGAGCAAAAGGGGTTTGTGTGTGAGAATGTGAAAGGCCGGTCGGCAGGGTCTGCTTTGACACATAATAGGGAGATTCTAAAAGGAGGACATACCATGGCCTCAGTCTGGGGAGTGGAAAAGGCATGGTGTCTTGGGGTTATAATCACCCTATTCTAACAGCCCTCCAACTCGCCTTTTCAGAGAGAAGCAGGAGAAATGTATTTCAGCTCCTCTTGATGTATTTCTGATGGGGATCACCTCATCTGGCTGGGAGCAGTCTGCCTGCCCTCCACACCCATTGGAAACCAATTTTAACTTTTTATGGATTTGTGTTTTTAAAACTATTGGCAATATTATGCAAATTGGATTTTAAAGAAAAACTCAAGTATTACCAACAGGCTTTTAGTGACAGTTAACCAGAGAGTTTGGGGTTGATGGTTTGTACATGTACCGGTTCTATGGGTCTCTGGGTTGTGTATGTCCTGTTGGTTCAGTCAGGCCTCTGATGGGGGACCCATGGGTCAGACACAAGTAGGTCTGTCCCTTTGTCATATCGGTGACACTTTCCTTGGACCCTCTGTCATAAGGACTACATAACGCCGTCAGAAGAGTGACATAACATGTTGTCTAACCCTAACGGTGGCTCTGTCCATCACAGAGGTCAAGTAACGTGTATACCGTCATATCATTCAGTGATAGTAGTAGTGGCGTACTGTAGGCCTTTTTTCTGTAGTCTGGGGAAAAGGGGGTGTAGTGGTGATTAATCTCTTCTGTGCTCATGTATATAGGATGTGCCTACTGATGGCAAACTACCATGTCTGCATTAGCCACTGTATGCGTGTAGTATGATGATGATGATGATGATGATAGTCTGTGGAGGGGGTTGGAATGCTTCTTCACTCCATTGTAGTTTTGGGTAAATTAGTTTTAATCCTCAACTGGTAGTCTCAATTGAAAGTCCCAACTCATTTCTCTCCCCTGGTGTGGGTGTTATCGTGACGATAAACGCAAGTACACTTTACGTGGGATCAGTTTGTTTTTCAGGTCTGTTATGTCTCTTTTTCTCTCTGTCTCTCATTTGTTTTCCCTTTTGTTTTTTTGTTTTTATTTTCCTGGTTGATTTGAATTTGCGTTTGACTGTGTGGTGGAGACGGTACCTCACGTCCCACGATGCATCACTCACTGTGGAGTCATGGGAATCTTCTCGCCCTGTAAGATTTTTGCTCCTCATTTGTAATGCCACTGTATTTGTGTATTTTAAAATTGTGTAAATAAATTAATAAGTACTTGTACTCTTGTCATTGTTTCAGTGGTGTGCAATGGGATGATTCAGCCATTCAATGACGGACAGAAGCTTGTTCCATGGAATTTGATTTCTTCACCTTGATAGGATTTCCTGTCACAGTTTTGTCAATATGCATATGCATTGACCTAAATTGCATTTCATTGATGAACATTGTGTGGTGTGACTTCATTGATGAACATTGTGTGGTGTGACTATCCCACCACTAGGTGACACTGTTGCACTAGATTATCCACCTGCTCACCATGGTCACAGGACAGTTATACAATAGGTCATGGTGAACAATCTGAGCTGCTCCCTCAATTATCCATACGAACAGGGCCTCAACACAGGAGAAATAACAACAGAATATGTATTTATTCTCAAGGTCATTGTAAAAACAGACAGAATGTATGTCACGGATAACATTGTGCAGTTTGTGTTTGAAACAACAGTGCAACACATTTACACACAAACATAAACAAACGCAGTCCTGAAACATTTCTGTAGCATCACTAGAAGGGATAGGTGGGCGTCATGTCAATAGTCAAAATTGGCTTATCTCTTTTAGTCTCATCTGCATTCATGTGGAAGAACTGGTCAGGTGAAAGCAATGGTGAATCCCTGCTGTGAATTCACACTCAGCCAGCCTGGGTTTTCAGATGAAGGAGAGGAGTATTCAGTTCCACAACATGGGGTGCATCTACAAAGTCTAATGTCGCTTCCTCTCTCTGTGTCCTGTCCTTCTCCTGCACTGATATGAACACACAGCAGGATAGGTGGAGGAGACGTGGGCCAGTTCTTTCACATGATTGCAGATGCAGGAGAGGAAGCCTGTTTGATTCAGTATGATCAACGGAGTTCTGAAACTAACACTTGCGCATGCTGAGATATTTGTGGAATTTTATAAATGCAATAAATAAGCTGAGTTGAGAGAGGATGTGTGTGTGTGTGTGTGTGTGTGTGTGTGTGATGCGATGTGATGTTGCAACTAAAGAGGAAGCTGAGGCAAATGTCTTCAAGTGAGGTCATGATGCTGTCTCTGATATCGAGTGCACTTGCAAGCTCCCTCCTCCAGACACATCCACACACACGCAGCAACACAGCAAAGGGGGAGGGTACAGAGAGCTGCTCCTAACACAAGCACAAGTGACGTCAGCAAAACACCAGACAGTTCCCCAGAGGGTTTAACATGGCAGTTTATTTATTCATTTCTCTTTAATGTGAGGGTGAGGGTGAGTCATCAGATGGTAAATAGCAATTTCAGTTAGTGGCTGAAGGAAAGGGAAATGTATATCACCCCAGTGGACAATGTTGAAAGCAACTGCGGCTTTCTTGGACCAGCTCTCTTTTGAAAAATAGATTTGTATCTGACTGAGAATAGCCTGGATAAATAAAGATTAAATAAATAAAAAAGTGTCCGAGTGGACAACAGCCATCCGGCAGTGATGTTACACTGGATACCCGATATGGGGTGTGTGTGTGTGTGTGTGTGTGTGAAAAGTCTTAATTTCAAGTGTTTAGAAACCATACTTTCACAGTATGGTCAGCATTTCCTGTATCTAATAACTGCCATAACTGGCTGAAATTAAATTATAAAGATGTAATCTATAAATCCTGACAGGGAAATGTAAACCTTGACTTTGAATCCTTGTTTAGATCAATGCTTGTATTATTGTACTTTCAATCTAAACCTTTAAAGGTTTTTTGGTAAAGCTGCCAACAGACATGATAACCAAGTTAAAATAATGCCCAGAGCACTACATAACAGCAACTTAGGAAGACATAGCAACATGTCTAAATTCAAGTTATGGTAACACTTCAGTATAGAAAACACTTATTCAGTATCGGAAGCAGTAATTGTTAGCTTATAAGGTAAGGATTTTTCTTATCCTCATGTTATTAGTCATGTAGTAGGTGGCCAGTTTTATATGATTTCAGCAACCCTCTAACCAATGGCTCACATCTGGGGATCGAACCAGTAACCTTGCAGTTTCTGGCTAGCCTCCCTAACCTCAAGGCCAACATTGACACCAATAACATTGCTGTGTGGGTGTGTATGTTTGGGTTGTCTTGAGGGGCTGGGTAGAAACCAAACCCTTATAAACTACAAATTAGTACCTAATACGTGTTTCCTCATTTAAAGTGTTACCCATGTTATCTTTTACAAAATAGTACACAATGTAATAACAACAGTGATGTTCAAGTAATCGAATAGAAATCATTGTGGAACCAAGACGGGTTTACGCCCTGCTTGAGGAATACTGACTTTAAGGTATGAATATACTCTAAAGACAATAATAACAGTATTGGAAATGTTGAATGCCACTATCGCTATTTGTGTCTAAGATATCGTATTGGAGGCCATTGCTTCCTCTGGAATGTCTAATGTCAGCTAGTTCTCCAATGACAAGATTTTTACTGATTCAACTGGGAAGCAACCACGGGTACATGACCCTTTTCTGTCGACATAGTTTATGTTATGTGAACCACACAAACAAACATGTCACCAGTAGTAAGATTAATACCCTTAATACCCTTGTCTCTGTCTCTCTAACTCTCTTTCACACAGTATAAAATACACCAGTAAATGCAATCCAGTATACAGTATCAATTTGCTCTCATTCTGCCATCTCTCTCTCTCTCTTACTCTCTCTCTCCCTCTCAATCAATCAATTCAACCACTTATTTACATTAACATAATTGTCCAAGACCACAACAGTAACAACATTACCACAAGATAAGTGCTTTTCAATGACGCCTGGTGATTTCAAACACTAAAGCGTTGATGTGAATGCTGGGCCAAAGTGAAGCTGTGCCGTGAGCCAGGAACACCATAGTCTTGCATTGCTATTCACCTCTACTTCAACTGTTCAACACATCAGACACACAACTTTTCAATATTCCCCAATACCGATGGCTTTAAATCTCCGTGCCATCCATCCACATCTTATTTATCCATTCACATTCCCTCAAGCTCTCTCTCTCTCTCTCTCTCTCTCCAACCAAGAACTAATCTACAGTAGGTGTTCTTCAATGTTTTGAGATAAGGTTCAACTAAACACCTTCTGTGGGGGGAGAACCATATTCTTGTGCAGCAACATGATCTTACAGTATTATCACAAAGGTTGTTTTACACTTTATCACTTCATCTTCTACATGGCAGTGCAGAGCATTTATCACTTAACACCTATTTCTTTTCACGTGTGTGTGCGCGCGCGCGTGTGTGTGTGTGTGTGTGTGTGTGTCAGTGTTATTGGGGTGTCTTGATATGGCACAGCCCCATAAGGAACATCTACACACACAACAACTCAAATAAATACAGGAGGATGGGAACAGCTCTGTCTTCCTTCTTAGCATACTTCAAAGTAGAAGTGCCATTGGCTGTTTTAAAGTTGAATGTATCTAGCTTAGTCTGTCGCTAGACTCAATATCTCCTCCTCCCCTCACAGACAGGTCTCTGGGCTGGAGACCACAACGCCATTTTGTTCGGGTTCTTTCAGGAATCTCTCCACCTCCTCTGAGTCCACCATCGCGCTGTCCGGTCTGATCTCCTCCGTTGCCATCTCTTTCTTCTTCACCTCCTCTTTCTCTTTCGCCTCTTTCTCTCCTTTCTCCTCCTCTTCCTCAGGGGTCTTGCCGAGCTGCTCCATCTCGGAAGCCATCGTTCCGTTCTCCAACTCCGCCGCGGGTTCTAATGGTTTCTTCTTGATAAACAGGAAGTTACACGTGGCCAGCACGATGGCCGAGAGGACTACCTCACTCCCTGCCAGCAGGAACACGTACATGTAGTTCCTGGTGGCGTCCAGCAACCGACCTGAGGAAACATAGAGACAAAGAGAGAGAGAAAGAGAGAGAGAGAGAGAAAGATGGGGAGGAAGGAAGGAGAAAAGACAAAAGGGAGGCAGAATGAGTAAATATAGAGATGGACAACAAGGGGAAGGGAGATGAAGAGAAAGAGACACAGAGGACGGAAAGATCCAGAGAGGATCTAAAAACACATTTCAAAGGACAAATGTGGAGCAGTGGGCTCACTGTTTGTGTTTATGATGGTAGCAGTGCTGTAGTAGTATTATGTTTTTGTAATCATCAGTGGTTGAGTTGCATTAGTAGTGTTCTTGATAGTGTTGCTGTGTACCTGCTCCGGGCGGTCCCACCAGTACAGCAATGGCCTCCATAAGCAGAACCAGGCCGATGGCGCTGGAGAACTTCTCCGTTCCAACGATCGCCATGAGAACCTCGAACTGCAGGGCCCCCACCATCCCATACGAGATACCGAAGAATATACAGAACACCACCAGAGATTGGTAATCTTTCGACTGTGGAGAGGAGAGGTGAAACCCACAGAGTTAGAACAAGTAGAAGAATAAGTAGACATAAGTAGACAATGGCGGATAGGTAGCCATTGATGCGCCATTGTCAGATTTGATAAACTGACGTTTATCACATCATCTCTCAGAACTCTGTGGAGGTGTAAAGGTCTTTCATCACAATGATGCAATACAGCGGGAAATCCAGGCCTTGAAGTCTGTAGCACTGCTGGTTTTGACGAGATAGTCAGGTGAGTGACTCTCTGGCCAATCAAAGACTTTAACAGGTCAATTAGCAACCAGGGAGAAAATAAAACCTGAAGCTTCACAGACCTCGAAGCCGGCTTTGAACAAGCCAGTGATATAGTATTGGGACACTAAAGACAATGGTATGATACATGAAGATGAGTTTCGATGCAGGGACATTTTGACAAGAAACATCTTGTTTATATCCATGACCATTACATTGCAATCAAATCAATATATTGTCACTTTACCTGTGATCCCACCAGGTCCGTGCAGCCGTTGAAGAGCATAGCAAAGCTGAAGAGGTAGACGACGCGGGGGCGAACCCACTTCATCCCTGCGATTATGCCACACGTGGGCCGGGCGAAGATATCTATGAACCCCAGGATGGTGAGAAGCAAAGCAGACTTGGTATCCTCATTCCCCAGCTCTTTGGCATAGCTCACCACAAAAACTGGCGGCACGAACAGCCCCAGCACCATAATGGAGGCCGCTATGGTATAGATGAGGAAACCGCGGTCCTTAAACACAGTGAAGTCCAACAGCTTAGCTTTTGGCTTCGACTTGGTCTTCTCTACCTCCTTTCCTTCCATCTCTCCATCCCCTTTTTCTTCACCTTCGACCTCAAGCTTCTTGGGGGCCACCAGGGGCCTCATGAGGGCCCCGCAGGCGCAACAGTTGAGCAGCAGGCCCCCCAGGATGAGGAAGCCCCCCCTCCAGCCGTAGTTGTACTGGAGGACCTGGCCCAGGGGGGAGAGGCAGCACAGGGCTACAGGGCTCCCCGCCGCTGCTAGTCCGTTAGCTAGGGGACGCTTCTCACTGAAGTAGCGGTTCAGCATGATCAGAGACGGCTGGAAGTTCAGCGCCAGGCCCAGACCTGTGGATAGAATAGAGTTGAGTCAAGTCGAGCAATAGAATAGAATAGAAAATAATAGAATAGAGCATTCATTGTACTGTATAGTACCTTGTCTTTAATAACGTTTTGAGAAAACACTGAACTGGAGTTTAAGTAAACAGTGTGAAAATGTATTGCTGGTTGCAGTGTTTGTGTTTTTGATTCAGAAGGTATTATGTAGGGCAAACACAGAGCAACACTGACCTGTGATGACACCGGTGGTCAGGTAGATGTGGATGATGCTGGTGGAGAACGAAGCCAGGATCATCCCCAGAGAGGCGAGTAGTCCTCCCACCATCATAACTGGCCGACACCCAAAACTATTCACCAACACACTGCAAAGAGGGCCTGCAGAGAGCAGAACACACACATTGAGTCTGTGTCTGTGCTCTGTACCTGTACGTGTGTGTGTGTGTGTGTGTGTGTGTGTGTGTGTGTGTATATTTTCCTGTGTCTATGTGACTCTGTGTGTTTGGCTCTGTGAGTGTGTATACCTGTGCCGTAGAGCATGGCAAGGAGTATGGAGGAGATCCAGGCTGTGTCGCTGTAGCCCACCCCAAACTCTCGTATCAGCTCCTTGAAGAATACACTCACAGCCTTGGGGAAGGCGTAAGAGAACCCAGTGATGATGAAACACCCGGACAGCACAGCCCAGCCCCACCCACCATCAGGGGCCTTCACCCCTCCAGGCCCCTCATCCACCGCCGCACCTCCCATGATCCTCTAGGGTTGGTTCTGAAACAAGGTTGAGAGAGAGAAATGGGTCAGCAGTGTATATCTGTGCATAGAAGTGTGACGCATAAAACAAGGAGCATCCAGTCTAGAGGGACAACTCATAGAAAAGTCTAATTAGAATCATTTATTAATTCAGCATATCTATGGAACAGAGAGTGGTAGGACAACAATATTTAGAAGGTACAGTGCATTATCGTCATCATGAAAATGCCATGTACAAGGACTGGTCAGTTTGGGTGTTCAACACAACCATCTGCAGAATCGGTTGGTGTCCCATCTAGTGAACATCTTGCCGTGTCTGTATCACAGCGCACTGTGAGGTGCGGCAAGCTGTGGAAGCTCACCATATCCTGGCCAGATTAGATCCAATTTTACAAACCATGATGCTATTTTGAAAACCTTGCATGCATTTTGACACTACAGTATATTCTGCTTACCCTGGCACACAGTCTGTAATCATCACATGCCACATTACAATGAATGAGAATTACAGGCAGGGCCTACTTCATTACAGCTTATAATGGCCAGCAATGGCTCCAGGGAGAGCCATAATGGAACCCAGAGATTTACAGTTTCACTCCAGCAATGGAGACAGCCATGGCTTTTATGGCCACATCCACACATCACCACCATGGTGTGACACCAGCCCTGCCAAGCATGTACCAGGGTTATTTACTGCCACTGTGCTGCCTAGGAGTTATCTTTAGTGCCAGCCAGGGTTTCTTTATTCAAGGTTTCCTTTTTGTACGTTGAACTAATGCTGAGAAGAGATATTCTACTTGCTTTTCTATGTAATTAAAACAAACTTTGCTATCTACTGTAAACCCTTTTGCAAAATCCTAATTCAGTTTAGCCTGAGCATGACAGGGGGGTTGAAACCTTGACCACCAGGTGCTATCTACATTTATTGAAAAACTTTGTCTCAGAGCGATAAGCCAAGGACTGGTAATAAGATGTGATAAAGTAACTGGCCCTAAGGTTAAATCAAAGCCTCTCTAACCAAATTCAAATTCAAAGCGGGCATAGATGGACCCCATATGTGGCGTGACAGGCTTCAGGGAAATAAATGACCTTGAATTTGTTTACCCTGTGAGTTCACAACATTAGCCTCAATCCTTTTATCATGCTTGGTAGGCAGTTAAGTACCACTCCATGGCAACTTCTAACTGTGGAAAACCAGCTAATATATTTGCATATTTTGGGGGTCTCTACATCCAATCCTTAGATGGCATGAGGCCAGTTTGAGACACAATTCTAAACCGGTTTTATTTATCTGAAGGCAACATAAAATGACACCCTATCCTTTGATACTGTTCCTCTTCCCTATCCCCATCTTGTCCCCAACGTAAATCTCAAGGACAGCTTAGCATTCCTGGCAGGTCCCGCCCCTGCCACAATAGTCACGATTGTGCGCTCCTTGAAAATATAGGCTATGAGACTTGATCTGCGGCAGTGGTATCCGTTGCAGGGTATAAGATGTATTTACTAGATATTATGTATACATCTAATCACAGTATAGATCTATAGCATCACTCTCATTTGGACATCTGAAGACCGAAACACTGGTCCCGACGGTAGCCAAAGCCTGAAACCATAGGTTTCTCTCTCTCATGCTGAGAGACTGAATTCTGATCTAGGTCGTAGTACAGAAATTGTGTTTTTTGTTTATTGTGGGGTTTGCCTCAGCAAATAAGATGAAAAACCACTGTGGGGGGGGGGGGGGGGGGGGGGGGTTCCTGAGGGGCTTACATGCTTTCACTGTCAGATGTGTGTGTGTGTGTGTGTGCATTTGTATAATTTTTGGAAATAATTGTTTGAAAATGTTTGAAACATAAAGAAAAACACAGTATTTGTTCAAGCCCCTCAGGATGCAACGGTCTGTAATGTAAGAGAGCTGAGAGAAACGTCAGACGATGGGTGGAGTCAGCTCTTTTGTTACACCCATGATTATGAGCATAGTATGTCCTGTTTCAATAAACCAGGGGATTTTCCCCAACAGGGTCATACCACTTCCTCTCAGAATGGGTGTCGGTGCTGTGGCTTGCGAGTTGCGGCTTCTCTGCAATGAACTGCAATACAACCACTAAATATTCAAATGACTTAAGAGACCAGTCTCTCTTTAGGCAGTCTCTCTGTTCCATTCCATCACACACTGTATAGGTAAGTCCAATGACTGAGGACATTTGCATTTGCATACTCATTACATGGTTATAGACGTCTCTCTCTCTCTCTCTCTCTCTCTCTCTCTCTCTCTCTCTCTCTCTCTCTCTCTCTCTCTCTCTCTCTGTCTGTCTGTCTGTCTCTCTCTGTGTGTGTGTGTGTGTGTGTGTGTGTGTGTGTGTGTGTGTGTGTGTGTGTGCGTGCGTGACTGAGGCGCGCTAGTCGATTATTCGGTTAACTAGGCTTGGGTTACACACATCTCCAGCACTTAGGACTAGGCTATTTATGTCATGAAACACTCTTTTTCATAAGACGCTTTAATTAAAATTTCTCGAAGTGACTTGTAGCGTGTGTGGTCGGATGAGAGATTGACTGGTGTTGTTGATCAGATTCAATGACCGTGAAAGAGAGCAACACAGCGTCTCCTGGCAACTTACTCATCGCAAGCCTCCGTTGATGAAGTAACTGGAAGTGAACACCAATTCCAAAAATATCATATTAGTGTGCAATTTGGCTACTCTTGTCCCTGAAAGATCTACGAAGTAAAGTGGTTTCATCGGCTTCACACGTTTCATCATCTAAACAACTGTTTAAACTACGCAGATGCTGAGTCCATGTTGTGGGCACTATGATGAGAGGTAAAACTCGAAGCCGGTGGAGGCAGTTTAATGCGCTAAAATAATCTTATGGGGAACCGATTTGCGCATAATGTCTGGATACATAAAAAGGACAGCATTGGGCCTATATGAATAATGTAATTTTCATTCATGTCATTCACCACACACGTAGCTCCAGTGAATTGAAGGACACATTGGCCGTTGAGGGAGAAATTTCCCGGAGATATACATCGACGTCATTAAAGTCACACCACTCTATGATTCGCTGTGATGCGCAAAGTTACGGTTTTACTTACAATGTTTATTCCAACGACTGTGTTATAATAACAGTAAAATAGTGTGCTAAATGTTTCAGACAACATCAACAGGCGAACCTTCACGTAGGCCTACTTATCCTCAAGGTAGTTAAAGTGAAAGACATCGATTAGGATCTATGATGATGACTCGGACTCGCTCTAAGAATAACCTGTTACATCCTCGAACAGGACCTGGGGGTGCGTCAGCCAGTGTCACGATGCGCGCATAACGGTTCTCTCAAGGACTCAATTAAATTACCCAACAAGGGTAGGCATACTTTCGGTTAAAACTGGAGGTTTCTGACACCGAACGAAATATACATTATAGAAAGCAATATGAATTCTTAGCTCATATTTGTGTAGGAGTGATTTTGCGATTCAAAACCGTCATCATATCTTACCATAGGCTACTGCATCCTTCCTCTCTATGTCGTGTATTTTATTTTAGGCTACATACCTCAGTTACTTAACCGACCTTATACTGTAGCAACAGCAGACTTCCTCCCCACATTGACTAAGTAACCTATAAGGGCATGATGAGAATATCCTCATTATCTAATTATTATGCCACTATATTATCGCCTCTCCCCTTCTCCCCATGCTACTTTATAATAATGATGATCAGTGTGGTACCTACCTGAGTGATGCTCAAGCAGCGCGGCTGTATCCCGGTCCCTTCCTCTACCTTTGCCTTAATACCATTGAATCACGTTTGTTCCTGCACGTACGAGAGACCAGAGGCGTTCATGTGAAGAAGGAAACCTCCGCTCACTTCCACAGAAGGGCCGCTGGGTCCTAAAGTCTGCCGCGGAAAGTGACAGTCAATTTCCTGTTGTTTGACTCAACGCCCTCACGCGTTCACTTCCTTTCCTATTTTATGCATGTTCCCTCATCGAGCTCCCTCGCGCGTCAGCAATGGCTTTACACAGTACAGTACTATGCAGCATAGTGGCATCTGTGTGCACCAGTGTGCATGACATTAGATGTGAATGACTGCTCTACTGTGTGAAAATGTATGTGATAATATGGTAAATATGATAAATGATAGAAATCACATGAGTGATTATCTTTAGAATGGTTTCACCCACATAATGCTGATTGTCTAAAATCAGATTAAGAGTAGTGTGAACTTAACACTTAAGAATCATTCATGGATTCTGCTGCTTCCCATGACAATTGTTGACTATGGCCTTTCACCACCAAGATCTGGATCAGTCGAAGCAACAGCCTTCACTGAATGAATACATAAGTAGTAAGTAGTCTGAGAGCAGTTCAGAAATGGATGCCTGCCAAAGTTAAAGCCTTGGCTCTACACTCAGTTTATGCTGAGTCAATATCAAGTAGGCCTACATGACACACTGACACCAATACTCAATCAATCCATTAATCCATTAGATCATTCTGAATCCAGTTGTGACTAAAAAGCTACATCCAGGTGTAACCGAGTTGAGATGGTAAACTCACTCCTCAAATTCAAATACCTGTCAAATTGCTAGCTTTTTGACAGCGAAGCTGGTTAACATTGGATATTTGAGGATACAGTCACGTGTGTTGGCAAGTCAGAGGTCGCAAGTTTGAGACTCGGTCGGAGTCCAGTAACTGGGGAAAAGAGGAACGGCGTGTCCTCATGTGATAAGTGTAACCGAGTTGAGATGGTAAACTCAAGTTAAAATATCCCCACCTGCGCTGTCGCATCGCTAGCTTTTCAGTAGCATAGCTGGTTTACATCTGGTATTTGAGGAGACAGTCACATGTGTTGGCAAACCAGAGGTTGCAAGTTCGAGGCAGCAAGTCAAATTGCGGGGCTACTGTTTTCAACAACTTGTCTATTTCATAAGCATGCAAGAATAAGGCCTTGGCACTCAGTCTGGTTCTGTGGGTCTCTTATGTACTACATACGCTATTCAACTACAACACTATTAGATATCATAGGATTCTGACAAAAAAGTGAAAGGAACAGTTACACTCAGGCTGTTCATTAAATGGAGAGAGAGCTACAACCCTGAAGCATGGCATTATCATGAAAGAGTTATAATGTTTTATATAGAGCTACATCTTTTGAAATTCCACGTTAACCCCTTGTTATACTACAAGGGAGGGGGGGGGGAGACTACTTTCTAAATAAAGCCTGAACCCAGGTTACTACCACTGTAACAGCTCACTGACTGTGGGCATGTACACAACAGCACTTTGGTTAGCATAGCCTCCAGGGCTCTGTGGTCTGAAATGCTCTTACATGAAATGCCCTTAAAATGCCCTGAAATGCCCTTAAAATGGTCTCCAGGGCATTGTGTGAATCAATCACTACTGCCATTCTGAGAGCTCAATTCATTGTGGAAAACATGTTACTGTTAGACTCCACTGTGTTTGAGTGAGGGGCATGCTGGGAGATTGTTTGCATTCAGATCTAGGTCATTTAAGTATAGAAAAAGTCACATACCACAAAATAACACTTTTTGGCTAGTGTATTTATAATTGTAATGTGATATCTCATATTGAGTGGAAACATGTGGGCCTGCCATTTACCTGATAGAGCTCTGGATGCTCCAACATCTATGTACTAACACACATTTTCATAGGCAAACACAGTACTGGTGAAGACATTTCCATAACCCAGTAGAGTTTTGTTTGGTAAACATGTCCAGTTGGAATTATCCAATCCAGTACAGTACAGTCATTTATAGTGTCCATCCACAATGCTGTATGAGCCCCAAGGCAGGTCGGCATAAGGACAGTCACATGTGAAATCTGCAGGGGTCACCGTATTGCTATGTAAGGGGTCCCTGGGGGGCTTCCATGCTTTCAGTGTAAGGTTTTGACACCTGTGTGTGCGTGGATGTGTGTGTTTGTATAATTGTTTTAGTGCTTGAAACATAAAGAAAACCACAGTATTTGTTCAAGCCTCTCAGCATGGCAACATGATGCAACGGTCTGTAATGTAAAAAAGAGAGCTGAAAGAGACGTCAGACGATGGGTGGAGTCAGCTCTTTTGTTACACCCGTGGTTATGAGCATAGTATGCCCTGTTTCAGTAAACCAGGGGAGTGTCCTCAACAGGGTCATACCACTTCCTCTCAGAGTGGGTGTCGGTGCTGTGAAAGGACACCTTTGTAGCTGCTCTAACCCTCATAAGGGGGAGGAGGGTACATTAAAAAAAACGATTAAAGACTTGGTTAGTTACTGTACTTATCATAAATACAGGTGACTTTTACCTATGGCAGATCACAGGAGAGAATAGTATGTCAATAAAACCACTCAATATTCAATTGACTTAAGAGACAGGCCTTTGGCAGTCTCTCTGTTCCATTCCATCACATACTGTATAGGTAAGTCCAATGACTGAGGTTATCTGACACATTTGCATTGCTCCTGTGTTATAAAGGATACTTGTTACATGGTGGTTCTACTGGTAAGTGAGATGCAGCTGTGTCTTCAGTGAAGGGGTATTTTTGTGAGCCCCCTGGCAACAAACCACACAGAGTCTAGGAGACAGAGAGCGTCACATTAGACTACCTCATCATGACACAGCAAAACAGCAGAGGACCTCAGAATCACTTGTTCCTCATTGTGTCTGTGTTCGTCATTCAGCTGGGAGCAGCTGAAGGTCATGGATGGAGTTAGATTATGTGGTAAACACGGAAAAGGATGTAATCTCTTGTTATGTCACTGTCAGTATCACACTGATGAATTATTGGGCTGGAGTGGTTGGTCTTCTTTGGTTAGTGATATTAGCTTACCACCTACAGGGGGATAGTTTAATGTGTTTACATAATTCCTTTTATATTAATGTGTTGTTGTGACTCTGTAAAATGCACTTAAAACTCAAATAACCTTGAAACTTGAAACATCAGTATCAGTTGACATGCTAGCCAAGGCAGCATCAATGCAAATTCAGTTCTGGTTAGCTTTAGACGTCTCTGTCTTACTCCTTTTTATCTCTTCCTCTCATGCTTGGAAAATCTTAACGATGCATTCTTTTGTTGACATTATTGTTTGTCTTTCCAAAAATAAGTTATTCTAAAATAAATCAGCAGAATGATTTGTTTATTGAAACAGTCCAAATTGTGAAGGGGGGAGACGACAAGTCAAAAAGCATTATGCAGAATCAGTACAAATCTATTTGTCGCCACCTAGTGTTTCAAATCAGACATGAGCCTGCAAAAGGACGTGTCTGACACATACGGTAACGTATTGTAATTGTACAAATATTGTAATGTAAATTGCCATGAAATATACATTTAAAAAAATGTGTGACCTATCGCTTATTTTCAAACTTTTAACGGAGGGAATGATTTACTTAACTGATCAGTAACAGCAAAGAGGTACTCTCTTTGGTAAGAATTTCAAAACAATAAGTAAGTAAATAAGATACAACTACCGTATCTTTGTGGGAAACATATTTTCTTTATCTATGGTTATCTTGGCAGTGCAGTAAGCATCTAATAACAAACTGGCATACACAAAGGGACTTTTCAACATTTATTTTATAAGGCATAGTTATATCAAAAAGAACAGTTCTCAATCAAATATTCCAGCATATTCTCCATTTCAGTGCACATTCACAATATATATATATATATGTTCGTGATTACATAAAAAACCCAGGGAGATTTTAGGGTAATTCTGTTACCGCACATTGAAGCTGCACAGTTCTTAAAATAAATCATTTTCAGTTAGAATTGTTAGAAGCAGTCCTTGTGCATAGAGTTGTATAGTTTGTTAAACTTTCCTATCAGGGGTTTTTCTTTGGCATAAAGTGAAACATTTAGTCCCAGGGTCATTCTGTTATTGTGGAATTGCCAAGCTTTAATTTTATGCGCAATGTCCAGCAATGCACATATGAACAGACAGTAAAAGTATTTATCAATGTGTTCTCTTTCCCCTTTAAATGTTGACAAAGGCTTATTTTCTTTAAGAAAACAGGTGATATGTTTAACATTTACCAACAAACACAAACACATCAGTATTCATTATGAACTACAAACAGGCATCGATATCGCAACCAAATAGGGCCACTTTAGTCCACCTCTTCAATGGTTGGCCCCTTGGAGCCAGCACCAGAGCTGGCACGTTCCTGTGCTCCCTGGTACAAATTGGTGATGATGGGGTTGCACACTTTCTCCAACTCTTTCAGTTGATGCTCATACTCCTCTTTGTCAGCCAGCTGGTTGTTTTCCAGCCAAGAAACGGCTTGGTTACACATTTCAATGACTTTATTCTGGTCTCCTTTACTAATTTTGCCCTTCATGTTCTCGTCTTGTACACTGCTCTTCATGTTGAAAGCAAAGGACTCGAGGGAGTTCTTGGCAGCTATCTTTTCCCTCTGGATGTCATCTTCAGCTTTGTATTTGTCAGCGTCCTGCACCATCCTCTCAATCTCCTCTTTGCTGAGCCGGCCTTTATCGTTGGTGATGGTAATCTTGTTCTGTTTACCTGTGCTTTTGTCCGCTGCAAACACATTCAGAATGCCGTTAGCATCAATGTCAAAAGTCACCTCAATCTGAGGAACTCCTCTTGGAGCGGGCGGGATTCCTGAAAGCTCAAACTTCCCTAGAAGGTTATTGTCCTTGGTCATGGCTCTTTCCCCCTCATAAACCTGAACCAGGACCCCAGGCTGGTTTTCAGAGTATGTGGTGAAGGTCTGGGTTTGTTTTGTAGGGATGGTTGTGTTGCGTTTTATGAGGGCGGTCATGACTCCTCCAGCCGTCTCGATACCCAGCGATAGAGGTGCCACATCCAGTAGCAGCAAGTCCTGGACATTCTTGGAGGTGTCGCCCATGAGGATGGCAGCCTGGACAGCAGCACCATAGGCCACCGCCTCATCTGGGTTGATGCTCTTGTTTAGATCCCTGCCGTTGAACAAATCCTGCAGGAGTTTCTGGATCTTGGGGATTCGGGTGGAGCCTCCAACCAAGACGATGTCATGAATCTTGGCCTTGTCCATTTTGGCATCCCTGAGGGCTTTCTCTACAGGCTCCAGAGTTCCCCTAAAGAGGTCAGAGCACATCTCCTCAAAGCGGGCCCTGGTGATAGAGGTGTAGAAATCAGTGCCCTCAGACAGAGAGTCAATTTCAATACTGGCCTGGGAGCTGGAGGACAGAGTTCTTTTGGCCCTCTCACATGCTGTGCGCAGCCTCCTCAATGCCCTCTTATTCTGGCTAATATCTTTCTTGTATTTCCTCTTGAACTCTTCCATAAAATGGTTGACCATGCGGTTGTCAAAATCCTCCCCACCCAGGTGTGTGTCACCTGCGGTTGCCTTCACCTCAAAGATACCATCCTCAATGGTCAGGATAGACACGTCGAAGGTGCCCCCACCCAGGTCAAAGATCAGGACGTTGTGCTCTCCCG
The DNA here is from genome assembly GCF_951799395.1 of Argentina silus. NCBI lineage: Eukaryota > Metazoa > Chordata > Actinopteri > Argentiniformes > Argentinidae > Argentina > Argentina silus. Next base: position 15,722,979 of record NC_139663.1, read on the forward strand.
ATTTACCTTTGTCCAGGCCGTATGCAATGGCAGCTGCTGTGGGCTCGTTGATGATCCTCAGCACATTCAGCCCAGCGATCACTCCAGCATCCTTAGTGGCCTGCCGCTGTGAGTCATTGAAGTAAGCGGGAACAGTGATAACAGCATTGGACACCTTCTGCCCAATGTAGGCTTCAGCAATCTCTCTCATCTTCACCAGGACCATAGAAGAAATCTCCTCAGGATAGAAGGATTTGTTCTCACCTTTGTAATCTACTTGAAGTTTAGGCTTTCCTTCATCGCTGACAACCTTGAAGGGCCAGTGCTTCATGTCAGATTGCACCACCTGCTCATCAAACTTTCGGCCAATCAGTCGCTTGGCGTCAAACACAGTGTTGTTGGGGTTCATGGCCACCTGGTTCTTGGCCGCATCTCCAATGAGTCTCTCTGTGTCTGTAAAGGCCACATAGCTGGGGGTGGTTCTGTTGCCCTGATCATTGGCAATGATTTCCACTTTCCCATGCTGGAACACCCCCACACAGGAGTAGGTAGTGCCCAGGTCAATACCAATAGCTACACCATTGGTTGAGGACATCTTGACAGCTCGAAGTTAGTAGGCTACAAAAGAATGAGAGTAGATATTAGAGAAGTATATTTAAAATGGAAAATTTTGCAAATCCTTTAAATTTTCCATATAAAACTGCATAGCTGAATTGTACCCCTTAACACCCCACTCAGTGATTTCTGTATAGCAGAAGTGTTCAACTGCAGGCTACTGATTCCACATTTTTGGATGAGCATTGCATTCTGTTACAATAAATAATGATTAATATGGCGCATTCGCAGCAATATTCAAACAAAATGTTATTTAGCTATAACTAGGCTACTATTGTACTGGGAGCAACATAAAATCACATAGTTTGTCACCCCACCCGTCTATTTACCGTCTATGCGTTAATCTGCTATTCTATTCGTTTTACCAGTGCAGCGCGTACAGCGACTATTTTTCTAAGTGGTTGTACAGACTGTACGAACTTACTTTTACCCTTGGATAAGACAGTTTTACTACTCTCATTAAAATATTCAGAAAGTGATTTTCATTAAGATGTATATTTCATTCATTTACATTTCCGAAAAATATTGCTAGTGCCTTATTAACTTGTAAAACATCTATATATGACGTGCGATTGATTACTCTTGCCCAGCACAAAGGGTGGACCGTTTTTTTTTTCTTACTTACTGTATACATCAGGCAAGCTAATTCAAGCACATTTAGGATATTCTACTATTCAGGCAGATTAAAATAACCTGAATGACGGCATAACATAATCAAGCTAACCACGTCTTAATACAGCATAAAAAAAAGAGTAAACAGCACACCATAAAATATCTCCTCCTGTGAACTAGCGGTAATGAACCCAGAATCTGTATTATGGAGAGTTTGAGACTATGTAGTGGTAGGCCAAATTGTGATGACATTGCCACAGTTAATTAATTATAAGTGAATCTACTCTGTTGTCTCACTGCAAAACACCTTTACAGCTCGTTATTTTTACACACCTATTAATAAACACGAATTACAAATGTATGGCTAATATTACCGATGATATTGTTTATAACAATACAATTTCAACAAGATGCAGCATTAATGCAGCATTAAATCAGACTCGAAAAACGTCGGGCTGCTTACTTACAGTGTATGAAATTAGGAAAAGGCTCGTCTCCTCAACCCTCGCTGTTGAATCGTATTTCTTGTGTCAATGTCCAAACTGTGAGAACCTCACCTGTATATATGTCATTGGTGTTGTTTTCTCGATATTTCTCGGTCTTTCAGTCCGACTACTCACTGACCAATTGGAGCGCAGCATTCCGGTGCGATGACGCGTGCATGTGGAGAACATGTTGGAAACTTCCTCCTCGTTCTACAGTGTTGTAGGCGCTTCGAAATTTGCGAAGAATGCGATTTTACTTTCACTTTTATTATTAGGTAGGCTTGCTTCAGCAAGTCCAACTATTGATATTCGACACACTTATTAGGTGGGGTTGCTTCAGCAATTGTTCTTCGACATACTTATTATTATTATTATTATTATTATTATTATTATTATTATTATTATTATTATTATTATTATTATTATTATTCCAATTCTACCACCTGCTACTCCTCCTACAAATGTTAAGCTATTCACACCAATCCAACTATTCACACCAATTAAAACATGCAGAGAGGTCTAACTCGCATTGCAGAACTCATTCTTAGAATGATTACACAACAATGCCTTGGCTACCAGTTGTACCCCACTGAAACCACTCAACCAACCAACCAACCCTGTACCCACTCCACATCTATCTATCTATCTATCTATCTATCTATCTATCTATCTATCTACAGTGCCCTCCATCAGTATGGGAAAGAGGAAGCAAGTCTTCTTTTAGCTCTATACTCCAACAGCTTTACACTCAGTTTATGCAGAGTCAATATCAAGTAGGCCTACATGACACACTGACACAATACACAATGAATCCATCATCAGATCGTTCTGAATCCCTAACCCTAATTTGGTCTGCCAGTCGTAGCGTAGCTCCTTTGAATGCACATGGGGATGCTTTATTTAAACCAGAGATTAACAGTAAAGTTAAACACAGGCCAACTTTATATCCAAATTCCAGTTGTAGATTGACATGGCAATGTTGTCACAGTCACTGGGGAGAAGAGGAAGGACGTGTCCTCATGTGATAAGCCTTGGCTCTCTATATACACTATTCAACGACAACACTATTAGATATCATAGCATTCTGACAAAAAGTGAAAGGAACACAGTTAAATTCAGGCTGTTCATTAAATGGGGAGAGAATTATAACCCTGGTCGTTGGGAAGCATGGCATTATCATGAAAGAGTTATAATGTTTTATACAGAGCTACAACTTTTGAAATTCCATGTTAACCCCTTGTTATACTACAAGGGAGGGGGGGGGGGAGACTACTTTCTAAATAAAGCCTGAACCCAGGTTACTACCACTGTAACAGCTCACTGACTGTGGGCATGTACACAACAGCACTTTGGTTAGCATAGCCTCCAGGGCTCTGTGGTCTGAAATGCTCTGACCCCTTAAAATGGTCTTCAGGGCATAATGTGAATCAATCACTGCTGCCATTCTGAAATCCATTAATTGTGGAAAACACCACACTGTTAGACTCCACTGTGTTTGAGTGAAGGGAATACCGGAAGATTGAGTTTGCAATCAGATCTAGGTTGTAGTACAGAAATTGTGTTTTTGGTTTAGTGTGGGGTTTTAAATGTTTGTCTCAGCAAATAAGATGAAAAACCACTTCCGTTTGTCCTACTAAAGTGGACATATCTCACATACCACAAAATAACACTTTTTGGCTAGTGTTGAGTGGAAACATGTGGGTCTGCCATTTACCTGATAGAGCTCTGGATGCTCCAACATCTATGTACTAACACACATTTTCATAGGCAAACACAGTACTGGTGAAGACATTTCCATAACCCAGTAGAGTTTTGTTTGGTAAACATGACCAGTTGGAATTATCCAATCCAGTACAGTACAGTCATTTATAGTGTCCATCCACAATGCTGAATGAGCCCCAAGGCAGGTCGGCATAAGGACAGTCACATGTGAAAACTGCAGGGGTCACCGTATTGCTATGTAAGGGGTCCCTGGGGGGCTTCCATGCTTTCATTGTTGTGTGTATGTGTGTATGTGTGCGCACATGCGTGCATGTGTGTGTTTGTGTAATTGTTTTAGTGCTTGAAACATAAAGAAAACCACAGTTTTTGTTCAAGCCCCTCAGTATGGCAACATGATGCAACGGTCTGTAATGTAAAAAAAAAAGGCGATGAGTCAGCTTTTTTGTTACAGCCGTGGTTGTGAGTCTATGTCCTGTTTCAATAAACCAGGGGATTGTCCCCAACAGGACCATACCACCTCCTCTCAGAGTGGGTGTCAGTGCTGTGGCTTAGATAGATAGAAACTTTATTTATCCCTAGGGGAAATTCAGGTTCCAAGTAGCTTACAGACATAGAGACATCACACATAACATACACATACAACATACAACATACAACATCAGCAGGATTGTAAACAGGCGAGGTGCAGTTGTAAACGTCTTTGCAGTTAGAAGTGGCTTGTGGCTTCTCTGCAATGGAGTTGGCACAGTAAAATAAAGGACACCTTTGTAGCTGCTCTAACCCTCATAAGGGGGAGGAGGGTCCATTAAAAAATGATTAAAGACTTGGTTAGTTACTGTACTTCTCAGAAATACAGTTGACTTTGTGGCAAATAATAGGAGAGAATAGTATGTCAATAAAACCACTCAATATTCAATTGACTTAAGAGACAGGCCTTTGGCAGTCTCTCTGTTCCATTCAATCACATACTGTATAGGTAAGTCCAATGACTGAGGTTATCTGACACATTTGCATTGCTCCTGTGTTATAAAGGATACTCGTTACATGGTTGTCTTTCTACTGGTGAGTGAGATGCAGCTGTGTCTTCAGTGAAGGGCTATTTTTGTGAGTGAGAGTTAAACCACCACACAGAGTCTAGGAGACAGAGATTCTGAGGTCCTCTGCTGTTTTGCTGTGTCATGGTGATGCTGTTTTACTGTGTCTCACCATGACACAGCAAAACAACAGAGGACCTCAGAATCACTCGTTCCTCATTGTGTCTGTCATTCATTAATGAAGCTGGGAGCAGCTGAAGTTCATGGACGGATATACCATACTGACAAGAACTGTACCAACTATGCCTTTCTGTGGTATGGGTTACCACCTCTTCTGTTTGGTTGTTTAAACAAGGGTGACACTCATATGGGTACACTTGAACGTTTTTAAGAGGTTGATTTTCAGGGTTTGCGTGGAAATCAGATTAATCAAAGAATTGCAGAAAATAATCTTTAAAACACCATTACTTTTCTAGATGACCTGGCGCGGCATGATGGAAAGTTAACAAATCGCACTCGTTGCAACTTCAGAAAATTGGCAAGAAAAAAAATCTAATAATGTAGATAAGCGGGAGGGACTACACGTCAAAAAGCATTATGCAGAATCAGTACAAAGTTATTTGTCGCCACCTAGTGCTTCAAGTCAGACGTGAACCTGCAAAAGGACGCTTTTCGCGTGAGACACAGTATTGTCATTGTACAAATATTGTAATGTAAAATATATATTTTTTAAAAAGGCCTATCACTTATTTTAGCTACTTTTAACAGAGAAAATGATTTACTTCAACTGATCAGTAACAGCAAAGAGATACTCTCTTTGGTAACAGTAACATAAAAAAAGGGGGGTTACGTTTCCCTTCGGTAAGACATTACTGTTACACTGATTGTGGGAACCACTGCGAGGACTGTCTCAAAGTTGTTGTTACAGGTAAATAGCATTTAGAAAATAAAGTGTTTACATGGCATGTCAGATGTATATGCTAGCATGTCATGTAGCTATACCTGTGTTCATCTATCAACCTCAATAACGGGATTTTCAGCATTTAGTTAACGAACTAGTTAGCCAGCTAACCAAACCATCATGTGCACCATCATGTCACTGTCACTGCAGCCTGTTATAGCGCTGACAAACCTGATATACATTCGCTGATTTTGGTGTAACTCGGTCCTTCATTATGTGTTGTAGTTTGTTATAGATCTATATGTTCTAAATTGATCAGATTAGGTTTTGTTAACGGCATTAAGACCATTTCACTTACTCATTCTGGCACTTCTCAGCTGCCATGCTGATGTTTCTTCATGTACAAACTGAATAAGTGAGATTGAGGACTGTTGACTTTATGTAGCTCCTGAGCCGGCTATCAAATGAACATGTCCGCTTTATTCTAGTCAGTAGTCAGAGCTTTTTGTTCTCCACGGTGCCTAAACTTTAATGATTAGCCTACCCCGTTGTTGCTGGTCTACTAACATTTATCCTTTGATCTTCATGTTTACTGACTGATGTCAAAGTATAATCATCCCAACCCTAACCTCCTCTCCTTTTCTTCCCCATGTAAAGTGAGGTTAGTAGGCTGCTGTAATGGCCAAGCTGAAGGGCTTTGACTTCTGGCAGACCACTCTGAAGGGGGCACGTTATGTTGTTGCGCCTATGGTGGACCAGAGTGAGCTGGCTTGGCGCCTCCTGAGCCGTCGCCACGGTGCCGAGCTCTGCTACACTCCAATGCTTCATGCACAGGTGTTTGTGCGTGACGCCAACTACCGTAGAGATAACCTGTACAGTGAGGCGTGCCCTGAGGACAGACCTCTTATCACACAGGTAAGCACAAACTCTCACATACACCGCACACACTGAAGACAGACCCTCATCCCACTGGGGGAAGACTGATACCTAACACACACACACAGTCCGGTGAGGACAGGTAGAGAGAGGAAGATAGGGCAGCATGTTCATTGATTTATTGAACAGACCTTTTACTTTAAAAACATGGGATAGCTAACAGATACCTGAATAAGCTGTTTATTTGGAAGACACTCACCATCCTCGTTGTTTTTTGTCTCAGTTCTGTGCCAACGACCCAGAAGTGTTTGTGCAGGCGGCTCTATTGGCCCAGGATCACTGTGACGCCATCGACCTCAACCTGGGCTGCCCTCAGATGATTGCCAAGAGAGGTACTCTCACCCTCAACAGCACACTCAGAGAGGCAGTAAGTGCTTAACGTATGGGGTTCACCTGTTTTCAATGATCTTGCTCCACAGGGCACTACGGAGCCTACCTACAGGATGAGTGGGATTTGCTGGAAAAGATGGGTGAGTTAATAAAGTCAACCGAGAAAGAGGAGGGGAAAGAGAAACATATCTATGGGGTGATGATGCTGTGTTTTGTTTTGTTTGTTTGTTTTTTTACCCAAGAAATGTTCCATTGTTCTCTGCAGTGAAGCTCGCCAATGAGAAGATCTCTGTGCCCATCACATGTAAGATCCGTGTGTTCAACGAGGTGGAGAAGACAGTTCAGTACGCCCAGATGCTGGAGAAGGCTGGATGCCAGGTGAGGAGTGGGATGGCATTAGGTTTTTACATGCCCTGGTACTGGAGAGAGAGCTACAGGAGGTTTCAACCCAGCACCAAAACACCTGGTCAATCAGTAGTTCATTTGTTGAGTCATGTGTGGGTTGAGCTTGATTGGGACAAAAGCCTGCACAACCCTGCAGCTCACTTGCACCAGGTCTGGGCCTACTTAAATGCAACAAAGATGTGGTGTTAAGTCTCAATCAGTCATTAACACACACACACACACGCTGTGTCTCTGTCTCAGCTCCTGACAGTTCATGGTCGAACTAAAGACCAGAAGGGACCCATGACGGGGATCGCCAACTGGGAGCACATCAAGGCTGTACGGTAAGATGGTATTTTCTGTTCACCCTCAACCTTCATCAACACACTTAGAGATAATTGTATAGATTTGCTATTGTATAGATTTCTGCTGTATGCATTCGGGGAAATCTGCAGTCCTCCATCCCAAATGAATGAAAAAGATTGACACCATCTAATAGTGTAGGTTTGATGAAGATTTTTTTAGAGGTAATTGTTTTGTGGTTGCCGTAGGAATGCTGTGAGCATTCCTGTGTTCGCCAACGGCAACATCCAGCACCTGAGCGATGTGGAGCAGTGTATGGAAGAGACTGGCGTGCACGGAGTCATGAGTGCAGGTGAGAACACATACACATACATATACACACACACACACACTTTTCACTCTCTCACTCTTCAATTTTATCACTCTTCAATCTCTTCAATTTTAACTCACAATTTTCACCTCTCTCACTCATGCACACTTGACAAACACACACATACACGTTTTCCATCTCAGCCTCTCACACCAAACCTTAAATTAGTTAATCATAACACAGATTTGTGTGTGTGTGTGTGTGTGTGTGTGTGTGTGCGCGCTTGTGTCCAGAGGGGAACCTGCATAACCCAGCCTTGTTTGAGGGGCGCAGCCCCCCCGTGTGGGAGATGGCAGAAGAGTATCTGGAGGTGGTCCAGCAGTACCCCCCCTGCACCCTGTCCTACGTACGAGCCCACCTCTTCAAGCTCTGGCACCACACGTATGTTACGTCACACACACACACACACACACACACACACACACACACAGGTTAAAGGGACAGTTCACTAACTAGACACCAACTAGACCACCCACTATACTTCTATCGTTTCAAGCATAAACATAGACAAGCTCTTTTTGGCTGGACTTGCTGTATTCACTCTGACCTCTTCCGGTCCCTCTCCGTCTGCAGGCTACAGATCCACCAGGACCTGAGGGAGGAGCTGGCCAAGGTCAAGAACCTGGAGGGCCTCACAGAGGTCAGCCGAAAGCTCAAACTGCGCTGCCAGGTACAAAGTCGTCAATCTCCTCCTCCTCCTCTCTTCCATTTTGTCCTCCTCATCTTCCCCTTCTTCTACCACTCTCCCTCTTTACCCACTTCCATTATGATGAGGGCCTGGAGTAAAGCATATATAAGGCTATAGACCACCTGGTCAGGAAAAATCATGGTTCTAACATATGTCACACAGTTACCCTTGAGTTGAACCAGTCTGTTCTACTCCTTCCTCTGCAGGAGGAGATCGCCAAAGGAGAGGAGGAGGGGCAGAAGCAGGGGGGCGGGCCGTTCCCTCATTGGATCTGCCAGCCGTACGTCAGACCAGTGTGAGTATAAAACATTTTGACCTTATTTACATTCAGACTGATATATGTACAAGGGACACTTGACCAACTGGCTGTTAGTTCACAAACATTTGCATACTGTTCAGTCACATACATAAGGATGTGCATAGGATTGTCCATGTACAGGGTGGTAAATATGTTGTTCAATTTAGTCAGAAAATAATCAGTCTGAATGAATGACACATTTTTGGCCCTTGAGGGGATCATGTATTTCAGTCATGAAAAAAAGTAGGCACAGACATAACACTTCAATAATAAGACAACTTTCAAATGTTTTGTGTAAAAATCACCATTTTAACTCTGAACTTGAACATGACTACTCATCGCAGGCCAAAGGATCCAGTTGCCAATGATAACGGGCAGAGTATTGCAGAGGTGAAGGCGGTGTGTCACAAGAGGGCGCTGGAAGACACAGACGGGGCGACCGACGCTCTCTCCAAAAACAAACTGAAGAAGAAAGCTCGCAACCCCCACAAGAACTTCTGTCCCGAGCAGAGACGTGAGATTATTCCCCTGTTATATTAGTGCCTGTTTGCACAAATAGAGAGACACGATTGGTACACAGTTAAAACCACTGTACAGGAGGAGCTAAGGGCAAGTTAGCCCCCACCATTAAAAAGAAACACCATTGTGTTATTGAAAAAAATATTTGAAACTATACACACAGTGTTCACCCCTTTTTCCCCTCTGCAGCAAAGTACCTCAAGTGTGAGCAGTGCGGAAACCCAAAGGTGAGTAGACTGGAGAGCATGCCAGAGATTTTTTTTAGATAGGTAGAGTGACTGCTAGCTGAATGGCTGAATTCTGATTCTCTACCTTTCTAACTCCATCATGGATTTATAAGGATAGTCTTGGTGGAAGCATGGGCTAACTAGAACGAGTTCCCACCCTATTTCTTACACCAATCCAATGCTTTTACACTACCTAAACACTCAGGGTGGAAAGGTAGAGATTCTGATGCCACCGTGTCAGATGGTGTGTGAGTGTCAGCATGGCTTTATTGTATATTGTGATTGTTATCGTGTGGAAATCCATTGCTAAGTCTCTGCAGGTCCCTAACTCGTCCCTCTCTCACTGTCTGTAGGGTAATAAATGTGTCTTCAACCTGTGTCGAGGCTGCTGTAAGAAGAAAGCCTACAAGGAGGTGGCAGACTGCCCAAGTGAGTGTGTTTACACACACACACACATACATGCAAACACACCCTCCCCCCCCACACACACACACACACACACACACAATATGTACCTATGCCAGCTCTCACAATTGTGTGCATGTCTACAGTGTCTAAAAATTCGGTTGAATTCAAATGACTATCTTTACTTTCCCCTGGTTCAAAGGTCATGGGTTGAGGTTCAAGACGAAGGCGGAGAAACAGAAGGCAGCAGAGGAGGAGGGGAACGGAGGGCTAGAGAACGGGACACCCAGCACACTGTCAGACCCTCATTCAGACCTTCACAAAGAGCAGTCCAGAGGACAGACAGTGGCCTGACATGAGCTCACAATGGACACTCGAGTACTTTAAGAGGTCACATACATATTTGTAGTAGTGCATACTATAAAGGCAGATGGACATACAGAAACACACACACACACACACAATTGTCCTTTTCTGCTGCTGGGTTTAACCCTGGACAAGTAGTCTTCAGGGGGTTCTACCACTACTACACCCCCCTACCCCTAAACATGTAGGAGTCCTCCAGGACTGATGTGTGGACTCATCTCTGTCTCACTGAGAAGTGAGAAAGCTTTGAGTGGTACGACCCAGTACTGTTTTATTTCCCTACAGTCATTTATTGTCTTCGTCTGTGGTTGATGGGACTTTTTCCATGGTGGTCTTTTTTGTTGTTGTTGCTCTATACAGTGGCTGCTGTCAAATTCTCTGTCCTTGTCCCATAAACCTGCACTTTGTTGACTCCCCCTCATGCATTGAAATGGTCTAAGCATGAGGTAGAGTTAAAAAAAAGTTTAATTACGAGTGAACAAGTGCAGACTTGGGGCAGAAAGGTAGCCAACCGTTCAGCATCCAAGAAATGCTCTTCTGTCCAACATGGATGACTGTTCAGGTGACTCCTCCATTTTACAATAGACATTCAGGCAGTTTCATATTACAGTATCGTAGTCTTAATGTGTGCCTGTGATACGATTTGTGAGTCAAGCACCGGAAAGGCCAAATCATTCATGGACTGTTTCTATCACTTCCTGCTCTTGTTACCAAAGTCAAAAGATTATACTGCTGATTATTACTTGTAATATTTATTTGTGATTGAGATCCTGAAATGAACAAGGGAGTTATCCAGCTGCAATCTGAACACAGTAAATGGCACTCAATAGTTGGCACATTTTTTTTCTTCTGTCATTCTTTTCCAAAACGAGCAACTCAATGATTAGAAAGATGTTTGTTTTTCTTTGATTTAGGTGTTTTGGATTTATTTGATTTATTTATTATATGGTGGCTGGGGTTTGCTTGTAGTGAATTGGGTTCTGTGCCTTGGGATGTATTTAACATTAGCATCCAATCCCCAAATCAACCCATCAGGAACATCATATAGTAACATCTGAAATGATTGGATAGGTATAAACAAACATTGTAATAACCCCATCCTGCTCGACAATCAGCATGGTTGAGTATTCACCATATTGCTTACACCTATACAATCCTTTCAGATCTACACAGGTTCATAGTGGCGAGCTAGGAGATGATTTGGGGTTGAGATGGGTCTATCCAGAACTTGAGCTGAGCTGTCTGAACAAACACAATGCAGGGAGAGGGAGATGGTGCTCTGATGCTGAGTTTTGGGACATCCAGTACAACACGAAGACTGGCACAGAGACCAGCGAGGTACAGCTTTGATATGATTCTCAATTGTTTTAGACAGAGAACTGAAGTTGTGCTATACTTTTTTATTCTGTCACATCTCTCTACCTATCCCCTGAATAAACAAACTGAAGACTGTTCTTTTGTTGTCTATTTCTATGAATTATGACTGCAGGATGAGAAGGACATGCAGTGAAATGATACTGAGGCTCCAGACTACATCTGCTCTTCATATGTAAATCTTGAGACAAAATCTAATAGAAAGGGGGAATACCAACAGCATTTTGTCATGATGAGGATGAACCTGAAATGTTGCTTTAAAACCACTACACTGACATACCATTTGTTTTACAAAGGGAGAAATAGCCAATGACTCAATGAGGCAAGTGTTTTTACTGCAAGGACCTTGGATTATATCATTAACCTAAATCTTTTTCAGAACTGATGTGAATGGGGTCTTAACAGACATTTAGGTGAGTCAATCTATTTAAGTGGAATTCAATAATCATTTGCAAACCGGCCAGCGCACTGTACCTGTGTGCAACTACAGTCCAAAGAAAGGGAGACAAATCATCCTTTTGTATGTAGATTTATTTTTAAAAGCTTGTTCTGTGATGAGGTTTTTGTCAATGTGTAAATCAATGTTCGTCACAAGATACAGAGGAAAGTGCATCTCTTACAAAGAACAAACAGGTCGATACAGCTAAGTGCCACATCTCTCTCCTCTCCTTTTCTTTTTCTTTCAAACTTTCTTTTCATTTCATTTGAGCAACAAAAGGTGTTGGTTGATTTGTTCTTGTCTCTGCTACAGACATCATCTTCCCCAACTTTAAATAAAGTCTTTAGATTGGGCTTTTTCCTCTCTTTAGCGGGGAAATGCAGAGTTGTTTTTTGCTGACGTGATGGGGTCCGTTATGGCTGGTGTGGACGGACCCCTGTGGTCGTCCAGGCACCAGGCAGAGGGGGGGGGGGGGGGAGGGAGGGGGGTTCCTCCTCACATGTTGGTACTCATCCGTGTTTGGCTATTGGCAGGCGTGAGCTCCCCTTGGCTGCCCTCTCTGGGTGGGGACTGGAGGAGGGGAGGGATGGAAAAGGGGGTCAAGAAAGGCATCTCATTGGGCAGTGGTTCCCAATCTTTTTGTTGCCAAATGCTTGAACATTTTCTTGTGACCCACTAAATTGACAAAGCAATATTTCTAGACAGATCCAAAATTTGAGTCAGAACCCAAGCAGCTTTTGCCCCAACTATCTATTTGTGATGATCATACATTAACTCTACTCAAAATGGCAAGATAAACACAGAAGACAAGGAGTGGCGGTCACCTGATCTATGGACAATGTAGTGTATGATTAACATGGTATGACACTCTTGAAAGCCAGTATTAGGAGAAGTACCAAACATGGTATGTTCCTTTGGGGGTAGAAACAGGGAAAATTGGCTTGTAGGGCATTCAACCCTCTCACCTTGACGTGTATCTGGTTGCGCAGCACAGCGGCTCGTAGGATCATGGCTTTGGCTCGTCTCTGGAACTCCTTGCCCATCTGTACAGACTTCTCAAACGTGGTGCTCCTCTGGTCCACGTCCCTGGCATACAGGATCTAACACAGGAACAGGAAGCCAATCACACAGGAAGTACAATTCAGCAAGACTGTCACACATCATCACTACACTAGTACTACATCACAAAACACTGAATGAGGGGAAAAAGTGTGAGGCTGTGTGTGTGTGTGTGTGTGTGTACGTTTGTTTGACCTTGCGGTGTTGGAGTTGATGCTCGAGTTGGAGAGAGAGAAAAGGAGGACAGGTGTGTGTTACCTTGCTGTGTGAGTCGATGCGTGCATTGATGAGGCCCTCCAGTATGAGCTGTGTGAGCTCATCCTCCAGAGCTCCCACCGTGGTGTTAAAGGCCTGGGCCATCTTAGTCATGTCTGCTGACACGTACGGGCTGAAGTACTGCAACACACACACACACACACACACACACACACACACACAAAATGTCTTAGTTATATCTGCATACACACGCAGGCTACAGTACTGCAATGCACATATTAACATCCCACTCAAATCTGCATACACACTTAATATTGTGCTGGAAAGCACACTAACCGCTGTGAAAAAAAATACTGCAAAATGACGCAGTGTCCTGGATGTTGGAAGACCTGTGAGAAGTGTGTGTCATTGGTGTCGTCGTCTTGCTCACCTGTATGAGGGCTCTGTTCCTGATTTGCGTGTACAGTGTTCTAACGTGGGGGGCCAGGTACATGTCCAGCAGAAGGTTGTCCTGAGGGGCGGAGGGGAAAGAAAGAAAGAGAGAGAGAGAAAGGATGGGTGTCAGCAAGGGACAGTGTTTATATGCAGACTCATACCCCTTTTCCACCAAGGCAGTTCATGGGCCGGTTCGGAACCGGTGCCGAATCTCGAACCAGTTCTGCGCGTTTCGACAGCAAAAGAACCGGCTTCGAACTGCGAACTGCTTACGTCAGGGGCTGGGGGCGGGATTATCGTGACCAAGAAAAACTTTGTGACCGCCATTTTTAAGTGTGAAGCATCGTTGAACTCACTCGCAACTAGTTTGAAACTCGATGAAAGTAGCAACCATCTCAACTTTGTGCAACAATTTTCGTGGAAGTTTCACAGTGTAAACATAGCTAGCTAGCTAGCTAGCTTAAGGCTAACATTAACATCTTACGTTCAGTGTTAATAAGAATCAAAACATTCCAGGTAGTTTCTTTCTTGAACGTAATCGCTGTCCATAGCAATCGCGATGAGCAGCACAAATGTGTTGTATCAGTCGTGTTTGGATGCCGAAGTAGGCTCACAAAGCCAGGAGCAACACTTGTAAAGTGATGATGTAGTCTGCCATTGTTGTTGTTGTTGTGCTTGAAGTTTGCGTTAGCCTTGCTGGGCAACCGGAGGCGAATACAGTGACATAATGACTTGGCTCTCTAGCCCGTAGAAAAGCAAGCCGGTTCTTAGAAGGTTCCCTAGTTGAACCAACTGCGAACCAGCACCAGCCAAGAACCAGAACTAGGTTCGAGTTGGTGGAAAGGGGTAAACTCAACCCCCTTCTAACTTTTGTGGAAAAACTCTGATCCTACCTTCATCTCGTCCAGCAGTTTCAGACATGAAGCGTACTTTGACTCGTAAAACTTGAAGATTATATCCCGGACCTGGGGTTCCAATTCTAAAAATAACTTAAAGAAGCTGGACATAGGGAAATACAACAGAATGGCATCTTAATACATGTAGAATGTAGAAATACATATAGACATGATATACACAATGACTTGAGACCGTCGGGAATATTTGCAATAATGCATGAGCGTGCTAGGCAACCTACCTGCTGGAAATGATGTTGCGCTGCAGCTCCTGTCTGTCAAACGTGGCCAGAGCACACATGCCCCCGTAAACAGCTACATTACTGGGGGAAATAAGCTGGAAGAGGGGGGATGGACGGACACAGACAGGGACAAGGACACACACACAAACTAATTAAAACCCTGTGCAATGTAAGTTACATTGAGTACAAAGCAATTACTAAAGGAGTGAGAGGCAAGGCCAAAGAAACAAAAACAGCAGAACAAGATGCTTGTGGGAAGAAGAGCAAGGATGGGTGTGTCAGCCAGGGGAGGTGATATATTTTGATGGTGCAGTCAGGTGAATTAGTGTTGAGGTTGGGCTGTGTTCAGGTTGTGGTCGAGTAAGTTCAGGGTTGACTCACCTCTGGGAAGTCGCAGTGATCAAACGAAGCTTGCAGGAAGCACTTGGCGGCCGGTTTGTATTTTCTAGAGGCGAGCTCTGCCAAGCCTGACGGAACATGTCATGAAACATGACACACACTTTAGTAATACTACCTGTGTAGGAGTACATGGAGAGTACAAGAGACACAAACAATCAAGTCATTCAGAACACAGCATTCACACCACAGACTAACATTGTCTTACCTGCTGCACATTTTAGTTTGGTGAGCACTGCTTGGTTTTGACTATCTCGCTCTCCTCGTTGCTACAGACGGAGGAAAACAAGGAGAGACAGAACCCTAATTCAACACTAGACTGGACCGCTAGGATGTGAAGTGTAGTTAGCACCTGCCGGTCCTCACCTCTGCTATCTCTGGAGTGGATTCTGCCTTGCTGACGTAGCTTAGAACATGAGACCAGTTCTGGAGGTAGACGCTAACCTAGGGAGAGGGAGAGAATGTGAGAAGAACCAGAACTTTAGAGGAGGTTAGGTCAGACAGTTGAGAACTTCATTACGTCCAGAAATAACAATATTATAACATATAATATGTGGTAATACTATACTAATACTATCATATAGCAGACATGTGTCCAGTGAGACTAAAACACATGCACAGGTGCTCTGCACTGAAACACATTGGAGTCAAGACAACCATACGTGTGTGTGTGTCCAAACTTTTGACTGGTACTGTATATAGTATATAATATAGTATATATAATACTTTGATTATATTGAACCATAATCAATGACATATCTTGTTGACTTGACTGTGCCTGTTGATGATGCCATACCTTGATTACATTAAGACACATGTTGATGACATGCTTGGCGCTAGTGCAGTAGTCTCTGGCTCGGGAGTAGCACTTGAGGGCGTTGCTGAGGTCTCCGCAGTCTAAATAGTGATCCCCCAGGTCATCATGACCTCTCCTGGAAACACAAGGAGAGACGGGAGGGAATGTTATTGCGTACAACTTGTGTGCGCGGTGTAGAAACTTGCACGGGCCATGTGTGTTGTGTCCGTTTGCCCTTGATTGAATATGGCATATGGTCACTATGAAAACTAGACCTTCAAAAGGATTGACGTCATGATGTCATTCAGAAAAAATAAATCAATAAATGTAATTTTCAGTTTTTCCCCCAGTGAGTCTTGTAGTTATATACTTTGTTAGTGAATGACCAGATGACCAGTCTGAGTATTTGAGCGTGGTGCTCTACCTGATGCTCTCTTTGATGGAGTTTCCTTTGTAGTTCTTCAGGTCTGTGTCCAGTTTCTCTAGTTTGAGCAGGGCTTTTTTCCTGGTGGACTCTGCCCAGGCTGAGTCCAGGGGTGGGGGCTCCACAGCCCCCTCAAGCACCGCGTCTGGGACCCCCTGGACTTCCCTGGACAACACACACGTAGAGGGGTTTTAGCACACACGTGCACGCACATGCACACGCACACGCACACACGCTCATACTGCCCTTACCGTGTGGCCTGTGTGAGTTTGCGGTGGATCTCCTCGTACACGTCAACATTGAAGGTCCTCTGGACAAAAGACAGGGCCATCTTTAGAGCCTCTGCGCGGAGCTGGGGGCAATGCTCCGCTATGAACTGCAGCCTCTCGATCCGCATCAGCCCGCTGTAGCTGGATGCAAACTGCTCCAGGTCCTAGGGAGGAAGAGGGGGGGCAGGTGTATTGTAGGCAAATGGGCCAATGGACTCCAATTTGTACACAACCAAATCCATACTTATTTTTCCCTTAAGTAAACACCCAGGTACAAAGCTATAGAAAACAAGAACATCAGTGCTTAGGTGCCAATAGATGAACCAATCATTGTAATGGACAGCCTACACTCAGTACTAATGGTTGAGAGTGCACACCAGAGTAGGGTTTTCCACCACATAGTGAGTGTCTGGGGCATTCTGCTGGTCTTCCTGGGGGTCCGCGTCTATTTGCATGGGCTCCACGGACCCCTGGGGGAGAGAGAAAGGAGAACAGAGAGGATCAGTGACACAATGGCCGATGAGTGAAACGTGAGCTTGTTGTTGTCCTCAAAAAAAAAAAAAGAAAAGTGGTCAAATCGGTGTGAACAGGTGAAAGCAGTGCTGTGTCGTCTGGCTCCCGCGTACCTCACAGGCTAGAGCTATGGACCAGAGGCAACTTCAAGGACAGCTGGCAACAGATTCATTGGGAATCCATTGTAACCCAAAAGAGACAAACCATAAATAGCTTACCAACTTTGTTTGGTTGTTGAGCAATTATACCTTGCATGGACTTAATGATTGGATGTTGAATAATGTAGATTCACTTGGAGGGAAAGGAACAAATTAATTTTCTTCTCTTCTCTCATGGTTCTTCTCTTTACAGTATTTTCCTTACTCAAACCTACTACTGCAAAGCTAGTATGTCTGTCTGTTTGTCTGTGTTCTACAGATCTGTGCTAACTTTTGCTACCGTAGAAATGAACAGTATATGAACATCACTTCTGAAAGCACCATTGCATATGAGCCAAATGGACCTCTTGGGGAATAACATGTTTCATTAGGTAGGCTCAGAGTTACAACCTATGTAGCTTAATCACTGAAATGATCACATGTTGGTCACAAATCTGTCTGAGAACTCTATCACCCAATGCAGCCATTTAAGCACAAAGCCACATTGGAAATAATGAATGACATTTGAAGGTCATGTATGTTCTATGCATCATATTTCTATGGCTTCTGCTCTGCTTAGCTCTGTTTCATTGGTGGTCACTAGATGGTCATGCTAGAGTGGTCAAAAAGTTCAAATGTGTTCAGAACTGATGATCAAGTACATTAACTGGGCTATTTGTTTGGAAAGTCACATTTGTAGTTATAAAGCAACATCCCCTTTCTTTCTAGCAATGTCTGCTAGGGACAGACCTGTTCTGTTCCATGCTGTGCTATGATGCGTTAGTTACCTCTGAAAGCAAGGAGCATGCAGAGAGGCTGGTGCTGAGCACATAGTCCCCCGCCGTGAATGGGAGGAGCAGGTTGGACCTGCTGCTGTGGCGTGTGCAGTACAGGTCTGAGGTGGATGTTAAGGCCTGCGCTGAGCTGGTAGTCGAACTAGCCCTGCTGCTTCTCTCTCGCTCCCTCTCTCTGGCCCTGTCTCTATCCTGTGCCTGAACTTGTTCTGCCCCTGCAACAACCCCCAGCCCTGACACGGCACTCTCCTGGGGAAGGGAGGGGAGAAAGGGGGACCGGATACAAGTGATTCCTCACCTTTCTAACAAAAAACACATCTGGGTGGTCAATCACTTTACATGGGTTTCTGTCCAAGTGAGATGAGGATGTCATCGCTTAATACTTAATCGCTTGCACACGTGATAAGTGATCAAAAAGGTGGGTCATCATGAACAGAAGAGGTACTGTTCTTAGATAATTAACATTTTCTCTCTCTCTCTAAGAGCCTTGTACATGCAGAGGCGCAGTCACTACGATTGCAATGGAGCCTTTTTCTGAGTGACAACCATTTAATCCAATCGCCGGTTAGAAGCAATCTGGGATTCATACATCCATTTTTGATCCACTGATTCTTGAAGAATATAACTTATAAATGCCTCATGAGCTTAGTTTAACTGTCTTACCATATCAGAACCCAAAATATATGCTGGTTTTACTCCATTGTTTGTAAACAAACACTGTATAGCTTCAAAACATGGTTAAAACTATCATGTTGATCTCATGGATGGTCAGTCGTTGCATCCATAGCTCCATCTATGGATTTCAGAGTGGTTAAATTACTTCAGCCCCATTCTTCAGGTGTTTATAAAAGTGGCGAAAAGGGGGTGACTGTTTTATTATTGTTGTTGTTTTAATCCCTGACTGCCCATTTAACGTTTGCTATGATGATGACTTTTAAAACATTTCGATTGCAATCTATTCTGTTCTTCAAGCCGGCACACTTAACTTAGTTGGGTTCTATTTCTTAGCATGTTTGTTTAAACTGCTTCTGTAACTCGTCGGTATGTGTAATTGCTAAATCTTGCAAGATATAACATGAAACAGATACTATCAAACAACTCTCAACACGTTCCATCGAATTGTTTACATTTTCTAAACACCTGTCAAATATGCCAGATACGTCTTTGCTTTTTAGACTCATACCACTCAGAAGAAAGCAAATCTAAAGAAGACATAACCTTCGCTTCGCAACGGTTCAACCGGCGCTAACGCTGAACTTTACTGACTTGCTGACTTGATCGGCAGGGTAGCATACTAGTTAGCTAGCTACCTCTGCTACATTGTAAGGGCCCTAGCCATGTAGCAAGCTAGCTTAGCGTGTTAGTTAGCTAACGCTAACTAGAAACAAACACATTGTCCAGTTCTATGGAAACGAGGATCACGGTAGGATATTCTCCTTCAAATACAAACAGCGAGAAAGTAGTTTTAGAAGGATAAGTTTACCTGAAAGTTAAAGACCTGCACGGGCAGAGGCATCTCCTCCTTCTCTGCAGACACACATACACACACTCTCTCTCACACTCTCACACACACACACACACACACACACACACACACTCTCTCTCTCTCTCTCTCACTCACACACACACACACACACACACACACACACACACACACACACACACACTCTCTCTCTCTCTCTCTCTCTCACACACACACACTCTCTCTCTCTCACTCACACACACTCACTCTCTCTCTCTCTCTCTCTCTCTCTCTCTCTCTCTCTCTCTCTCTCTCTCTCTCTCTCTCACACACACACACACACACTCTCTCTCTCTCTCACACACCCACACACCCACACACAGTGCAACTACATCCGGAGTATGGAAGTGCACTTTGCATCACAGGGAAGGAAAATGCTCAGTGGGATCCTTTGGACGACCCCGTAGCGCTGGGCGATATGGCCTAAATATCATATCACATTTTCAAAAATGTTGATGGTATGGCAATTTTTTATATTTTTTTTCTTCTTAATAATACAACTTCTAAAAATGTTTTATGAGTATGAATTACATGACTCAATGCATAGCTCACCTCAACACACATTACCACCAAAGATGAAGGGGATATACTGATATATCTAAGCCTGGAAAGAACTTGTAACCATAACCCTTACCATGACCTAACCCTTCCCGCACTGTTTTAAATGTAAACTTTAAATGGGTGACATGAGAGTCGGGTCGTCCCATGGATCCCACTTAACATTTACCATCAGGGAAGGGGCACGGCGACAACCTGCTTCTGCGCAGTTTACCATCTGTGATCCTGAGTAGCTAGCTGCTTAGCTTGCGTACTCAGATTGTCTGGTGGTGGGACAAGCATGGAAATCCAACAACCAGGGGAAGAAGAAAACAGCCCTGATGAAACCCCAACAAATTCACTTTACAGACAACCTTTGAGATAGGCAACTGAGGTGAGTTCAGTATTGAGCTCTTCTCTCTGCTCTGTGTTTTGCGACATAACGACGTTATCCGAATCACTACTAACTTGCCTAGCTAGCTTGAATTCATCCTGAGTGAGTAGCCAACTATGCTATCTTAGCAGCTAGCTTGCTTCGTGTAGAGTGAATGACGAAGGACTGCGTTCCTTTGATCTAGGAACAATCTCCTTAAGGGCAAGTCTATACGGGATGCCTACCGAATAACCACCATCGACGCTTACTGGCTAGCCCCTGAGTGTTTTGTAATTGTGTATAGGGGGTACGGCGACATCAGTGTATGGCAGTTGTTGCATAAACACACACCACGGGCTACAAGGTCAGAAAAATTGGCGTTTGGGTTTACATGAGATGCAATATCATGCAATGAATGCACACTCTCTCTAGTGTGTTGTACGTGATATTGTTCTGGATCGGAATATAGCTATTTCTACACTGTATATGACCCGTTTAAGAAGTGAGGCAAGGCAGTCAGTGTTTCAGATAAAAGTGTAGAGAGGAGCATGCCATTTGTATTGGAACAATTTAGGCTGTACGCCTATTCCAAAAGAAAACACAGATATGAGTGTCATGACATGGATCAAGCCCTGAAACCAAACATTCTCTTGTGCATTTAGGCTGCTTATGTGGTATTGGAATTGGAGTGGGATTTCTTTTTCTGATGGTGATCTCCAGTAGCTGCAGTGGGGGAAATGCCAGTCAGGGGGATAGTAACGTGACCATTAAGTACAGCACGAACCAAACACAGCATGTCTTGATTATGCGCTCAGTGGATCGCCGCAGTGCACATTCAGCACATCCGACCATATGCATGAGAGCGTTCCCTCTGATGAAGACGCTTTTGAATGTCTCTGTATCTAGATAGAAGCAACAGACACTTGTAGGCTTTTACATTAACAACAGTACGCTTGATGAAGTATTACCGTTTGGTTTGCAGGAAAGACTGTTGTTGCTCAAGCATGTTACATGAGTAGACTTATTTGGCCAAATTCTAAATCTGCCAGTGCTGCATTTATTTTGAGCAACTAAACAATTAGAGTCAAACTCAGGTGTTGTGTCTCTTTGTGGGGATGGGAGTTTTGTGTGTTTATCTTTCACCAGCCATGCCATTGTATTATCAGTGGAGTATATGGGAGTCTAGGGTTTGAAAACTGGGTGTACGAGGAGAGGGCTGACTGTGCACTGCAGATAAGTTATCTATTATAACCTCCTCCTTCTAACCCATGTGAATAGATGTCTGGTCTGGTCATATGAATATGCATGTATCTTATATGGCTTTAAGCACACACTGGTATAGTCTCCAGCATAATACCACATGTTTGGATTTTGGATTAACTAGGCATGTTCAGAAGCCCAGTGTTAAGCTTTCCAATCGTTTTCAATGCTGTTGACCACACAGTCTTGTCGTGTCCTGAAGCAGAGGCGGCAGTGGATGAGCCCATTTTCCAGGATATCCGTTACACTGCAGATTAAAGAAACAAAACACTGACCTAGCAACCCCAGACTCAGCAGTGTGCAGCAGTTGATTCTCTTGACACCACACTCCCCAACAGCTGTGTTTATTCACCATAACAAGAGCATCAGGAGGATCTAGGAACCTTAAGGAGATGAAAGAATGTGAGACAATGACAAGCAGGCTTTGGCCTGTGTGATTAAAGTGGTGTTGTGTTTCTGCCTCTCCCTGCTGCTCTCAGGTGGTCAGGATGGAGGACCGACCTGTTGTCATCCCCGCGGCTGGGATCACTCCAGTGCAGCAGATGCTGGCCTCTGGAACTGGTGCCCTCCTCACATCTGTCTTTGGTAAGAATAGAGACGTAACAAAATGCCCTCTATCAATCAATTTATGAACCTACAGTACCCCCCCCACACACATACACATACACACACACATGCTCTTCATTGAAAAGACTCGTGTTCTCATGTAATTGGATCAGTATAATTGAGTCTGTCTCCCTTTCTTGCAGTTACACCGCTGGACGTTGTGAAGATAAGACTGCAGGCCCAGCAAACACCATTCTATCAAGGTAGAACAGGGCAACAGGGCACATGTCTCTGCTTGTGCTTCTTATTAAGAGTTAAGTTGATAATGATTAAAAGTAGGTCCTCCTTCCAGAACACTGAAATCTGCACTGTCCTTGCCTTTCTATTGAAGAGAATAGCTGCCTTTAGCTTCTTGCCCTTACAAGGCCTGTCTGCTCAAGTTAACCTGTACCTAAGTGGACAATGACAGGGAAGGCTAAGTTGAGGGGTTTTTACCATAGATTGCGATATGTGGCAGCATTTATTGTAATGTGAGGACCGACAGTTAGGCATGCTTTAGCTAACTCTCTGCCCAATGCTGGTCCTGTGTGTCTCATGTGCTCTCTCTCTCTCTCTTTGTCTCTCTCTCTCTCTCTACCTTTGCTATGTTTCCTAGCTTTAGCCTCTGAATCCGCTCCTTGGAGTGGTGTTCTCCGTCCCTCTAAGTGTGAGTATGTGACCCGTCGCTTGCTGCATGCCCATACCTTTGCCCAGTTTGACAACACGTGCCAGTCTGGCACTGCTCTGTCAGTGTGCCAACATGACCCACTTACAAACAAGGTTACTCAGATAAAAAAACAAATGCACACCAGACCAGTGGCTGACTAAACGGATTAAGAGATCCAGTGAGTTCAGTTGGCAGAGAGACGGTTTGGTCCCTAGGAGTGTTTGTTTGTCTGGTTGTCTGTGTGTGCCCTCTCTCCCAGTGAACCTTCAGCTCAGTTAATGATAGTGAATAGTTATGTGACTGTCGTGGCCTATTTCTGTCTCTCCATTCAGACACACTGTGACTTGACTGAACACTGACAGAAATCAACATAAAAATACATGATGAAGTCACGTCCACTCAATTAACTAACACGATTTTAAGTGTCACACAGATTTACGATGACATGGTGATGTTATTTAAGTTTAGCAAAGTTAGCAAGGTTAAGAAGCAAAATAAAAAATAAAAGAGTACTGCCAAATTTGTGAAAATCAGTATTGCTTTTCAATCGGTGATATTAATTGATTGGCGTTTACCTGTTGATTCACTCATCTGTCTAAGGTTTGATTGACGGACGACCAGGAAGTGTGTTATTTGTTTGTTTTTTGATTTGTTCGATTTTTCTCTGAAACATTTGCTAATACCTAAAAATATCTCTGAAGTAAACAAGCCTGAGTAAACCAGCGCAGAGAGCAACCTTGATGTTATCATTCTAGTGTCTGCACGGTCATTGCTGTTACCTCTGTTAGTAATAGCTTATCTTACCTTCATCAGGGACATCCTCAAATCAACTTGAATAAAAAAACATTAACGTGGCAGTGGATTCACTCGAAGCAATCTATGAATCCTTACGTATTCATTACACGTTGAAGAATGTCCCTACATCAGAGCGAGTGCATTTTTACATTGTGGATGTTTGTTCAGTCATAAAACTCCTCGTGGGCTCACTATCACCCTTTTTAAAAAAACAAAGTCCACATTACCCTGGATCATGCAGTAAGCTGTTGTTATGTTTTGGTGACCCTCTCCCTGTGCTTGTCTCTTAGGGAAGTGTTTTCTGTATTGTAATGGACTGATGGATCACATCTACGTGTGTCAGAATGGGGCCAGCTGCTCCAGCTGGTACAAAACTCCAACCCACTTCAGTGGGACGCTGGTAAGAGCTTTGCCACTCACCCTCATGTTCACCCTTCATGAACTCAAATCAACAGTGCCTGCCTGTTTTGGAAGTCCCAAATGTTTATCTTTAGTTTGAATTGATTATTCACTATCGTGAAGGACTAACACACGGGTTGTGTTTCTTTTCCCCTCAGGATGCTTTTGTGAAGATCACGCGTCATGAGGGAGCCCGGTCCTTGTGGAGCGGGCTGCCCCCCACACTGTGAGTCACATTGCTATTGCAAGTCAGTGGATGATCATGAAACAAGCTTCATAAACTCAATCAACCTGTTACATGAAGAAAACAAGTATTAACATTGACACCTCCTCCTGTAGTTTTTTCAGTTGGTAAGGAAGTAAATATGGACAAAACAGTTAAACTGACAAAGGGTACTAGCACTAGCAGAAAGTATAGCGACTGTGACATTTTGGCTTCAAAGGTTGTCGTTTGGTTCGACTGCATGCCGCAGCATGTAGAACCCCCGGGACTGAAGACGTCTCACCCTCTCTCCTGCTGTTTGTTTGTAGGGTCATGGCCGTGCCTGCCACGGTCATCTACTTCACCTGCTACGACCAGCTCAGGGACTTCCTGCGTTATGGGATGGGTTTCCAGGGCAACCATATTCCCCTCGTAGCTGGAGGTCTCGCTAGATGTGAGTGTGCCTGGGACAAAAGTCACATTTAAATTTGAGATACAATTTTGAGATACAATACTGTTCACACAGTATACTCTATCAATCTATCTATCTATCTCTCTCACACCCAAACTCACTCCCCTAAGTGAATAGATCAACAGTGACATGACATCCCTCTCCCATTCATTGGCATTCTCTCTCTCTCTCTCTCTCTCTCTCCCCCCCCCCCCCCCTTCTCCCCGACCCTCTGTCTGCCCCAGTGGGAGCTGTGACTGTGATCAGCCCATTGGAGCTGGTGCGCACTAAGATGCAGTCCCGCCGGCAGACCTACAGCGAGCTGCGGGTGTGCATCCGCTCCGCCGTGGCCCAGGACGGCTGGCTCTCCCTGTGGAGGGGCTGGGGCCCCACTGTCCTACGGGACGTCCCCTTCTCAGGTAAGGTCACCACCGTGGATGTCACGTCATAACCCCGTCACCTGACTGTCACTCATACTATACTTATCATGATTACCCCACCTGCGAGTGTCACACACCACACAACAGCTTGTAGGGGGTGGAGAAAGAATGTGATCTCAGTGAGTGTTTCTTCTCTCTGTCTCTCTCTGTGTTCAGCCCTGACTTTGTTTCTGTTTGGTTGTGTTCTGTGCAGCCTTGTACTGGTTTAACTATGAGCTGGTGAAGGCCAGGCTGTGTGAGCAGCACAACGTGTCTCAGGCCACCTTCTCCATCAGCTTCACTGCAGGGGCCATCTCTGGGGCTGTGAGTATGCATTCGTTGCACAACAATATTACAGTACTGTGTATATATTTGTATTATATGAAATGAGATTTACAAGAGTTGTAGGAAATTCTCCACGAAATCCTGAAGAGTGAGTGGAAAGTAGAACAATTTGGAAGTTGCTGTGACTTGGTGAAAGAAAAGCTGACTGAATAAAATGGAACAATTACAACATGGGAGTTGTTCCATTTGTGTAACACCGCTGTTTTCAGTAATAGCACACGTGAGTGGACATGGCTTGCTAACATGCAGGATGTGTCTGCCTTCTATTCCAGGTTGCTGCAGTCATGACCTTGCCTTTTGACGTGGTGAAGACAAGGAGACAGATTCAACTGGGAGAGATGGAGACACTGGGAGGTGGGTGGGGGGGGGTTGTATGTGTGTGCCAGTGCAGGCTGGTGGAGGTAGAAATCGGAGGATGGGCTCATTGTAATCCTCATTCCATTCCATGCATTACGATGAGCCCATCCCCCGATTTCTGCCTCCGTGTGTGTGTGTGTGTGTGTGAGAGAGAGAGAGTGTGAGTGTGAGAGACAACGCACTTTCTGTGAGACTGTATTTTCTCTTCTCCTCTGATTGTGTATAGGATTCTCCATTAAACCTCTCTCTCTCTCTCTCTCTCTCTCTCTCTCTCTCTCTCTCTCTCTCTCTCTCTCTCTCTCTCTCTCTGTCTCTCTGTACTGCTCCTCTCCTTCTTAGCCCCCATTAAGAAGCCCACATCCACATGGCACATCATGAAGGGAATTATGGCTGAATCAGGCTACAGGGGCCTATTTGCCGGTGAGTCAAAGTGGATATGATCTTACCACAACGTGCACAGTATGTTTTTTTAGTAGAACTTTTCAGCTGTGGGATAGGATAGACTTCTTCTTTTGTCAGTCTACATTTCAGTAATCTCAGGCAACATTCTAATGTTGTATGCTATGTTGTCTATTCTGAATGAATGGCAGCCTGAAAGTGAATTGTGTCTGTATCACCCTCAGGTTTCCTGCCCAGGGTGATCAAGGTGGCTCCAGCCTGTGCTGTCATGATCAGCACCTACGAGTTTGGAAAGACCTTCTTTCAGAAGCTAAACCTTGACCGGGAGCAACAGGCATGTTGAAGAGCTGTGTGTGTACAGGAGGGTTAGCTGGCTTCCTCTGTAGTGCAATGGGAAGAGACTATCGGCAAACCACATACACACTGTGCAAGACCACCCTGGTCTTTGCACTGCAAAACCTGAGCAAATATACCCTGGAATTAGTCTTTCAATATGGACATGGGCGAAGACAAGAATAGAGAGTTTATTTGGCCCATATGTGGACCCACATTTCAGTGAGGCTGCTGCTCCTTACAACTCTGTGAACATTGTCACATTGACACTAAATCTTCAGATGTCTGTTGTTGTGCAAACTCAAAACTGTGATGGTGTATTTTTGACACTCTGAAATGTGAAATGGGTATCCATGATTGAACATGATTCCTGTAAAGTTTTCAGCTCTTTGATTTAAAATGACAGCACTGTTGAGAACCTCCTTTGATGCCTTAGATGGGAATGATACCAAAGCACACTGTCGCATGTCATTGGCCTGCATAGGAAACCACACAGATGGAGATGATGATGATGATGATGATGATGATGATGATGATGATAGAGGCTCCTAAACAGACTGTTTAGCACTCACTTGATCTGGGTGTGTAACTTGTGTAAATGCCCATCTGAAGGACTGAACAGCACTGGTGCATGTTTAGGTGTTGTTCATCTTTGCCAGGAGAGCCCCCTGCTTTTAAAACCTGGGAATGTGTCTAGGCTTAAATCATAGTCTGGACAAGACAACAAAAACCTACATGCATTTTCAGTCACTCAATCAAGATCCTTACCACCTCGAATGCATGGTGAAGCTAGAATACATAGTTTATTGTTCTTCATGTACCATGACCGTTTGGACAGTGTGCCAGTTGATGAGTTACCCATCAGTTTTTGTGAAGGGATGTTCCAAATACTCCTGAAAAATGGAACACCTAAAAACAATGAAAGTTCTCATGTTATGTTCAATGGTAAGGCCAGAATTCAGCAAAATACGTAATTAAATGTGCAGCTAGCCACTAGACCAAGTGGTACCTCAGATGTCAAATTACCAACTCATACAGAAAATACACCTGGAATCTGCACAAAAATTAAGATGTTTGGTTGCATTTTAAATGAAATGGCCCATAACACCAATACCTTTTGGCCAGTATTAAGAAACACTTATCCATACATGGGTCATTCAGAGAGGTTGAGGAATGAAGCCTTTAAGATTCGACCATCCTCAGCACTTAACTTTCTCAATGTGGCCACAGTGAAACTAATCTATTTGTTAGAGGGTAATAATATTTGTTTTTACATTGTTGAATGTGTGCTGTATTCAGTCGATGCATTTCCGAATGGGGGGAAAGTTGGGGTCAACATAGTGTTATGACAACATTTGTATTTTCTTATTTGTCCGAATAATTTGGAAGCATTTAAGTTGTACTTAGGGTTGGTCAGAAAATGAAGCGGTGGGGATACCTTTTCTTGCATGGCTTTTCCTCCATGGATATCCATTATTTGGATTGACACATCTAGAAATCACATCTAGATAGGTGTGCATAGTTAATTTTATAAGTCACACCCCAGAAATTGGACTCACAGGTCTTTACAAATAAACTGGATATGACAGAATACTATTGCCTTCTGAACTGTTTGTGTAATTGCCTTATTTGTCTACCTAACTTGAATGTATGGAAGAAAAAAATGTTATGCTGTGATCCTATTCTCTGTTTATTTCCATGCCTTTATAGTGATTTTGGTGTCAGTTGTAAATAAGCTTTGTGTCAGTACTTTTCACACAACATTTCCAATTAACCATGTTGTCAAAGTATACGTAATCTATATCAAATGTAGATTTCTCAATGGTATAAAAAACGAATCCTGCATCTTGAGCTTCCTGAGCTCCTGCTGTGTGAGAGCGACACCAAGCGGCTACCAAAGATTATCGAAGTAGCAGCAGAATCCATGGCACAAGGCGGAGTCACGCTCAATCACGTGTTGGTCACGTCCTTGTATAAATACAAGCCATCCCCGTTTCTTTGGCCTCTTTCATTCGGATCGGAGACAAGATGGTGAGTCCGCATTCCCGCTGTCAAAGTTATGACTTCAATCCGACAGGCATCCAAGCCATCCGTTATTTTTTCGTCTTGCAACTAGTATGATAATAACAATGTGTTAGTGCTTTACACACAGACTATGTCATTGACGTGTGATATCTATGATATGGTATAATTATTGGATAGTACACGCAGTCACTGTCACACCGGTCACTTCCAAAATGGTAGCTGGAAGTAGTCACTGAGGCCTAATCAGGATTAGAGTGCAATTTAGCAACAAACTGTTTATATTTAGGGACGGTTGGTCTAAATCAAGGAATGTGTAGTACCAATAGATCTGTTTTTAGTTAATTTAATCTATGGGTCAGTGACGTTTCTAAGGATGACGCAGGGCCTAAACAGCCTGATGCTATGTAGCCAGAGTTCAGTAGCTAGTTACTTTTTACTTTGCAGGCAGGATTATAATACTTTTCTGTTCTTTTGAGCAACTATATATGAATGATGATTACCTCGACGGGCGGACAGACTGGCAAGCTTCGTGCTGGCGTTGTTGAATGTCGAGTACTGACGTATACTAACGTGCGAGTGTTAGCCATCTACTCGGTGACCTTTATGCGTGTAAATGCCACATCTAAATGCTATTTGTTTTATCCACAGTCCCACCGTAAGTTCTCGGCTCCTCGCCACGGTTCCCTTGGTTTCCTGCCCCGCAAGAGGAGCAGACGTCACCGTGGTAAGGTGAAGAGCTTCCCCAAGGATGACCCCAGCAAGCCCGTCCACCTGACCGCCTTCCTCGGCTACAAGGCTGGCATGACCCACATCGTGCGTGAAGTTGACAGACCTGGCTCAAGTGAGTTGGAGCCCTCAGGATTCTGGGTGTTGCTGGACGTGAATGAAATTGTTGTATGGGGATTTAGTTTGATTTAGATTTCTGCCTGTGATGATACCCTCGACGGGCGGACATATTGGGTCTAACCCTTGCTGAATGTCGAGCACTGAGCGCAGTCTACATTATCCCGAGCTATGATGACAATTGGCACATTAGGCTAATGTCATTGGCTAAAAGTAATCCATGAGACTAATGGGGATGTTGAGTTGTATTCAACCTGTAACCGCCAGTTTTCTCCCCTCCTTTTCTGCAGAGGTGAACAAGAAGGAAGTGGTTGAGGCAGTGACCATTGTGGAGACTCCTCCCATGATTGTGGTTGGTGTTGTTGGGTACGTCGAGACCCCCCGTGGCCTGCGTTCATTCAAGACCATCTTCGCCGAGCATGTCAGTGACGAGTGCAAGCGTCGCTTCTACAGAAACTGGTGAGACATTGTCAACAAATTAATTTGTGAAACTTACTGTAGCAGTCTTAAAATGTTTGTTAAATGCATTTTACTAGTTTGTTTGGATGTTGGAGCTTTTATGTTGCTGCCCAGTGTATAAAACATGTCCTGTGTTTTACTGAGCATGTCTAACATTACGGTGCCCCCTTGTGGCAGCTCCTCTCAGGTGCCTCGTGCCCTGATGAGCTCCGGGCTCCTCTGGCCGGTGGAAAGGGCTTCTTAGAAACCGTGCCATGAGCCGAAACCTCCTTCAAGCTGTCTTTGCCCCCTGTAAGGGGAAGGCAAGCAGCTGTGCGCAGTGTTCTTCCGCTGTCCCTCTGGGGTTATGAAGGACCTGTGCCAAACCGTGTGCGTGTCTGCTCCTGTGTACCCTCCGCTCGCGCTGCATGCTCTCAGGTACAAGTCCAAGAAGAAGGCCTTCACCAAGTACTGCAAGAAGTGGCAGGATGATGAGGGCAAGAAGCAGCTAGAGAAGGACTTTGCCTCCATGAAGAAGTACTGCCAGGTCGTCCGCATCATTGCCCACACTCAGGTTGGTCTGAATTAAGTATTCTGACACCCCACTATTGACATGGAATAGCCAGAACCTTCCCTTATGTATTCTGCCACCCTTTGTGTGTCTATGATGAGACCACGGAACACTGCGTCAGGCATGACGTCCGACACGCATGAGGACCGTTCCAGCTGCCTTCCTTCTGAGACCACTTCCTTAGTATCATGATTTTGCCATTAAGAACTCCTGTCCCAGGTTAAATTTCCCTCATTTAGTGTAACTCTTAAGGTGAAGGCCTGTGTACCTGGACCAGTCTCTAATCTGCCCCTCTCTCCTCCCCACAGATGCGCCTTCTGCCCCTGAAGCAGAAGAAGTCTCACCTGATGGAGGTGCAGCTGAACGGAGGCTCTATCGGTGACAAGGTCGACTGGGCCCGTGAGAAGCTGGAGCAGGCTGTTCCCATCACCAACGTCTTCACCCAGGACGAGATGATCGATGTCATTGGAGTCACCAAGGGTCACGGATACAAGGGTATGTTGGCTTAACTGGTGTACAGTTTAGCTCTAATGAATGGGTGGGAAAAGCTGACATGGCACTTGTATCGATTGGGTAGAAGCAAGAGATTGTAGCAATATTGTCGGTGATGAGACCACGGAAATCTGCGTCAGGCACGACGCCTGATACGCGTGAAGAAATATTCCATGCTGCCTTCCTTCTGAGACTAGTTGCACTTATTCATTTGACCAAACTGTGTGTTGGATTCAGGAAGTTGCACTCACACTACTTTTTCTACAGGTGTCACCAGCCGTTGGGGCACAAAGAAGCTCCCTCGCAAGACCCATCGTGGTCTGCGTAAGGTGGCCTGTATCGGTGCCTGGCATCCTGCCCGTGTGGCTTTCTCTGTGGCCCGTGCTGGTCAGAAGGGTTACCACCACCGCACAGAAATCAACAAGAAGGTAAGTGACATGGGAGGTGACGAGAATAAAGGAAATAATGGAACCTGTTACTGGACACATGGAACATGGAACCTGTTACTGGCAGAAATCCATCTTGCTCTGTGAAATTGCAGTCTAATCTTTGTATTCTGTCCATTCCAGATCTACAAGATCGGCCAGGGCTACCACACCAAGGATGGCAAGCTGGTGAAGAACAACGCTTCCACAGAGTATGATCTGTCCAACAAGAGCATCAATCCCCTGGTAAGTTCCTCGAACATCTGTAAGGCTCTTTTTGAGTCTGTTCCTCCGTCACAGTTTGTGGTCATGAAGAAGAACAGTTGGCTAAATGTTGCACTTGTATGTTTTCAGGGAGGCTTTGTCCACTATGGAGATGTGACCAATGACTTTGTCATGCTGAAGGGCTGTGTGATTGGGACCAAGAAGAGGGTGCTCACCCTGCGCAAGGTGAGGAGTCTGCCCCCCCCCCCATTGCAATATACAAGAGTTCTGAAGGCCCCTGAAATTATGATTTAATAGTTTTTGTATTGAGAGCTTTTTTTTCTGTCCCCTGTAGTCTCTGCTTGTGCAGACAAGCCGTCGTGCCACTGAGAAGATCGACCTTAAGTTCATCGACACCACTTCCAAGTTTGGCCATGGCCGATTCCAGACGGTGGAGGAGAAGAAGGCGTTCATGGTATGTTTGAAAATGGCTGTTATTGCTTTCACGCCTTGCGACATCACCCTACTCCATCAGCCCCCTTGCACTGTTCGTAACCTGGTTCACCTGGTCAGTATGAACTTGGGTTCCATTCCAGTGCTAAAGAGAACTTCAGGGAGGCAGGGGAGCGGTACCTTTTTGTGCTGTTCCCTGTTCACTCACTGGGAACATTGCCCCTCATGCCACTGTAGTGGTTAATTGCTGATCTCTGTATTGGCACTGTCTGACCCATTTCTTCTCTCCTACAGGGACCACTCAAGAAGGACCGCATTGCCAAGGAAGAGACT
The DNA here is from genome assembly GCF_951799395.1 of Argentina silus. Taxonomy (NCBI): domain Eukaryota; kingdom Metazoa; phylum Chordata; class Actinopteri; order Argentiniformes; family Argentinidae; genus Argentina; species Argentina silus. Next base: position 15,755,568 of record NC_139663.1, read on the forward strand.
GCCTGAAGTCCCTGTCCTCCAGCTCTGTCTGTGTAATGAGCATGTTTCATACAGCACTGCAGAGTTATTTAATAAAAAGACCAAAAGAAGTCCTGCCTTTCTCCTTTATTATGTACTGTGAGCCTAACCAGGTAAATGGATTTAACAGGTACTTTTGTGAAGTTAAAAGCTAACTTGGTATGGTCGACATGGATGATTAGAATCTGCGTCCAGTTGAAGTTCCCTCTCCTCGGCTATAGTTTTATCAATGTAGAGGTTGCCTACCCTGGCGGTGAACTGAAGAAGCTCCCACCTAAAACCTGTTGTGGTTGGTGTAAAGTGGCCTGTGCAGTGCCAGATCAACAAGGTGAGTGACATGGGAGGTGCTGACAAAGAATGGAACCCATCACTGGACACTTGCAGGAACGCTCTGAAATTGCAACCTAAATAGTTCTGTCTGTTCCAGATCTACAAGATCAGCCAGTGGTGCTACCACACCAAGGATGGCACGCTGGTGAGCTCTTACTGAGTGAGCTGTCCAACAAGAGCACTCTGAGCTCTTGCAGTATGGAGATGGTGATCAATGACTGTCATGCTGAAGAGCTGTGATGGGGACGAAGAGCGTGGTCACCCTGTGCAAGGTGAGTTTGCCCCATGTCAATATAATAATGTAAGCCCTTGGTTATAATAAATGTTTGAATTATTGAATAATGTTTGTTCTATCCCCTGTAGTCTGCTGGTGTGGATGAGCTATCGAGCTTGATGATCAAGGGTACATCACCACAAATGCCTCCCATTTCAGGCAGTGGAGGAAATGAAGGCGCTCTTGGTATGTTTGAACTCTTTTCTGATGTACTACTGTATTCATGCCCCCTTGCACTGTTCGGAACCTGGTTCGCCTGCTCAGTATGAACTAGGCTTTTTATACATGTGCTATATAAAACTTCAGTGAGGCAGGGGAGCGGTACCTTCTTGTGCTGTTCCCTGTTCACTCTCTGGGAACATTGCCCCTCATGCCACTATTTTAACTGTAGTGATTTAATTGCTGATGCCTCTATCACTGACTGAACCATCTCCTCTCCTACAGGGACTACTCAAGGACTGCATTACCAAGGAAGAGACTGTCTGAAGTCCTTGTCCTCCAGCGGTGTCTGGTGGAATGAGTTTTCATACAGCACTGCAGTTATTTAATAAAAAAAATAATAAAAAAGGCAAGACTTCTTTCTCCTTTGTCATAAAATGCCTTTGAACCATGCCATGAGTACTCAGTCTAGTCAGGTAAACAGTTAACAGGTGCACCCATCAACGATAAACTTTAAACTTGACAAGGTCGACATGGATGGTTAGAATCAGCTGACTGTTAAAGTGGCTGGCTGTTAGCATTGTGACTGCCAGTGGCCCCTGGTCTGAGCATTGATTACGTTATCTTATGATGACTGATGGATAGATGATTCACTTAAACAAATGTATTTGGTGTGAGTTGCTTTGGATAAAGGCGTCAACTAAATGCCATAAATGTGAATGTCTGTTCCTCGCCCATCGTCCCTATGAGGGTGAACTGAAGTGAGTCTAAGCATTTGGTCAGTGGTGGCCTTGTAGTCTGCCTGTGTCAGCGTGTTGGAAAGCTGCAGATGACGGCTCAGTCAATAATATATACAGCAGATGTGGTTAATTGGTACAGTACAAGTCAGCTGGCCTTCAGATTGACGCCCAAGGTTGGCTGAATTGGAGGCCATGATGTTTGTGCTTGTGGTCTGTTAGAGGCAGTCATTATTTCAATAGGCTTATGTATTAAAAGTATTCACCCATGTCTCTGACGTGATGGTACACCTTTATGATTTCTGTACAAACAGCAGAGCCACTAGACAAGTACTTTGGTCCTTTCACCCCATGCCATCCTCCTACAGCCTTCCTGTGTGTGGGAGGAGGTGACTTGGCTGATGGCAGCCCTCTGCTCTGCTGCTGCAGGCTGGTCCACATGTTCACAGAAGAGAGGACTGCAGTCTGCAGCTGGGCTGCCGGCCCTTGCACCACTTTACACGTCATACACAGAAAATCAGTGCAAGCACCAAGCTGGGCACTCCCTGTGGTTTTGTTGACAGATTAACCATACGTATTATACCATTGTTTTCAATGAGAGTTATGTTAAGATGTTATAATTTGCATATTGATTTTTACATGTGAATGTGTCGGAAACCATACACCATCTATAATGTATTTGAATCTAAAGCCATGTTTTAGTATATTGCGTTCTCATGCATTGTACTTGTACTGTATATCCTTTATTTATCAATACACGTAATTGAAAATGTGACATTTTCTGATGAACTTTATCAGAGTTGCTTAAAGGTTGTCATCTTTTAACCTCCATTTGGATACAAACCAGAAGGGCAGTGTCAGCTTTGAGTTCTTAAAGCAGCAAAGGCCTCCCCATGTTAACAGGATAAGTGTAAAATATAATTACATTCCATATAGCTAACATTGCAAGCTGTATGTCCTTGTGCCCAGGGCTTATGCACATATTTGGCTGACTTCAGTCAGAACTTTCCCAGCTACTGTACAGTAATTAAGCTTCACCATCCTCTGACTCATCATGGCAAAACTGCTTTCACCTCCACTTCAGCAGGTAATGAGGAGGACCCTGAGAGGGCCTCGCAGGCCATTTAGACGTCCCTCAGAATGCCCGTTTGAGAGATCTATGCATAATATTTTGCACTCTTTGCAAAAATGAGGATTTTCAAAAGGATTTTCAAGGTCCCCTCCATATTTTCCATTAACCTAAAGTCTTTGGAGGACCATTGTCATCTTTACATACGTAGCATTTCCAGCTTGTCTCAACTTTCACCAACCAAAGCAGTTCTTCTCATTGGTCAAAGACAAAGATCCTAATATGTCACAATATGATATTGTCACAGTACATCCCCTGAAATAAGTGGTGCAGTGTCCAGGCTGCTTGTTTCTGGGAGAGGGGAGAGGCAGGCTGGAGCAGAGCAGAGCAGAGCAGTATGTCGTTGTGGCTGGAGGGAGAGTCATGGAGATAGCCCTGCTGTTATGTAATAACCTCCAGAGGCACTGACCCTCACTGCAGCACAAGCAGAGATGCAGTCCCAACACCCACAGCGCTCTTTCACATAATTTCACTTTTTTTACACCCAAATGTGCCGGTAACGGTCCAGAAGTACAGGACTAATTACTCTCTTATTTCATAATGCAGGTCAGGTGTCCTGATCATGCTATTCTCTCTATGAACCTCACCATCTGCTACCCAACACCTCTGTGTACATTTTAAAAGCCATCCACAAGAATGAAAGAAACACACAACGCATTTCAGCACGAGTCCACTCTGATGATTGCAGTAACAAACAGTTACTAACAAATATCACATGACAAAGATTTATCTCATATTATATACAGTAAGGGGCCAGTATGGGGTGTTTGGTCCTATAAACTCTAGCCTGTGGCTCTCTGAAGCGTACAGTGGATCCTCCAGTACATCGCCCTCAGTCCTGAGGCAGCTGCTGTTGGTAGTGGGACAGGAGCCAGGTAGTCAGGGTGCATGCTGGGACTGCAGAGAGGATGGCCAAACATTTGATTTGTGTGTGTGCGTATGCGTGTCAAGTGTGTGTGATATTGTGTGTGTGTGTGTGTGTGTGTGTGATATTGTGTGTGTGTGTGTGTGAGGGGTGTCCTGGCCTGGCAGAGAGTCAGTATTGTCCTGCAGGGTGAGGGAACACGCTGTGGCATTATGGCTGGGCGTCTGACAGTGGAAAAAGCCGTTGGGGAGGACCTTCCTCTCAGGATTACTGCACATGGAGAAGATGGGGACCAGGGGCCTGTCCGTCGGACGAAAGGAAGCCCTGCTCCCCCTCACTCTGCAACACTCCAGGAGGGAGCTTTGAAAATTATAGATGAATGGATCTTCAATACACTGAAATGCACTGAAACTGCAGCAAGGTCTGAG